>NC_053139.1:4273872-4573872 GCF_016808335.1 Panicum virgatum | reverse complement strand
GCTGTGGTGATGTCCTTGAGTAAGGCATCATCATCTTAAGTAAGTCTTTATCGTAATCGAGTTTCGTGAGAGCATGTAAATACAATAAACTTTATGTTTGTGTTTAATATGACTTTCGTGAGCTCAAGGCTTGTAAGTGAAGTTTGAAACCCTCATATATTGAACTTGTAATATTAAGTGTGTAAAATTGCTCTTTGTGGATTATTGGCGATGTATTCGAGTGTAAACGGTATGTGCATATGCTGATTCTGGACGTATGTTGGAGCACATACCGGGACTACCGGATTTGATATTATTTTGGATGAATGACGTGTCGGTTATTCGTGTCTCTAGATGTGGGATAACACGTGGCACGCTCTCCGGCAAGCACGTGTTAACTCTCATCTGGATGATAATGACCGGCGGTTTGTTTAAAATAGTATCAAACTGGGCGGTTCTCACAACTAACAACCCGATTTTTCGATACCTTGATTAGGTAACCGTAGTCTGTAGTCATGGAGATAGCATCATCGAGTTCGTCGTATCTCACGGTTTCGTACCATTTCCCTATAGCCAAGCAGTAGTTGTTAGGGTTTATGGCCCAAAAAGTTGTGCTTGTTTCAGAGGAGAAAAAAAGCAGAGTTGGCTAGCGACTGCTGCTACAACTACGT
Organism: Panicum virgatum; assembly: GCF_016808335.1. Classification (NCBI taxonomy): domain Eukaryota; kingdom Viridiplantae; phylum Streptophyta; class Magnoliopsida; order Poales; family Poaceae; genus Panicum; species Panicum virgatum. The sequence continues at coordinate 4,573,222 of NC_053139.1, read as the reverse complement.
CCATCAAGCCAGCTGAACAGCACCGGGGTCTGCCCGTGCTCGTGCTCGTGCTCGTGCTCGTGCCAACTAGACGTTACCCTTGTTGCTTTCTGATCCTGCTTTCCCGGTTCAGGCAACAAGTAGCAGGTCAAGCAGCGTTGTCAGCAACAGGGAGGCCAGCATCTTGAGCAGCGTATGCATCTGCCAACACTACATGAGGCATTTGATATGACTTTACAGTTAAGAAAAAAACCCATCGAAATCGTTGGTTACATTTGTGGTAGTGCCTGATCAATCTCCGTGACACCTACACCCGAACCTCAAAAGCTAGGGCTCACCAACTCCAATAGCATGGAGGAGGGAAGCGACACGCACTACTAGCCACAGCTCGTAGCGGCCGGCCGGGCGGATGCCATGTCAATTCGTCAGCGAACTTGGCACCAGGTAGGCCACGCCGATGCGGTTGCAGACTTGCAGTTGCGAGTCCGTTATTATCCAGGGAGAGTGAGAGAAAACTGCGCTTAACTGTAACCAAATTAACGGATTATTTAGCACATCGTTGTCGTCAGAAGAGACTGTTTGGTTCTTCAGAGAATTTTTCTGAATGAATCACCATCTTTCGTCATCAGTCACAGTGCTGTGACTTCTCTGTCAACCTCACCGAATCTTCAGATAAATGAAATGGAGAGCAGCATCAGTACGTGTTCAGTTTCAGTCTCAGCAACTATCAGATAGTATCTTTTACAATAATTCAGCAACTTGGAGTTATTTTAACAAGATTATCCGGATGGCTGACTGGCTCATCATCCATGGAGAGAGTCAGAGACCGACGTCAAAGCACGTCTTTTAAGTTTGACAGCTCGATCAGGTTCCGTGCTCCTTCCTTCATCCGCACATTCCAAGAAAGCTTTGCATACACATCATCGCAGCAGGATCCGCATCTACTCCTAAACAATCGCCTACTGTACTTGATTTAATCGGTTGCAACCTCTGGCATCCATAATTGGAGCCTGTACATGCCGTCGCGCACCAATCAAGTCACCAAACCATCAAGAACCCTCCCCCAACAACTCGAGCTAGCTAGCCGCCGCTGCAGGGCACGGAACAGGTGGCATTTCCTCCTCCTCCTTCCCTCCATGATTTCGCAAGAGGACAGGGCGCTCCGGTGGAGCCCTGCGTGGACTAACGCGCGAACGCCAAAGGAGGCGCCGCCGGCCGTCGTTGTCGACCGGCGACGTGACGCCGTGACGGCGATGCTGTGCCTTGCAAGGGAGCGCGCGAATTTTCCGATACAACCGTCCGGCGATCCGCGAGATAACGCCTGGATTCGTTTCGCTTTCTCTCTAACGCCCGGATTAAGGCTGGGGTTGGAGTGTCCGGGAAGCAACCTCGCCTGTTTGGCGTGCGTGCTGTGTGGCGAACGAATTTTTTTCTGGCTCGTGATTTAACGGGGTTTAAGAGCATGGCTAATAAGTTAGCCGGTTGCTGGCAAAATAAAACTGCCATGTCACTTACCGCTAATGACGTAGTCAGCTAGTATAGTGGATGGACTAAGAGCCGGCTGCAAGCATTTAATGGCTGCATGTGCATGCATCAGCTGTGGGCGTGTTTTGATCCAACTGCTAAAGCTATTTGGGCTAAAGCTATTTAGCCCAACCAAATAGCACTCCAATAAAATAGCTCTTCATATGTTTGGATCCAAGAGCTATTTGAGGCTATTTGGCTAATAAAGTACATTTCCAATCATTTGGGTGCCACTTTTTTTTAGAGAGAGTGAGAGAATAAGTGGGGTCCACTCGAAATAGCCCAAATAAACACCTCTTAGGTGGGATAGTTTTTTGAGGTGAGCTATTTGTAAAGGAATTCCATTTGCAAATAGCCAAGAACTAGCGTTGGAGATTTTGGGCTAGAAAAGGAAGGGCTAGAAATAATCCCATGGATCCAAATATGCCCTGTATGTAGAGAGCTCCATAGAGAAAGGTGCATGCATTGGTTGCCGGCTGAAGGCTGAAACCTTTCTCAATCCGGGCGTGCAGCTCGCCGTTTCACCAGCTGCCCACTCCATTCTCTCTCTTCTATTCTCACTCCTCCACCTCAGATTCTGCTGATGTGGAACTATATTTAGCCTGCTGACTGTATCTTATAATACTTGCTCTAACTTCTGGATTGTTTTTCAGAGTACCTAATGGCTATGCATTGCTTGCCGCAATAATTCAGTTTAAATGCTGTGGTAGTTCAGTAAGCATGTCGGTCCTATATGCTATATCTTGTTAGTTGCTTCAAATTCAAATTCCTCAGGTAAAATATCACTGAAAATCTTTGTTCATTAAGCAAAAACTGTAGCTCTGCAGATTTAGCACTGAAAGATAATTTGATGAAGCATGAGCCCCGTGCTTCATGCTGTCATGCATCAGACTACCAGATGCCTGTACTGTTTCTAATATTCTTTCTTAAAAGGACACGTCTGGTGTTGCCAACCCATTTTTCTCACCAAACATGCACGAGCACGAGGAGCCAATTTTGTCCATTTTTTTTCTCTACACTTGTATCATTGGCTGATCCTATCGGTGGCCTGTTGGCGCCATGAAAACATGGGCACTTGATTGCGCGCAACTGATGATCAAGACTTCAGGCCGGGAGGCCACCACTGGCTGCAACCTGAATCGTGGGAGTTCCAGCTTCTGAATGCGCCATCAGAACAAATAAAAACGGTTAAAACGAGCACGATACAGAAGATGCCGGGAGACGGTTTGCACGTCAGCTCAGGGCTTTGCTGCTTGACTGCAAGTCTGCAACTAACACTTCACATAGTACCTGTGAACTGCTGGAGACTTTTTGAAAAGTTAAACTGCTGGAGACTAGAGTGCTGATGATTTGGCTGTGTTAGCTTCAGCGCTGGTCGACCCGGCCGTACAGCTAGCACTGACGTCGAGCGCTTGCGATTAGACACGCTTTCATGTGGAGATCAGCTTGGACTCGAATATAGTATTGGTCTCAGTCTCTCAGAATTTCGGTACCTTACCTAGCACTGCAGCTTACGATGTTCCTGTCACGGAAAGCTCCGTTTCCCGACGGCCCTTCTTCTCGGCCTGTTCTTATCCGGAGCCGCTGCTGAATGGCTGCGTGTGCCTAGTGCCACAGCGGCGTGATGGAACGTGCTCTCGTCAGAGAAAGTCAAAAAACCAAACGCACATCCCCTTCCTCTGACAAGATACTCTCTGTCTGTGTCCGTGGAGCAACGTTTCGGAACGACAAGTTGGTTGCCGACGGGAAAGGGGCGTGTCAGCCTAATGGTAAGCAGTCACCTTAACATCATGACGCGATTGGGATCTTTTAGGCCTCCTCCAACAGTGGTCGAAGTCGCCGGCTGGCGTCAGATTTTCTCTGACGTCGAAGAAAAAGAGCATGCAAAAGCTACCAGCTAGCGAGCCTGCAATCGCCGTTTTCTTTTCTTTATTGCTTCATCAGCCGATGATATCGCTGACAATTGGCGAAACCTCTGGAGGAGGCCTTATCAGTAACTTTCCTGATTCCAATGGACAAAACTCTCGTCCACACCGACACTGAACAGTAAACTTTCTTCATCTGATGAATCGGAGAAGCATGTTATAAAAAAAAAAGGACTGCCCGTTCAATAAAAAAAAAAGGACTGCCGTTAGATGTTACTGACGACTAACTCCACCGAAGCAAACCGACAAAGGGGCAGTTTCGGACAGCAGCTGGAAGTTGGAACCGCCGGATCAGCGCGCCCTGTCTCTTACGAGCTCCGGCGAGATCAAGCGGTCCTGACGTCGCCGGTCTTCACCGTACCCGGGCCGTCCGATCTCGCATCCTACGGCTTCGCGCCGTCATCAAGGCGCCGCCTCCGAAGCTGCTCGCCGTCCGTCTCCGTGTAGTTCTAGCGAGGGTAATTTTGCTCCTGGACACTTTACAATAGTGGTTTTTGCCACAAGACACTACTCAATCTTTTATTTGTAGCCGGACACTCTTTAAGTTTGCATATTTACTCCTGGACACTTTAGATAATATAATATTTATTTTTAGAAAAAAGGAGGGAGAAATTTTCCAAAATGGCCAAAATACCCCTGCCTTCTAACCCTATCGCACAGTACCGACTCCCTCAAAAAAAAAATCCTCCCACCCCCTCCCGCCCATGCGCCTCGCCAAACCCGCCCCCTGACGGAGCGACCCCAGGAGGCGCCGCCGCTCCCTCTCTGGGCACCCCAGTCGCCGCCCCCGCCACCCTCCTCCACACCCCAAGTGCCAGCGGCCGAAGCCCTGCCGGCCTCCTTGACACCCCCAGCCACCGCTGCCACAGCCGCCGCCGCCGCACCAGACCGCCGGGGATGTGGTGGAGCTACAAGAGCAAGATGGCACTAATTGGTGTGGGGATGTGGTGGAGCTACACGAGCAGGGTCGATTTTGGTGGGACTTGGGACCGGCGGCGCTGCTGCCTGGCTTGCAGATGGTGGCCGGCGGCGTCTCTGGAGTCCTGCCTGGCGCTGATGGGGAGCGAAGGGATACGAACGGATGTGGCTGGGAACCAAACAGGGTGGATAAGATGTCAACGGTATTTTGGTCTTTTTTTTGAATTCTTTTAGTTTTTTTACCAGAAAATGAATACTATAATACAAATAGTGTCTTATAGCAAATATATAAACATGAAGAGTGTCTATTGGCAAAAATCAAATTGAGTAGTGTCCATCAGCAAATATCAACATTAAATAGTGTCCAGGAGCAAAATTACCCCTCGAGCGAAGCTCCGCCAGGTGGCTCGCCGGTCGTGCTCCCTGGCCTCCTGCTCCTTGGCTCCATGTCCACAGGCCCATTACTACCTGATGGGCACACGCTCAGCCCACGCAAATTCAACCGGAGCTCACAATGCTGCCCATGATTGCGAATGGTCGGGTGTCCGAGTTGGCTATCTCGGCCAGGTAGCGTGGCGTCCCAACAGATCCTAAATTCAATTCTTATCAGAAGTGAATTTCTGTCTGTTGGGGTAAAAAACCTCTTTGTTGTGCTCGCCGCGAGGTTTGTGGCCCTCTCGAGCATGAGCTAGAGTTCGGAAGATTTCTCTACTTGAGTACCTCGCGGCCCTCTCGAGCATGAGCTAGAGTTCGGAAGATTTCTCTACTTGAGTAAGCCAGTAGAGCTCCTCTTAATGAAAAAAAAAATCTCCGGATAGAGTTTTGTTTAATGCTGCCCACGATTACTCGCAATCCCAACGCAAGCCATCCACCCTGCCCGCAGTGTCGCAAGTAACTACGTGGACTCGTGGAGTAATATAATCATCATGCGAGACACTTTCACTGTGTGATTTCCACTTTTAGTCGGGTTACACGCTAACAAAAATTAAATGGCTACGTACGTGCACGGATAATCCATTCCGTTATCTTTTTAAAAAAATTGTGCCCGCCTGCTGCTAATCAATCATGTCCTCGTACTGTACCAGGACCAGGAGCGAGCGCACAAGCTCGCGTGCTCTGAATCCACTGGCGATGGGGGTTGCGAGCGGCGTAGGAGAGCTGGAGTTTTCCGGGTGGTTAGTAGCGGTCCGTGCACACGTAGCCATCAGCTTTTGGTTCGTTTAGTTAGCACTTAGCTGCATGGCTTCCTCTTCCTTCGTGTGCATGTCCATGGCTTTACATGCATGGCACGTTAGCATTAAACGGCTAGGAGCAGCATAATAAGCTTTTGATGCGCGTAATGTCCCTCGGGTCTCTTGTTGCTTGAGATGTTGAGCGGGCCCATGGCTGCCGTTGGATCAACTCGCGATTCGCGCTCAGATTGAACTGGGGGATTTTTTTAAAAAAAAAGAACATAGGACTATATGAGTCGAATACTCGATTGTGCAAAAATATAAGACTGCTATATTACACAATCCGTAGTAATTACATTTCACTTCTGCAAATGATTTTTTGTTTCCTAAAAAGTAATTCTTTTTTATTTGACAAAAAGTAAATATTAACCCCTGATCACAGTCCTCGTCAGTGTTTTTTTTTCTTCCAAGCGGACGACAGCCCTCAACTTCAACTCCTCATCGTCACGACTAGTTGGCTGCAGGCTTGCAAGTTTTCCCTATGAAAACACAGCATATAATTTTTACTCCCTAAATTGTATTGTATCGTATGTTCACCGCATATATCTATAGAGTCCAAACAAAATAGATTTTTTATTTTATAATTTTTCTATGATTTACTATAATTCTCAAAAAATTATCCAAAATAAATATAAAAGAAAAAAAAGGAAAATCTACTAAAAAATAGTTAAAGAGGTCATTTGTCTGGTACCGCGAATCTAAGGATAAAAAAATCTGGTTTTTACGTTCCGGGTGGAATCGTTAACTCGACCACCGTAAATAATTTTCTTTTTCCTTTTAGTTACGTGCGTGTATGTCGGCCCAGTAAAGAAACCCAATATACTTGGACCAGCTTGGATAACGATCGATCAGGACATCAGGTAAGGTGGCCAACGCCGATGATCCCGTGCGCGTCTCGGACTCTTGAGCCTGGTTTCATGCCGCAAACAGACGAGTGGGCCGGCACACTGGCACGTCAAAGACGGCGGGCTGGGCACGTAGATGTGCCGCGCATCCGCCGCCCACGGCAGCCGGCACTCCGCCCCAGGCAAGGCAGGCCACCACTTGCGCGCGCGCGCGTGGTCACGGACATGATGAGAGGTGCCCGTGCCTCTCGCTCTCGGGCTTGCGGCTCTTTGACCGTTGTGAACGGCCTCGCCCGCCTTCCGCCGGCCCGGCCCACCCTGGCCGCCGGTGCATGCACCTTCCCCCGATTCCGGATCCCCCCCTTGCCCCCGCGCTCTTGGAGCGACGCGCCACGCCCTCGCCTGCGTCTGCGTGGCTGCTGGTATTGAGTCGTGTCACCCTGTGGACACCGCGGGCACCTCGCGCGTGACGCCCCCCTTGCCGGAACACGCCAACACGCCGTGCCGCCGCCGACATTGGTGGCGCCACCTGCTTGACGGCACGGGCGCGCGGGGGCGTGTCGCCCGCCCCGACGCACCGGGTGACGGGAGCGCGCTCCATGATTGGTCCTAGCCGCGCCAGAGCAGAGCAGAGCAGACGCTGCCGCCATGCCGTCGCGACCCCGAACCGACCTCGCTCGCCGCCAGCAATGGCGGGCAGCCCAACCCAAGCGCCGCGTCGCCCGCAGTGCATGCGCGCGGCCGCTCCCCTCTATATAAAGCCACGCGGGCAGCCATGGCGATCCCGATCACCAGCCCAGATCAGACCGCGACCTTGCGATGGTGAGGCCGTCGATCGTGCTGTTCGGGGACTCCATCACGGAGGAGGCGTTCGGGGAGGGCGGGTGGGGCGCGTCGCTGGCGAACCACTACTCCCGCTCCGGCGACGTCGTGCTCCGCGGCTACAGCGGCTACAACACGCGCTGGGCGGCGCGGGTGGCGGGTCGCGCCGTGGCCACCGTCGCCGGCGCCGTCGCCGCCGTCACCGTCTGCTTCGGCGCCAACGACGCCGCGCTGCCCGACCGCGCCAGCGCGGCGCAGCACGTCCCCGTCGCCGAGTACGCCGACAACCTCCGCGCCATCTGCGCGATGCTCCACCGGCGCTGGCCCGGGGTCGTCGTCATCCTCGTCACGCCGCCGCCCGTCGACGAGGACGGCCGCCGCCGGTGAGCTCTAGCACTACCACCCAGCCAATGCACCCGCAACGGTTGTCGTCGAAACTCCCTGACGAATAATGCAGGTACCCGTACGCGCACGACTACTCCGGCCTGCCGGAGCGCACCAACGCGGCGGCGGGGGTGTACGCGCGGGCGTGCGTGGAGGTGGCGCGGCAGTGCGGGGTCAGGGCCATCGACATCTGGTCCAGGATGCAAAAGTTCCCCGGCTGGGAGAAGTCCTTCCTCAGGTACGCGCCCGCGACTCTGACTCTGCTCCGTCCGGCCGGCCGGCCGGCGAGCCGAGTAGCCGGCAGGCAAAACGATGGAGGGCTCAAATTCTTTTCCGCCATTTTTGTCCTGGGACGGCAGGGACGGGCTGCACCTGACGCCGCGCGGGAACCGGGTGCTGTTCGAGGAGGTGGTGTTCGCGCTCAAGGACGCCAACCTCAGCCTGGAGGCGCTGCCGGCCGACCTGCCGCTCTTCGGCGACATGGACCCCGACAACCCGGCCAAGTCGTTCGAGGACGAAGACGAGTGGGCCGAGCGCTGACGAGGAGATGGCAAACTCCAGTTTCGAGACTGGCATTGAGCGCGTCATCACAATTAATGTTGGGAACAGGGTTCTTTTCTGCAGCATCATGGCTTGTTCTCTTCCTCCCGAGCGCAAGCAGGGATGTCTAGAGTCGTAATCCAATTCATGCAACTGTACTTTGTTGTAATAAGTTCATTTTTCTCAGGTTCATTCTTTTTTAACATAAAAAATGTCCAATAAATACCCACGGGTTTGTTCCTCTTGCTCTATCAGTACGCGAGGCAATTCTTTGTTTAATTGCTTGGTGTGATCCATGGACTTTGCCTATACGTGGCAAAATTTTCTTTTGCCTCTGTGTCAAAAAAGAAAAAAGAAAAAGGAATTCGGCTTCAGGAAGAAGAGTCCGGAAGCAAGACCCATCCCATCCCATCAGCCTGACAGCCTTTGTTTCAAACGGCCCAAACGGCAGACGTGAAGCTCCCTAGGTGGCTGATTCGCGCACGTGCCGTGCACCGGATCGAACCCGAGCTCGTGACGCTGCGCACGCCGGGGCCGTTCTCCGGCTGCTGCCTGCTGCCGTCCGGAGAGTGGGAGACCACGTCGAATGTTAGGTATCTGTTTGATTTTTCAGTTTAAATCATAAGTTTCGTCAACTAAATAATTATACTGGTGCGTTGTTACAGACAAAAATAATATAAATATCGCTTATGTTTTAATACCCCGTGTATTAATTTGTAGAGATCAATGTAAAGTCGTGGACGGAGAGCTGGTTTGACTCACATGTTGCAATACATGGCAGCCTCATTATGAAGAGAGATGAGAGAGTGTGTCATGAAATGTGAGAGAAATGTCATCCTCCGACTCGATTACCCAGTTTACTGTCTTGATAACTGTATCGATGATATTCCTACTTAAATTGACCATACACATAAAGGTCAATGTTAGACGGCCATCAATAGCCCTAAATAGATAATCACCGTGTTCGGCTGGTCCGTTGGCTGCTGCTGGGGGCTGCATCCAGTTGCTGGGCTCCGGCTATGCAACGGCTGGAGGGTCTAGAGCAGCCACCCCAACGGCTACTGCACATGAAAACGTGACACATGAAAACAGCAGCCTTGCTGACGGCTGCTGGGCGGCCGCAAAAAGCAGCCGGCTACTGCACAGCTGCTTCTGGATGCAGCAGGAGCGGCCATGAGCGGCCGCAAGCAGCCGCCAAGGCACCAGCAGAACACAGTGAATGTTTCCTTCATTTTTATCATACTATGCTTAGAACAAGCTAATAAGTTTATTGTTTTTAATAATTATCTTATGCTAATCATCATATATTTTAAAACGCAGAGAGTACGATACAATCACCTCTTTTCCTTTCAAAACATATGATTAGGAACAACAATAAAGTTTAAAACTACTCTCTTATTAATATTCTCAATGGATAAAACGGCGAAACAATTTTTTGGCGAGACAGTAGACACGCTACAAACGGAGGGAGTATTAATTACTCTACATTTTTATTATTGCTGTCCAAAACGTTAATTATCTCGACCATAGGGATTAATACATGATTATTAATTACTCCGTGGACCTGTCGGGCAAAATGTCCGCACCGAACTGGCATCGATGCGGCCGGTCCAGCTGAACAAGCGGCGGAGAGCGAGGGTTCAATGGTGCTGAGGGTCTGGCCCGCCGGGGCTCGACCTCTTCGATTCGGAGTACGCCGCCGCGGCGGCGCGAGTGAGCCGCGGCACTCCCACGGCAGCCCTTGTCGTCGCCGCCGCTGCGCCGCCGCCGTTCCCGGCGACCAGCATTTTCCGGCCGGTGACGACGACGACCGCCGCCGCCCGGCTATCGCCGGACTCGCAACGGCCGTGAGAGACGGCGGCGGACAGGAGGAGCACGGCGCAGGCCAGCACCTTCAGCGCAGTACTCGAGCTGGACGCCATGGGACCGGAGTACCGAGCACTCACACTTCGGCCGGGGAGGTGTCGCCGTCGTGGAATCCTAGAATGCAGTAGCTATCTATCTAGGATTGCTTGGATTGTTGCTTGGCAGTTACACGATACCGGTCGAGGATTTATAGCAGGCGCCCGACCTGGCCGTGCCGTTTGCCGTTGCGTGCCCTTGCGCTGGTGGTGGCCGGTTCGTTGCCGCGCGCTCGCAACGATGCAGGCGGTGGAGTGGAGGTCCCCCCTGTGCCGCACTGCGACGGCGGGTGATAGTGATGCGATGAGCTCAGAAAAATCGCAACGGCTTTTCAAGCCATGTTGCCCAGAAAAAATCGAATTCTTTGCAAGTTTATTTGGTGTTGATGTTTTCTGGGTTTATTTGTTGTTGATGCTCGAGTAGGCGATGATGCATGACCGGCTCGATCAGCTCGCCACCAGTCAGCCATTCCAAGCGTGCAAAACCGTTACAGATCCCCCAGTTTCATTCGTCAGTAGGCCGTGACGTCACGCGGGCAGGCTGTTAAAAAAAACATGTTTAGATCTTTACACGTAAACCTCGTAAACACAAAAAAAACATCACATCGAATGTTTTGATACATGCATGGAGTACTAAATGAAGTCTATTTACAAAACTTTTTGCATGGATGAGCTGTAAATTGCGAGACAAATCTAATGAGCCTACTTAATCCATAATTTGCATGGATTCGTCTCGCGATTTACAAGTCATCTGTGCAAAAAGTTTTATAAATAGACTTCATTTAGTAATTCAAATTAAAAAAATTTCTTTGCAAAATTTTTACATATAAACAACTAAACAAGTCCAAAAGATTCCTCGGTCGAGAGCCGGCCAATCTAGCCGTAGCCGGATCACCTTCGCACGAATTAAACCGCCGCCGTAATCTGGATCCGGATCTTCTCGCATCTTGCCACATCCCACATGCATATGCATCTGAACTTTCGAGTTTGGCATTGCCTTCCAATCTCCTTTTGGAAAAAAAAAAGGAAGCACTATATATCCAGCAGTTCCCACCGGCGTGCACCAATAGCGACGGAATGATGTGCTTTGGGTGCATAGGGTTAAATCTTGGAGGTGCACCCACCATAAGTACTATTTTTTTATTTTTAATTTCTACCTCTGTCCTAGAATATAACAACTTTCTGACTTTCTAAAGTCAAACATTTTTCATCTTTGACGGTAGATGGGAAAAAATATAAAGATTGACAACATAAAAATATAATCTTTTCTATTTAAAAGTAATCATTTTAAAAAATATTATTGGTCAAAGATGAAAATATTTGACTTTAAAAGGGCAAAAAATTGTTATATTCTAAGACGGAGGCAGTACCTTCACCCTTGTGATGACTGGCGACGCAACATCGAACCAAACTATTCGTCTAGCTAGCTACTCCGTCCCTCAAAAAAAGAGTGCAATTTTCGTTTCACGAGGAATCAAACAATTTCAAAACTAGATCAAACTTGAAATTATTTATCTTCTCGGGAAGCGAGAAATGTTTTTTTTAACAGACAGAGTATAGTGGCGTCGCCTGGTAGGCGAGTACATTAGTTGTAGCGTACGCGCCTACGGTTGGCCTCGGATTCTCTGCCTTTCGAGTTTCGACCTCTTCATACCCGATTCGTTCGTGCACGCACGACGAGAACGACGGCTTGTTCAGGCCGGGATCCGTGTCAGTCCGCACTGGCACGCCCTTGAGCCCATTCTATACGCCTGGCGGAGCAATGGCGGCGGGCCTGAGGGGCCTCTTCGTGCGTGGCCGCCATGGCCACCTGTGCCTGTGGTGGCTCCGATCCTCCTCGATCGCCTTAGCTCAACTACCATACCAGCAGCTCCGCCTCCGCCCCCCAATGCGTCCCACCAACGTCGCCGGCCATTGGCGGCTTTTGCTCCGGCCGCCTTGTAGGCCACGCTCGTACGGCGGGGCGTCGTGGGCCCCCGAGGAGCTAGCACCACCGTGGCCGGCTGGCCCCCCGCGCTTCGCTTCGAGCGCACGGGGGGCTCTCGAAGGGCGCCTGGCTTCAACCTGATGATGATGTCTGGATGCAGCCAGGAGTCAAAGGGCATCTAACAGGGAGTATTTTAACTTTTATACGGAGTAGTATCGAATCCGACGTGGTGGGCCCCACAAAAATGCTGTACTATGTTTTCCTTTTTTTTTTGACCCAAAAAATGCTGCACGATGTAATGAGCAGAAAATGTCATGGTTGGCCCGGTGCAAGATGGACCTTGTGATGCTCAAAAAAGAAAGATGGTATCCTTGTCTCCGTACTAAATTAGAATTGGCCCTGGTAGCTCGTAAAAAGGGGATTCGGAAAGAGAAGATGCATGAGGATGACTGTACCGTCACCAGCCCGGGAAGACGTGGAATGGTTCGGGTTCTGAATTTCTGATTAGCAGCAGATTCAGTACGCGTAGAGCAGCACTCTTTATCTACTGCTTTCGTAAACACAAAGTGCTTTCTTTTTTCGATCTGAACACAAAGTGCTTTCTGATGGAAGTTGCACCGAAATGAGGGGGTGAATATACAGCCAGGTGAAACGGAAAGAGCCAGCCAACGAACCGTAATGGATTGCTCTACTCGGGGAGGAAAGGTAGCCTGGTGATGCCGTCCTGGTGGGTATGATCCGTGTGACGGAACCGCCAAATTAAAACTCAAATTAAACGTAATGGCCGTCATTTGAACACATCGGGCGCATTAGATTAACGGCTTAATTTGACGATCCTTTCTCAACCCACGGCCCGATCGAAATAACACCGGTAATCCCACACAAAGGCGGGCGTAGATGGTACAAGCGCAACAATACTTGAAAATACACCACACGACTTAGAAGGATAAAACAACCTTTACAACCCGAGTTTAAACGCTTTAGTTTTACAAACCAGGATCCATTACAAACATGATAGACAGGCCCTACTACTATTACAACTAGGATTTACACTAAAACAAAACTACACCACACTGCTGTTCAAAGCCCGCCTAACACCACCGGTCAGACCGGCCTGCATGCGCCTGCCTACGAACTACCGGTCAGACCGGTCCATTGGACCGGTCAGACCGGTCACAACAAAACAGAGAGGCTGATCACTCAACCCTCGAGTGTGCAACCCGATAATCCCCTATCCTAAGGGTCTCGCTCCTCGACCTGCCACCCCTCTGCATCCCGGCGGATGAACTTGACGCAACAAGGGCAGAAGTCGACGTCCGGGTGTCCTGTAACAAAAATTGGTGGCAACAAACCCTGAGTATTCTAATACTCAGCAAGGCTTACCCGACCAGTGGGTATAACTTAGCCCACGTATCTAGACATGCAAGGCTTTTGGCTGGTGGTTATTTTGCAGAAATTGCACTAATAGTAAGTCCTTATTTTCCCTCTTTTGGCTCCAATTTCTATATTCATAAATCCTTAACTATTGTTTGCACCTGCTAAGTCATCATAACAACATGGAGTAATAATCCCTGGTAGACCTTACTACTCATCACTTAAAATCCATATGGCATCACTACGATGTGGTGCTGTGATCAAGGTGCTCATATCCGAGATGCGACGTACGGCGGATCGATCCGATTTAACCTTTGCAAGGTGGACCTAACCAACACGGCACGTATTTGCCCCGTCGGACTATACATGCCAACCATTTCCCTCCCCGCCTCGAACTACAGAACCGCCCCACCTGCATATAGTCAGCCGAGCCCTACGAGAGACCACCAAAAGTAAACATATGCATCCCGATTCTCCGCGGCCACTCGACTCGCCCTAAGGGGTGGGTAGAAGTTCTGTACTTTTGAAGCAAGGAAGTACTCGGCTTACCGGTTTCGACTACCTCCTACTCCCGGCATGCGGTTAGTACAATTCAAACTCGATCACAGGGCCAGGCAACGAACGGTCCTTAACCGACACAGGCGGGGCTAACCTTTCCCCCGTCCAGTCTCCAATTACTTTTCCTTTCTTACCTAATTCCATAATCCATATATATTCAGAATAACTAAATCCCCTACATCTCGCGAGTGACCCAAATCACTCGACTTCTACCGAATTCTATTAAGCGTAGCATTTCTATCGTCTTCTATATACTAGTATAACCCGAGGAAACCTAGGGATCATGCAACTAGGGTTCCAAACAAATCCTAAACCTAATGCACAGGTAGTAGTTGAAACATAATCATAGGTGTGAATCAATACCCAAATAAATTTCCATCCAAATGAATCAACAACACCTAATTACCCCTGCTCAGCCCAGCCACACCGGTCAGACCGGTATACCCCACCGGTCAGACCGGTCTGGCCTGTGCGCAACTCAAATCCAAAAATCCGGAGTAACTGGACGTATAGCCGGAGTATCCGGACCTATACCCGGTATGTTTAAGTCACCCCCAAATCCGGAGTATCCGGACAAATGGCCGGACAATCCGGGCCCTACCGGTCAGACCGGTACACCCGACCGGTCAGACCGGTCCTACCCAGACCAAACCTAGAATCCACAACGTGGCGAAAATCGTGCACAAATTCTAAAACCCTTCTAGGCACTAGTTCATGGGTTCACATGGATGCTTTTGACCAGAGGAAAATCACCTAAAAACCTTCTAGAACAAGAGATCGATCCAACTTCTAGATTTACCTTGAAATGCTCCTTTCTCCACGAAGATCTCGCGGTCTCGCGTCACCCCATGGAGAAGATCGTGGAGGAGATGATCCTTGACCGATTTGAAGCTCTCCCCGCCCTTGGAATCCAATGGAGAGGGAGGATTGGGCTCTAGGGTTTGGGGTGAGAGGGGGAGCACGGGAGAGTGAGAAAGAGGGAGCTGGGCGACGGGGTAACACTGAGAGAGTTGGTGAGGGAGAGAGTGAGGTTTAAATGACGTGGGGCCCTTCAACCCGGTTCAGGCTAGTTAGACCGGTCAGACCGGTATCTCCGACCGGTCAGACCGGTATGGCCCAGGATGACAGGAAATGTTTTGGTTTGTGCTTTGCCGTGTGAGTTTAAAACTAAACACTTTTAATTGACTTAATTACTGAGGGTTAATACCTGGGTGTTACAATCTTACCCCCTAAAAGAAATCTCGTCCCGAGATTTAACGAAGGTGATAAATTGAGAGTTAAAAATTGGAAGTACCTCGATAGGTTTGTAGCAATTCCGGACATTTATTCCGAATAAAATCCTCTGTCTCCCAAGTGGCTTCCCGCTCGGAGTGATTACTCCACTGAACCTTATAGAATTTGCTGATTTGATTTCGAGTGACTCGAGTCTTAGAATCGACAATTCTCACCGGGTGCTCGGGATACACAAGATCAGGCTCCAATTGTTGCTCGTCTATATCCACAATCTTGGAGGGAACACGAAGGCATTTTCTGAGCTGTGAGACATGGAATATGTTATGCACCGCGGATAATTGTGCAGGGAGTTCCAGACGGTATGCCACTGGCCCACACTGCTCAAGAATGGGGAAAGGCCCAACATAGCGAGGCGCGAGCTTTCCTTTGACCCCAAACTGCTGGACCCCCTTCATTGGAGATACCTGCAAATAAACATGATCCCCCACTTGGAAGGAGACAGCTTGCCGCGTTTTATCCGCATAACTCTTTTGGCGGGTTTGAGCCGCTTTCAAATTTTTCTGTATGAGCTGAACTTGCTCCTCAGCTTCCTGAACTATATCAGGCCCAAAGAAATTTCTCTCCCCAGCTTCCGACTAGTTTAATGGCGTCCTACACCTCCGCCCATATAATGCCTCAAAAGGAGCCATTTTGATACTCTCCTGGTAGCTGTTGTTGTAAGAAAATTCTGCAAGTGGCAGACATTCCTCCCACTTTTTACTGTAAGAGAGTACACAGGCTCGCAGCATATCCTCCAGAATTTGATTGATCCTCTCTGTCTGACCGTCCGTCTGAGGATGATAAGCTGAACTACGAATGAGCCGAGTACCGAGGGCCGTGTGTAACTGCTCCCAGAAGCGTGCAACAAACTGGGCACCACGGTCCGAAATAATAGTCCGGGGGTACCCCATGCAAGCTAAGAATCCGACTGACATACAGCTACGCATAGTGCCGTGCCCTATAAATGGTCTTCACCGGTAAGAAATGGGCTGACTTCGTGAGACGGTCCACAATCACCCAAATAGAGTAATACCCCTTTGAGGTCTTGGGAAGCCCAACAATAAAATCCATACTAATATCTTCCCACTTCCACGATGGTATACTCAGGGGCTGCAAGGGACCAGCTGGTCTCAAATGACTCGCCTTCACCCTTCTGCAAATATCACACTCAGATACATATCTGGCAATTTCCCGCTTCATCCTCGTCCACCAAAATCGATGTTTCAGATCTTGGTACATTTTGTTACTGCCTGGATGGATCGAATACCTCGAGAGATGAGCTTCATCAAGAATCTGCTTTCGTAGCTCCAAATCTTTAGGCACCACCAGGCGATCGTTAAACCATAGTACACCCTCACCATCCTGGCGGAAACATGCAGCCTTAGGATCATTTTCCATGAGCCTCTGCCTGATCTTCTCCATACCCATATTATTTTTCTGTGCATCCACAATCTGATCTCGAAGCGTAGGTGCAAGGGCAAGATTGGCAATAGTACCCTCAGACACCATAATCAAATTCATCTTCTCCATTTCTTGACACAATGTGTCATGCACTGCTGTGGCTGAGGTGCAACTGCAACTGGCTTTGCGACTCAATGCATCAGCCACCACATTTGCCTTGCCTGGATGATAATGGATCTCCAGATCATAATCTTTAATCAACTCCAACCACCGTCTCTGGCGCAAATTCAATTCACTCTGGGTAAAAATATACTTGAGACTCTTGTGGTCTGAGTATATATGCATTGGATTGCCCAGAAGATAATGGCGCCAGATCTTCAATGCATGCACCACTGCTGCTAGTTCCAGATCATGTGTGGCATAATTCTCTTCGTGCCGCTTGAGGGCTCTGGAGGCATAAGCAATCACACGCTGATCCTGCATAAGGACGCAGCCTAGGCCCGTACCTGACGCATTACAACAAGTATTAATGACCGATGAATATTCATCGAAGATAAACAGGGATGAGAGCGTAGCCAAGACCCGTACCTGATGCATCACAATACACATCAAAAGGCCGGGTAATATCTGGCTGAGCGAGGACAGGGGCAGACGTCAGAAGCTTTCTCAAAGTCTGAAAGGCCTGCTCACATTTGTCGTCCCAACTAAATCTCACCCCTTTCTTGAGTAACTCAGTCATGGGTCTAGAAATTTTAGAGAACTCCGGTACAAACCGACGATAATAGCCCGCCAGCCCAAGGAAACTCCGGATCTCTGAAACAGACTCTGGGGTCTTCCAATTTAGAACATCATGAATCTTGCTAGGATCAACTGAAATCCCCTTGTCTGAGATGATGTGGCCCAGGAACTGAACTTCCTTAAGCCAGAAATCACATTTACTGAATTTGGCATACAGCTTGTGTTCCCGCAGGTGCTGAAGCACAATACGGAGATGCTCTGCATGCTCTTCTTCATTCTTGGAAAATATCAAGATGTCATCAATGAAAATCACGACGAATCAATCTAGCTCGGGCATGAACACCGAGTTCATGAGATACATGAAATGAGCAGGGGCATTCGTTAGCCCGAACGACATGACCAGATATTCAAAAAGTCCGTATCTGGTGGAAAAAGCTGTCTTGGGAATATCCTCAGCTCTAATCTTTATCTGATAATAGCCAGAGTGGAGATCAATCTTGGAAAACACTTTAGCCCCGAATAGCTGATCAAACAGAATGTCGATTCGGGGAAGTGGGTATTTATTCTTGATGGTGACGCCATTTAGAAGTCTATAGTCCACGCACAGCCTGAGGCTCTCATCTTTCTTTTTCACAAAGAGGGCAGGACATCCCCAAGGTGACGTGCTAGGACGGATATAGCCCTTATCCAGTAATTCCTGCAACTGCTTCTTCAATTCTGCCAATTCATTAGGTGGCATTCGATATGGTCTTCGGGAAATTGGTGCCGTTCCTGGTTGCAATTCAATGACAAACTCAACATTACGGTCTGGCGGCATACCAGGCAAGTCATCCGGAAAAACATCCGGATATTCACATACCACCGGTATGTCCTCAAGCTTCTTGTTCTCAACATGATTTACCGAATGGGTCGACGGGGTGCTCATGAGTGACAAGGTCATCGAACCATGATCAGGAGAATTTACGTGCATAGATGAAGTAGCAGTGTCAAGGATAACTCCGTGAACTCCCAGCCAATTCATGCCGAGAATAATATCCATCTTCTGGGTTGGCAACACTATGAGCTCGGTGGCAAAAACCCTCCCCTGTAGCTGCAAGGGAACTTGTCTAACAAGTTGATTTGTAATCAAGTGTCCCCTGGGTGAGTGAATATGATATGGTCTGGATATGCTCTGCACTTCTAACCCCAGTCTGCTTACACATTCTTTGCTAATAAACGTGTGAGATACCCCAGAGTCAAATAATACAGTAACTGGGTGTCCGTTGATAGAGAACGTACCCGTCATCACTGGTGCGCCCGCAGGGATGGCCTCAAGAGTGATATAGTGCACCTGTCCCGGCTTGAAGTGAGCCACTTGCTGCTTCTGACCCTGCTGACCAGACGGCTGGCCCTGCTTCGGTGGCATTGGGCAGTTCCGTGCAAAGTGACCCGGCTGTCCACAGTTGTAGCACGGGAGCAAATTGGGGCGCACCCCCGGCTGCTGCACCCAGACCTTCTGCTCATTCTGCTGAGGAGCAGGAGGCCCGACTGTCCCCTGTGACTGAATGTACTGAGGGGGCCTGTATCCCCACTGCTGCTGGGGCTGGTGCTGGAAGGGGGCTCGCTGTGGGCCCGACTGCACCAGACGGAACCTCTGGGGAGCACTGCTAGAAGATCCGGCTGCCGGCGCCTTCCTCTTCTTTTCTACCTTGTGAGCTAGATGGGCGTCTTCCTGAATGATAGCCCCATTGACTAGCTCACTGAAAGTGTCAAACTTGATCATGGCCAGGCGATCCTGGAGCTTGCTGCTAAGCCCCTGCCTAAAGCACGCCTGCTTCTTCTCATCGGTGTCTACATGGTACCCAGCATATTGCGCCAGTGTGTTGAAGGCCTGGGAGTACTGTAGTACACTGTTATTGCCTTGTTTCAGGGCCAAGAACTTGGTGAGCTTCCTGCGAATGACCCCTGCAGGGATATGGTGTGCTCTGAATGCGTCCTTGAACTGTGCCCAAGTGAACCGGGTGTCCGCGGGAAACATTGCCACATGATTCTCCCACCATGTGCGCGCGGGGCCCCTTAGCTGCTGGGCTGTCAATCCTGCCTTGTCCCCATCATTGTACGGGTGCAAGGTGAATTTGGACTCGATAGTCCGAAGCCAGCTGTCTGCCTCCAGTGGTTCATCTGCTTTATGAAAGAGCGGTGGTTGAGTAGCTAGGAACTCTGGATATCCTGGAGCAGGCGGCTGGTGGTGATGTCCAGGCTGCGGCGCTCTGCCTTGCGCCACAAGCTCACGGAGGAGTGCCGTCTGCTCGTCGCGCCCAGTGAGCATGGCCGCAATGGCCTGGGCCAACTCAGGAGGATTTGGTGGTTCCCCCATTCTGCATTCAACCATGATCGGGTTAGTTACAATTTTTTTTCTTATTACTTAAGAAAAATCTTAACCGCAACTAATATCCGATTCATGGGAGAAATCGCCGAAATTCGATCGTTTGAACACAACATAGGGGTCTCTGTCCGGGCTCAACCGGTCAGACCGGTACAACAGACCGGTCAGACCGGTCTGCAGCAGAGATGAACTTCTACGTCCTAACTGTGCACCAACCCCATAATTCAAATTATTTCCTACAAATTTGGAAACCACGATGCCATGATGCATGGTATAAAACATGAGCTCCTATACCAACTTTCAAATGCAACTAGAATTTCATATGCCATGATGCATGATGCACGAGCGTCGTACGTAAATCCCTCAACCAAAACTAATCATCTATCTTCTACTCGAACATCGACTATATATACACAGGGCTTAGTACGATCAACATCCCTCCCATATTAGTATACCACCCGATCCTAAGTCAGGATTCCATTTTTAATTTGTAATCTCTGAAAATTAGTCATGCTCGTACCGTCCCCAGTGCGTTTCGGCTCTGATACCAGCTGTGACGGAACCGCCAAATTTAAACTCTAATTAAGCGTAATGGCCGTCATTTGAACACATCGGGCGCATTAGCTTAACGGCTTAATTTGGCGATCCTTTCTCAACCCACGGCCCGATCGAAACAACACCGGTAATTCCCACACAAAGGCGGGCGTAGATGGTACAAGCGCAACAATACTTGAAAATACACCACACGACTTAGAAGGATAAAACAACCTTTACAACCCGAGTTTAAACGCTTTAGTTTTACAAACCAGGATCCATTACAAACATGATAGACAGGCCCTACTACTATTACAACTAGGATTTACACTAAAACAAAACTACACCACACTGCTGTTCAAAGCCCGCCTAACACCACCGGTCAGACCGGTTAGCTTAACCGGTCAGACCGGCCTGCATGCGCTTGCCTAAGAACTACCGGTCAGACCGGTCCATTGGACCGGTCAGACCGGTCACAACAAAACAGAGAGGCTGATCACTCAACCCTCGAGTGTGCAACCCGATAATCCCCTATCCTAAGGGTCTCGCTCCTCGACCTGCCACCCCTCTGCATCCCGGCGGATGAACTTGACGCAACAGGGGCAGAAGTCGACGTCCGGGTGTCCTGTAACAAAAATTGGTGGCAACAAACCCTGAGTATTCTAATACTCAGCAAGGCTTACCCGACCAGTGGGTATAACTTAGCCCACGTATCTAGACATGCAAGGCTTTTGGCTGGTGGTTATTTTGCAGAAATTGCACTAATAGTAAGTCCTTATTTTCCCTCTTTTCGCTCCAATTTCTATATTCATAAATCCTTAACTATTGTTTGCACCTGCTAAGTCATCATAACAACATGGAGTAATAATCCCTGGTAGACCTTACTACTCATCACTTAAAATCCATATGGCATCACTACGATGTGGTGTTGTGATCAAGGTGCTCATATCCGAGATGCGACGTACGGCGGATCGATCCGATTTAACCTTGCAAGGTGGACCTAACCAACACGGCACGTATTTGCCCCGTCGGACTATACATGCCAATCATTCCCCTCCCCGCCTCGAACTACAGAACCGCCCCACCTGCATATAGTCAGCCGAGCCCTACGAGAGACCACCAAAAGTAAACATATGCATCCCGATTCTCCGCGGCCACTCGACTCGCCCTAAGGGGTGGGTAGAAGTTCTGTACTTTTGAAGCAAGGAAGTACTCGGCTTACCGGTTTCGACTACCTCCTACTCCCGGCATGCGGTTAGTACAATTCAAACTCGATCACAGGGCCAGGCAACGAACGGTCCTTAACCGACACAGGCGGGGCTAACCTTTCCCCCGTCCGGTCTCCAATTACTTTTCCTTTCTTACCTAATTCCATAATCCATATATATTCAGAATAACTAAATCCCCTACATCTCGCGAGTGACCCAAATCACTCGACTTCTACCGAATTCTATTAAGCGTAGCATTTCTATCGTCTTCTATATACTAGTATAACCCGAGGAAACCTAGGGATCATGCAACTAGGGTTCCAAACAAATCCTAAACCTAATGCACAGGTAGTAGTTGAAACATAATCATAGGTGTGATAATTCGAAATAAAAGGACATGCACCGGGGCTTGCCTTGCGTCTGCTGCTCCGCGCTGGGGTTAGCCGGGCCTTGGGCCGGCTCCACGCGAACCTCCTGCTGTGGGACTTGCCCCTGGGGCTCCGGTGGCTCCGCAACCACCGCATATACGACCTCCTCTGCCGCGGTTGCTACACGTATGCAAATGCTTACGACATGAGAATGCATGCATGGTTTTATATTAATTACAAGTAATCAATACCCAAATAAATTTCCATCCAAATGAATCAACAACACCTAATTACCCCTGCTCAGCCCAGCCACACCGGTCAGACCGGTATACCCCACCGGTCAGACCGGTCTGGCCTGTGCGCAACTCAAATCCAAAAATCCGGAGTAACTGGACGTATAGCCGGAGTATCCGGACTCCCAAGTCCGGAGAATCCGGACCTATACCCGGTATGTTTAAGTCACCCCCAAATCCGGAGTATCCGGACAAATGGCCGGACAATCCGGGCCCTACCGGTCAGACCGGTACACCCGACCGATCAGACCGGTCCTACCCAGACCAAACCTAGAATCCACAACGTGGCGAAAATCGTGCACAAATTCTAAAACCCTTCTAGGCACTAGTTCATGGGTTCACATGGATGCTTTTGACCAGAGGAAAATCACCTAAAAACCTTCTAGAACAAGAGATCGATCCAACTCCTAGATTTACCTTGAAATGCTCCTTTCTCCACGAAGATCTCGCGGTCCCGCGTCACCCCATGGAGAAGATCGTGGAGGAGATGATCCTTGACTGATTTGAAGCTCTCCCCGCCCTTGGAATCCAATGGAGAGGGAGGATTGGGCTCTAGGGTTTGGGGTGAGAGGGGGAGCACGGGAGAGTGAGGAAGAGGGAGATGGGCGACGGGGTAACACTGAGAGCGTTGGTGAGGGAGAGAGTGAGGTTTAAATGACGTGGGGCCCTTCAACCCGGTTCAGGCTAGTTAGACCGGTCAGACCGGTATCTCCGACTGGTCAGACCGGTATGGCCCAGGATGACAGGAAATGTTTTGGTTTGTGCTTTGCCGTGTGAGTTTAAAACTAAACACTTTTAATTGACTTAATTACCGAGGGTTAATACCTGGGTGTTACAATCCGGGTCGTCGGGGCTCCCAGGATCTGCGAGCCCGGTGGCGTCGGTTTCTTGCTCGGCGCCGATGGCTTTCGCGGCCGTGAAGTGTGGGAGGATCCTCACGTGGGAGTTCGGCTCCTGGCCCACGACCTTGAGGCTGAAGCTCTCAACGAGATCCACTTGGGAGGAGGTGATGCTTGCTGGTCTCGGCAACAGCTGCACGCTCCCGCCCTTGGGGATCACTACTTGCTCGATCGCCAGCCTCGCCTCCTGACATGACATCAGGGCACGATTGTTGAAACTTGAAAGGGCTGGAAATGTTACAATGAAGGCGGTCAGAACGTGCAGGAATGACAGGTTTACCTCCAGAGCATCAGTTTCCTCGGATGATCTTGCTTCTTCCTTATCGTCATAATCTATCAGCTCGTCCATGTGATCGTCAATGAGGGCGCGAAGCGCCCTAGTGATTTGGGACAGGGAGTTTGTCTGTGAAGAACAGTGGACCAATATAAGAAAGAAAGGAGAGAAAACATCCTGAAGCTTCAAAACTAAAAGTGCCCTGTAAATGAAAAATGCAAAAGTAAAACCTTCACGAAGAAAACTGGTATATCTTGAGATTTCACCACAGCCTGAATCTGAGAATTCTTCTTGAGCTTCGAATGTAACGCAATCACTGCATCAGCTTCACTGATATTGTAAGTTAAAGTAACAATGTCCTCCAACTCCAGCTGTTTAATGGCTTGCAAGGCAGTCGACTCGGAGATCTAGAATAGCCTATGCAATAAGTTACAAACTAAGTACTGAAAAGTTAACAAAAAGCTTGAGTATGGAACTCAGTGACCAAAAGTTATACCACTACTGTTGCCGTGACATGAAGGTGTTGGTGATATGCCCAAGAGCCCATCATCACAATATGGTTTAAAGGCCCAAGAGGATATTGATCCAAGAGGGATTAGGGTTACTAATGGGCCTATGAGATAGAAGCCCATTAGTACGCCCTATATATACGAGGGAGGGGCTAGGGGGGCGATCACCTGAGAGCTGCGCCACCTCCTAGCCGCCGCCCCTCCCTCTCTCTCTCTCGGCCGCCGCCCATGCCGTGCGTGCGGTGCTAGCACACCGACGCCCGGCGTTTCATCCCCGTACGTGTGGACTCCGTGGAGGCGCTGCTGCGACTGTTGCGCTGATCGGCTGCTGGGATCAAGAGGAGCTCGGTTCGTGGGACGTGATCGACTACTTCCTCTACATCGACGCGCGACTTCTTCCGCTGCGCTGCGCGTCTAGTGGTAACGATCTATGATCTTCTACTCGCAAGTATCTTGGGTATATGCGGTAGTGATGCTAGCGTAGCCTACCCGATTCCCTTCAGTGGTACCAGAGCCATCTTGCGTAGTTTTTGGTCTGGATCATTTGCATATAGGTGATATGTTGTTGAAGTAGATTGGATCTATTACTTTTGCACGGTTTGATTAGATCAATTGGTCATAAGGGGTTAAAACTGGAGCGAGTTGATTGTGCGGCATGTGACAAAAGATTAGTTTGTGTTCTTTCTCTGTTATGCATACGACATGTCCCTACCAGCTGGAATCACCATCGGGACTAACTGTGTGCATAAGTCAGTAGATTGGACCAACAGATCGAGGTCATGTGTAGATGCAGTCTTCTCAAGTGCAAAGTTTGCACGGTCAATGTGATTGACCTAGTGAAAATTGAGGCATTATGAATGGCTCGGATTTGAGGTGATGCGATCACTCTGATGAGATTTTCATAGGGATTCCATAGATGCGGGACCGCCGTTGCTTTCTCGCTGTAGCGGCTTCCTAAGCGCTACTTTGGTAGAACACGTCGTACGCCTAACTTGTTTTTGCAGGGTGTGATGTGAATGGTGTGGTCTCAATGTCATGTGATGATCTATGTGCTGATTTGTGCGGCCTGCGTGTCGCAAGTTAACACAACCGGGTTGAGGTTGCACCATTATTGTATAACGACCTGCATGTCGACTTGTGATGTTTGAATCCTCATGTAATTATTTCACTAGCTATTAGATGTAGTAGCTTAGTATCTTTTCATGGAGGCTTCAATCATGATGGCGATGATGATCACCACAAGACAGGACGGATGGCAATGGAGGTCACCTTGGAGCCATGGCGATGGAGCCCATTGTGATGCAAGAGGCCATACTATTCACAATATAATATGATTATATGCATGTGATGTTTATTTTCCTGTCATACTATTCTTTCATGCTTTTACATATGGTGGATGCTTTAATCATGATAGAATAGCTTCCCTCAGAAAATGTTGAGTTTTGATGCCTTTTACCAATAGCTGCACCTATAAATTTTGATCGTTGTGTGGTAGGTTTACCAAAGTAGAGTACCATCAGCTATCACTTTTGTATAGGGTGGATGTCGGACATTCACAAGCATAGTATTGGTTTACTCAGCAAAGCTATCAAAACAGTTTTGGGCTTTAAGGCATAGGGTTGGGGCCGGGGCATTGGATGCCACCCAACAAACAAGAGTCGCATAGAGATGTGATTAGTAATTTGTTACTTACCTGTATCACTACTTTTCTAGGCGTGATGCTAAAGCTCACTAGAATTTTAGTGATTATGGATCTTGAACCACTATATGTCATTAGAGGGAAGATGACTTTGATATAGTAGGTTGTCTTTTGTTAAATCAGTTAATGAAAGTCTTTACATAAACTTAGTGCTGAAATCTTGCTTTACTTTAATGTTGTAGATCATGTCTGCCAGTAACAATTCCGCTTTCAATTTGTGTTCTGTTCTTGAGAAAGAAAAGTTGAATGGAACAAACTTCATTGATTGGTACCGCAACCTGAGAATTGTTCTCAGGCAAGAGAAAAAGGAGTATGTTCTTGAGCAGCCATATCCTGATGATCTCCCTGACAATGCAACTGCTGCTGATCGCAGAGCTTATGAGAAGCACTGCAATGACTCACTTGATGTCAGCTGTCTGATGCTCGCCACCATGTCCCCTGATCTACAGAAGCAGTATGAGCATGCGGATGCTCATACCATGATCGAGGGGCTGCGTGGGATGTTTCAGAACCAAGCCAGGACTGAGAGGTTCAATATCTCAAAGTCCTTGTTTGCGTGCAAGCTGGCAGAAGGTAGCCCGGTCAGTCCTCATGTGATCAAAATGATTGGTTACATTGAGACTTTGGACAGACTTGGTTCTGAACTTCACCAAGACTTGGCTACTGATGTTATTCTCCAGTCGCTCCCGGCGAGCTATGAGCCTTTTATCATGAACTTTCAGATGAATGGCTTGGATAAAACATTGAGTGAGTTGCATGGGATGCTAAAGACAGCAGAGGAGAGCATTAAGAAGAATCCCAATCATGTGATGATGATTCAGAAGGGGAACAAAAAGAGGAAGTGTTGGACGCCTCCTAATCCCAAAGGTAAAGGTAAGGAAAAGAGTTCCAGTGGTGAGTCCTCGGGCTCTAAGCTAAAGCCAGCACCTAAGGCCAAATCTGGCCCTACTTCTGAGGATGAATGCTTCCACTGCCATGAAAAGGGACATTGGTCTAGGAACTGCAAGAAGTACTTGGAAGAAAAGAAGAAGAAGAAGGGAAGTGAGACTTCCACTTCATGTATAAATGTTATAGAAATTAATATTGCATTATCTTCCAGTGAATCATGGGTATTTGATACTGGATCGATGATTCACACTTGCAAATTGTTGCACGATCTAAGTGAGACTAGAAGATTTGCAAGAGGCGAGTTGGACGTTCGTGTCGGCAATGGCGCAAAGGTTGCGGTGTTGGCGGTCGGCACCTACCACTTGTCTCTACCCTCCGGATTAGTTTTGGAATTAAATAATTGTTATTGCATTCCTGCTTTGAGCAAGAACATTATTTCTTCTTCATGTTTGGAAGAAGTTGGTGATTTTAAGATTGTAATAGAGAACAAACGTTGTTCTATCTTTTGCAATGGTATTTTTTATGCTCATTGTCCATTGGTGAATGGATTATATGTTCTTGATCTTGAGGATAAATCTGTCTGTAACATTAATACTAAGAGGCTTAGACCAAATGATTTGAATCCAACTTTTATTTGGCATTGTCGCTTAGGTCATATAAATGAGAAGCGCATTGAACAACTCCATAAAGATGGATTGTTAAGCTCATTTGATTTTGAATCATTTGACACATGTGAGTCTTGTTTGCTTGGAAAGATGACCAAAGCGTCTTTCACTGGTCAGAGTGAGAGGGCGAGTGACTTGTTGGGACTTGTACATACCGATGTATGTGGACCAATGAGCTCAATAGCCAGAGGTGGTTTTCAGTACTTCATTACTTTCACTGATGACTTTAGTAGATATGGCTATATCTACTTAATGAGGGACAAGTCTGAATCATTTGAAAAGTTCAAAGAATTTCAGAATAAAGTACAAAATCAATTAGGCAAGACAATTAAATTTCTGCGATCTGATCGTGGAGGAGAATATTTGAGCCTTGAATTTGGTGATCATTTGAAGTAATGTGGAATTATTCCGCAGCTAACTACGCCCGGAACGCCTCAATGGAATGGGGTATCCGAACGGAGGAACCGAACCTTGTTGGACATGGTTAGGTCCATGATGAGCCAAGCTGATTTTCCATTGTCATTTTGGGGTTACGCTCTTGAAACTGCTGCGTTCACACTGAATAGGGTTCCAAGTAAGTCTGTTGAGAAAACACCATATGAGATATGGACTGGGAAGCGTCCCGAATTATCTTTTCTCAAAGTTTGGGGGTGTGAGGCTTATGTCAAACATTTGATGTCAGATAAGCTCACTCCAAAGTCAGACAAATGCTTCTTTGTGGGGTATCCTAGGGAAACCAAAGGATATTATTTTTACAATAAGGCGGAAGGCAAAGTGTTTGTCGCTCGCAATGGTGTTTTCTTAGAAAAATAGTTTCTCTCAAAAGGATTTAGTGGGAGCAAGGTGCAACTTGAAGAAATTCAGGAAACACCCGAAACTGTTTCAGCACCCACTGAAGATCCACAAGATGTGCAAGATGTTGCACAACCCGTAGTTGAGGCACCGGCCCCACGAAGGTCTATAAGGGCACGTCGCGCTACTGACAAGCTCAACCTCCTTATTACGGAGGAGCGCCACGTATTATTGATGGAAAATGATGAGCCCTTGACCTACAAAGAAGCAATGATGGGACCCGACTCCGACAAATGGCTTGAAGCCATGGAATCCGAGTTAAAATCCATGCATGATAATCAAGTTTGGAACTTGGTCGATCAGATTGACAGTGTAAGACCTGTCGACTGTAAGTGGATTTTTAAGAAAAAATTAGACATGGATGGAAATGTTCACATCTATAAGGCACGAATGGTGGCGAAAGGTTTCCGACAAATTCAAGGTGTTGACTATGAGGAAACCTTTTCGCCCGTCGCAATGCTAAAGTCTGTTCGGATTCTCCTAGCAATTGCCGCATATTATGACTATGAGATATGGCAAATGGATGTCAAAACCGCTTTCCTTAATGGACATCTAAGTGAGGATGTGTATATGACACAGCCTGAAGGTTTTGTCGATCCTAAAAATACTGGGAAAATATGTAAGCTTCAGAGGTCCATCTATGGATTGAAGCAAGCATCTCGGAGTTGGAATATTTGTTTTGATGAAGTAGTCAAAGGGTTTGGCTTCATCAAGAATGAAGATGAGCCTTGTGTTTACAAAAAGGCTAGTGGGAGCGCACTTGTGTTTCTGGTCCTATATGTGGATGACATATTATTGATCGGAAATGATATTCCAATGCTTGAAGCCGTTAAAACCTCATTGAAAAGGAGTTTTTCGATGAAGGATTTAGGAGAGACGGCTTACATTCTGGGTATTAGGATCTATATAGATAGATCAAAAAGGTTAATTGGATTAAGCCAAGACACGTACAATGACAAGATATTGAATCGGTTCAATATGCAAGATTCCAAGAAAGGTTTCTTGCCAATGTCACATGGCATTGCTCTAAGCAAGAGTCAGTGTGCTACGACACCTGATGAGCAAAAGAGGATGAGTACGATTCCTTATGCTTCAGCCATAGGGTCGATCATGTATGCTATGCTTTGCACGCGCCCAGATGTTTCCTTTGCTCTAAGTGTTACGAGCAGGTATCAGTCAGATTTCGGTGAAGTTCACTGGACAATTGTAAAGAGTATCCTTAAGTACTTGAGAAGAACTAAGGATATGTTCCTAATATTTGGAGGCGAAGATGAGCTCCTTGTAAAGGGTTACACCGATGCTAGTTTTCAAACAGACAAAGATGACTCCAAATCGCAATCCGGTTTTGTTTTCTGCCTCAATGGTGGGGCAGTGAGCTGGAAGAGTTCCAAGCAAGATACGGTGGCTGATTCGACGACAGATGCCGAGTATATTGCAGCTTCCGAAGCTGCAAAAGAAGTTGTTTGGATCAGAAAGTTTGTTTCTGACTTGGGTGTTGTTCCTAGTGCGTCCAGTCCAGTGGACCTCTATTGTGATAATAGTGGTGCCGTTGCACTAGCAAAGGAGTCTAGAACAACTAAGAAGTCCAGACATATACTGCGGAAGTATCACCTCATCCGTAACTTTGTTGAGAGAGGTGATGTGAAGGTTTGCAAGGTGCACACGGATTCAAACGTTGCTGATCCGTTGATGAAGCCTCTCCCACAACCAAAGCAAGAGGCGCACATGAGATCTATGGGTATTAGATACTTACATCAGTGATTCTAGTGTGCGTGGGAGATTTTTGTGTCATGAGTATGTTTATGTAATGATAAATAATTGTTATTTGTTCCATGGATGATTATTTTTTACATTGATTATCAAGTATGTGACTTGTTCGTGAAACTCTTTGTTGACAATGATATGATTCTAAATTATCCCTAGTTTATGTCATTGTGTGGGACAACAACGACGTTGAGACTAGCACATGCATTAATTGATGATCATGTTTCACGGATCATGGATATGGAGATATCGGATTAATGATGTGGACACATGTTGGTGAACATGGTGTTGGATTGACCCACTCCAAGACAATGTTGAGATTGTTATTTTGTATGTGCCATCAGTTGTTCTTGAGTGTTATACCTACTGGATCCTTAGACCTGAGATCGCTATTGTTTCTCACTGTGTGTAGTGGTGCATCTTGGGGCTGCTAAACGCTACTCCGTGACTGGATAGTTACAAAAGCAGCTTACAGGTGTGTAATGAAACATGGAATGGGATGTGAGCGGATCAAGATGGAATTTGCCCCTCCTAGATAACGGGAGAGATATCTCTGGGCCCCTCGAGATAGTTGGATTTGAAAGTGCATGGCCATGCCAAAGTGATTAAAGAGTTAATCATGATGACTAAAGGTTAGTTATGAATAGAATCCACTATTAGATCGAGAGAATGGTCGAGCTATCACAAAGGTGGCACGCATCTCGCTTTGAGCTTGACTGGTATCGTGTGGCAAAGGGATCGGTGTATGAGTATATCTATGGTTTGGCCGATATGATCTTTATGTGTATTTGTGAGTCACTATGCCCTGCTAGGTGCCGCTATTGACTTGTGATTCGGAAATGATTTCCGATCACGACCACCTACACATGAACATAACGGGTCACACACTTAAGGGGTTTGGAATGTTGGAAAGCTTGCCTGTATGATTGTCTCTAGTGCAAGTGGGAGATTGTTGGTGATATGCCCAAGAGCCCATCATCACAATACGGTTTAAAGGCCCAAGAGGATATTGATCCAAGAGGGATTAGGGTTACTAATGGGCCTATGAGATAGAAACCCATTAGTACGCCCTATATATACGAGGGAGGGGCTAGGGGGGAGATCACCTGAGAGCTGCGCCACCTCCTAGCCGCCGCCCCTCCCTCTCTCTCTCGGCCGCCGCCCATGCCGTGCGTGCGGTGCTAGCACACCGACGCCCGGCGTTTCATCCCCGTACGTGTGGACTCCGTGGAGGCGCTGCTGCGACTGCTGCGCTGATCGGCTGCTAGGATCAAGAGGAGCTCGGTTCGTGGGACGTGATCGACTACTTCCTCTACATCGACGCGCGACTTCTTCCGCTGCGCTGCGCGTCTAGTGGTAACGATCTATGATCTTCTACTCGCAAGTATCTTGGGTATATGCGGTAGTGATGCTAGTGTAGCCTACCCGATTCCCTTCAGAAGGGGCATTCAAACCAAACAAAATAAGGCAGCCAAGTTACTGAGTTAGGTTTTGCAATTCTGTGTACCAAATGAGAGCTTCACAAATTGGAAATGCAAGGTCACAAACAACTGACCTCCCAATTCCCACACCCAATGCCAGCCTTCAGATACAGTTTACAGAAAAAGATCATTAGGGATGACTGACACATAGAGGTTTACGAGCAATTGCTGAGCTCATCAGCATCCTTTTCAATGGTGCATACCTACCTTACCCTAATAGGGTTACTATATATAACCAAATAAAGATCGATATCATAGAGGCTTAGAAGTAACTGGCCAGATAAGCATACTTTTGAGTGGTACATACCTACCATACCATACTCTAATAGTTCTAGTTTAGATAACCAACATACCTACCGCACCCTAATAGTTCATATCAAATACCACAACTATACAAAATGCAGAACGTAGCCACACCCTGCATACAAAACAATTATGCAAAGGAACTACCGACTGGTGTAAAGGGGAGCACTGCTCATAAAACTAGACCATAAAAAGACAAAACTATTGAAGAAATCCATACCCCATAAGCATATAGATTCAATCTTGACTCAGCTTCATCTGACCTCTCTGTATGTCTTTCGGCAGAATCAAGATTAAATGCAGAGTCCAAGCTTCTTCTGGCATTCCTTAGAGAATCACCGTCAAATGGAGTTGCATCTTCATAAATAGCAATATGTGATTGTTCCTTTTGCACAGAAACTTCCTGCACCAATCCTTTTGTACCCAACTTCCGAATTTCAACATTAGGCAGCTTGCCTGCACCAACAAAAGCACAACACTAATCATGATGACAGCAGAGTCAAATATTTTCATGCCTAATGTCATAAATAGTAGCATCAAATTTAACATGATAATGCAGCTAAATAATAGAACAATCATTGAGGACCTGCAAGTAGAGCATCTACTGTGGCTTCCAAACTCCGATGGACACGTAACTCAGTTTTGGAGACGATCTCTGCAGCACATGTAAATGTTGCTGGGCCCTTGCGCTCTAGAACAGTTTTCTGAACCCCTCTCCGGTTAGCTTCTTTGCAGAGAGATAGCGAGAGGGGGAAACACCACACACCCATTGTGTGGGGGGGGGGGTTGATCTTTCATATATATAGCCGAGACGACTTGATGTATAAGTAAGAGTCAAGTAGACTTAGCGTACAAGACAAGTCAGCTATACATATCTCTAATACCCGCCCGCAGTCTGAGTGGGAGGATCCCGGACGCAAAGACTGGACCTAAAATCAGTAAATAACTGTACAGGCAAGCCTTTGGTCATAATATCCGCGAACTGGTGAGACGACGGAACGCATAGCACACGAACCTGTCCCAAAGCCACCAGGTCGCGGACGAAGTGAATATCGATCTCTATATGCTTCGTGCGCCGATGATGTACTGGATTTGCTGTCATATATACAGCATTGACATTATCACAGTAGACAATCGTCGCCGAAGATAGAGGCGCATGAAGCTCCTGAAGAAGCTGCCGAAGCCAGCAGGTCTCAGCCACAGCGTGCGCCACAGCACGATACTCGGCCTCCGCACTCGAACGAGAGACAGTAGTCTGTCGTTTGGAGGACCAAGACACCAGGTTGTCGCCGAGGAAGACACAGTAGCCCGAAGTAGATCGCCGAGAGTCTGGACAGCCTGCCCAGTCTGCATCTGAGTATGCAGTGAGGGAGGAAACTGGACCAGCACCGATGTGCAAGCCAGTAGACAGCGTACCCTTCACGTATCGCAAGATCCGCTTGAGCAACGCCAGATGAGGCTCCCGTGGATCGTGCATGAAGAGGCACACCTGCTGAATAGCGTAGACGAGGTCAAGTACTGAAGGGCACCAACCAGACTCCAATACTGGGTGGCGTCGGCCACCGGGGCTCCATCTGTGGTCGACAGCTTGGCACGAGTGTGCACTGGTGTCGACGTGGAGTGACACTCGGCCATGCCGGCGCGCTGGAGGAGATCCACCGCATACTGTCGCTGAGACAGAAAGAGGCCACCCGACGAGCGTGTGATCGAAATCCCGAGGAAGTGATGGAGATCCCCGAGATCGGTCATGGCGAATTCGGAGTGGAGTAGCCCTGTGAGCCGGCGAAGAAGATCCGTCGAGGACGCCGTCAAGATGATGTCGTCGACGTAGAGCAGCAAGTAAGCAGTGGCAGCACCCTCTTTGTAAACAAAGAGAGACGTATCTGTAGCCGAGGCTGCGAAGCCAAGGCCACGAATGTATGTGGCGAAACGCTGATACCACGCCCGAGGTGCCTGCTTGAGCCCATATAAGGACTTCTGCAAAAAGCAGACATGATCAGGTGCAGTGGGTTCGACGAAGCCGGGCGGCTGCTGGCAGTAGACCGTCTCATCCAGATGACCATGAAGAAAAGCGTTCTTCACGTCCAGCTGGTGTATAGGCCAAGCGAGAGAAGCGGCGATGCTGAGGACGACCCGAATAGTGGCCGGTTTGACAACCGGACTGAACGTCTCGTCGTAGTCGATGCCGTACTCCTGTGAGAACCCGCGAACGACCCATCTTGCTTTATGGCGAGCAAGAGAGCCATCGGAGTTGTACTTGTGCTTGAAGATCCATTTGCTGGAGACGACGTTGGCACCAGGTGGTCGAGGAACTAGGCGCCAGGTGCCATTGTCAATCAGTGCCTTGTACTCGTCCTCCATCGCGGCACGTCATTAGGATCGGCGAGGGCACTCCGGTAGTTAGCCGGAAGTGGAGAGGCGTGGACGGCAGAGTACGTTAGACGATCAGCAGGCCCTGGAAGAGAGCCAGTCTGCGCCCTTGTCACAACACGACGAGGTGGATCCGGGGGCGGGCGCAGAACAACCACCCGGGGCGAGGACTGGAGAGCCCGCGCCTGAGGGATTGGGGATGGCGAGCTAGTCGTGGACGATCGTCGAGGCGGCAGCGGACCGTTGATGTGCGCTGGAGGCGGGCGACGATTGTAGACAAAACGGAACTCGCGTCCCGCAGGGTGCGGCTGGGGCGCAGCCTCGGTCGGAGCAGGAGCCGGTGAACGACCGGCGGCCAGGGCCGGCGTAGGAGCGGGCGAAGGGGCCGGTCTAGGGACCGGCGGAGGCCCGCCAATGGCTGCCGCAGTCGGGAGAACAGGACCGCGCCAGAGAATGGCGGGGTCATCCTCCAGGGGGTCGACCAGATCCCGCCCAGCGACAGGAGCCTGGGAGGGCTCGCTGGTCGCAGGAGGCGAGGGAGAGACGTGACGACGATCCTGTAGGAGAAAATCAAGAGCCTCCGCAGATGACTTTGTAGCCGAAAACGGAAAATTAGTCGCATCAAAAATCACATGACGGGAGACGATCACGCGTCTGGTCGAGAGATCGAGGCAGCGGTAGCCCTTTTGGGAGGAGGGATAACCAATGAACACACAAGCAGAAGAGCGTGGAGCCAGTTTGTGAGGTGTCGTGGCACTAAGATTTGGGTAGCACAGGCAGCCAAAAACTCGAAGAGAGGAATAGTCTGGCATAGAGCGATGCAGGAGATGATGTGGTATACCGTTATTGATGGATGAGGAGGGCCGCCTGTTGAGCAGGAAAACGGCGGTCGCCAGTGCCTCCATCCAGTAGGCGGGAGGCATAGAAGTATGAAACAAGAGGGTGCGCACCAAGTTGTTGAGTGTGCGCAACATCCGTTCAGCCTTGCCGTTCTGTGCGGAGGTATAGGGGCACGAGGTGTGAAGCAAGACACCGCGACTAGCAAGGAAGGTAGAAGTGGCGTAGTTGATGAACTCGGTGCCGTTGTCCGCCTGAAAGCACTTGACAGACAAGCTGAACTGGGTATGAGCATAAGCAACAAACTCAACAATATGCCTGTGGACCTCAGATTTATGCCGAAGAGAAAAAGCCCAACAGTAATGTGTGAAATCATCAACCATCACAAGATAGTACTTAAAACCTGAGATGCTAAGCACCGGTGATGTCCAGACATCGCAATGAACGAGTTCAAAGGGGGCAGAAGTGCTAGATGATGAACTAGTAAAGGGCAGACGCGTGTGTTTGCCGAGCTGGCAAGCATGACAAAGACCACGTGCTGCATTATTACATGACATAGCTGAAATTTTGTTAAGTTCACTAATGGCGGCTGGTGCAGGATGACCAAGACGTGAGTGCCACAGCGAGGACGAAGCAGAGGTGACGTGACAGGCGGCTACGGAGGAGCTGGCGTGGGCGGGTGGAATGGTGTAGAGATCCCCGCCACTATTGCAGCGAAGAATCACGGTCTTGGTCTTCAGATCATTAATAGAGAAGCCAAAAGCGTCAAACTCAACGGAACAGTTATTATCGCGAGTAAGCTGTCGAACAGATAACAGGTTACGAACAAGATGCGGAGCGATAAGAACATTATTGAGTTGAAAAAGATAATCAGCTATAGAAATACTGGAAGTGCCACGACAAGAAATTGGTATGGAATTTCCATTGCCGACTGTGATGAAGGACGACGAATGGGAAAAACGGGATAGAAGTATACCGTCGTTGGAGGACATATGAGATGTCGCTCCAGTGTCGAGGACCCAAGGGCTGTTGCCCTGCTCCGCCATCTGGTTGAGGGCGGCGATGAGACCCGCCTGGTCCCATGCGCCCATCATGGAAGGGCCTGGTGCAGGGTAGCCGGCGGGCGCTGGCGCAGGAGTCGACACCTGCGGTGGCACGAAGGCTATGTGAGCCTGAGGAAAGTGCGCCATGGGAGGGCGCCACTGTTGCTGTGGGCCCCAGGCCCACGGGTTGAAGCAAACCCATGGGCCGGCGGGCTGGGGTCCGCCGCGCGCTCCTCCTTGGGAACCCTGGCCCATCTGCTGTTGCTGCTGCTTGCGGCCGCCGCCGCCGCCACCGTTGCTGTTGCCGCCTTTGCCCTTGCCCTTGCCTCTGCCGCCGCCGCCGCCGCCGCGGGGCTGCGAAGCAGGCGAGGACGTCGAGCGGCAGGACGCAGAGGTACATGCTGTCGTCGTGGAGGCAGTAAGGGCAGTGTTGGAGGCGACCTTGTTGTCGTTGGCGAGGCGAAGTTCCTTCAGGCGAAGCATGTTCACTGCCTCGGTGAAGGTCGGTAGTGGCCTCGTCTCGGCGATGATGTCGGCGGTGTTCGCTAGGCATGGGTTGATGCCGTTCAGCAGGTTGAGCACCAGTTGGCGATCCAGGATGGGGTGGCCGACGTCGCGAAGAGCGTCGGCAGTCTGCTTCATCTGCGAGGCGTAAGCCTCGATGGGAAGGTCGCCCTGAGACAAGGAGGTGAACTCCTGGTTCAGGATGACGGCGCGCGGCTCCTGATTCGCCTGGAATAGATCACGGATGGCCGTGTAGAGAGCACGGGCGGTCTGATCTGGCGCCATGGCGAGGTCAAGAACCCCATCGGAGACGGAGCCGTACATCTAGCTGCGCACACAAGCGTCCGGCTGATTCCAGGTGGGATCAGTCGGACGGGACGTGATGGTGCCGTTGATGTGTCCTAGAAGGCCGAACTTGCCGCACATGGCGGTGAAGAAGGCGTTCCACTTGTTGTAGTTTGGCAGCCGGAGGTCGAGCTCGATGGGGACGTGGGTCTTGACGTTGACGGAGGCGTACGGGTTGATGAAGACCGGGAGGACGGAGTCGGAGGAGCCGGGCGTCGTGCCGATGCCGGAGCTAGGGCTGGACGCCGACGAGGTGGACGAATCCGTCGACATGGCGCCGGATCAGATTGATCGGCGCGGCCAGGGAAGCGGCGTGGCGTAGGGGCAGCGCGGCCAGGGGGCGGCGCGACCTAGGGCGGCGCGGCCAAGGAGGCGCGGCCAGGGAGGCGGCACCTGGGGCGGCGCAGCCAGGGAGGTGGCGCGGCCGGGTGGGGTGGTGGCCGTGCGGGCCGGGTGGCGGCGCACGGGAATTAGGGCAGCGGAGGGGTTGGGAGCCAGGGAATTAGGGCCCGGACTCTGGATACCATGTAGAGAGATAGCGAGAGGGGGAAACACCACACACCCATTGTGTGGGGGGTGACATTTCATATATATAGCCGAGACGGCTTGATGTACAAGTAAGAATCAAGTAGACTTAGAGTACAAGACAAGTCAGACTTAGAGTACAAGACAAGTCAGCTATACATATCTCTAATATTCTTCATCACCAAGTGTGACACTCTTTCAAACAGCCAATTGTACATACTGTAATAGATCTCCTTTATTTTGACAAAAAACGCAACATATACAGACAGAAAAAGAAAAGAAGGTAGTGCTTCTGTGCCTTCTGAGAAGAAAGCTGAGCATCAACAATTAGTTTCTAGACTGCACTTATGCATTAGAATTGGCAATTTTTGAACTAAAGTCTTCGTGTGAAAAGCATAGAAGCACCCTTTAGCAAGCAAACTGTAAGAACCGAACACTGGCTTGAATACTCGGACACATATGGATACATCACTTTTTGTCCCGTGTGCCTGTGTTATTGATCAATAATGTGTGCACCAGGTTTAAAAGTTGCTTTATAAATAGTCAATTTTCTGAAGTGATATACTGATTAATAACAATCTTGCCATGTATTGCCTCTTATATTGGAACATGAAGTGGTTATTGAGTTTGAAATGATAGTCAATTTCAAGTGGCAAGCACCAAAAAGAGAGTGAAATTACAGACAGGAACAGCAGAAAACCATACAGGACACTGAATGAAGTGCAGAACGTCCTTACCTGTATTCCTCCCACAAGCATATCTAGTGATGGATTCATGATCAGATTCTCTATTGTTACGCCATGGGCAGTTGCAACAAGCTGTATCCCCCTCTGTGCAATGGTGCTAGCAGCCATGGCCTCTAATTTAGTTCCAATTTCATCAATAACAATTGCCTGAGGCATACGGTTTTCTACGGCTTCTATAAGCACCTGATTAATACCAAATAAACAAATTAGCATACACAGTAACAGTAAGTTTTGTATTCAAAAGAACATCAGTATCCAATGCACTTATAAGTTGGTCCAGTGGCCTTCTTAAGAAGGAAACTGAGTGTTGATTAGTATAGAAGCAAACGGGAGGTAGAAGTTCCGAGGCTCCAAGTTCCTCCCAAACACATAGAAACTTGACCTTGATCAGTGATCCAACCAGGAATTAGGGAAAGTTTTTCAAATCGATCACTATAGAACTCTTTATGCAAGAGGGACAACAGACTTATGGATTACATTGTGACATAGACAATAAATTTGCAAAACTACTTGACCGGAAGCATGGTTCAGAAGAGTATTGATCTGTATTCTTTATGCACAAAGTCTAAGAAGATAACAATCTTACTCATTTTCAGAAAGCAAAGGGTTATTTTAAGGCTACAAACCTTATGCTGCACGTCTTGGTTAGGCACTTGCAGCCTACGGGCATTGCCTATTCCTGGGTGAGGAATATCACCATCCCCACCAATCTCATTAGATGTGTCAACAATCATCACACGCTTCTTGTAATCATCAGCCAGCATTCGGGCTATTTCTCTGCACAACAAGACAAGTCGATGCTAAATTTGGTACATGCTGGCACTCTGGAACATGAGCATTTGTGATTCTAGTTGGTACAACCAATATTTCTCATGAAACAACTACTAAGTCTACATATAGTCAAGCCCACCAATCCAATCCTACCTTATGACAGTAGTCTTCCCTACCCCCGGTGGACCAATGAGCAGCAATGACCCACCATCCTTAACCAAATTGTTGACACCGGATTTTAGTAAATCCGATGTAAGTTGAATTACAAAGCAACCGGCTGTTTGTGTTGACTTGAAAGATGACAGCAGTTGCCGATGGAACTGGAAGCCTACTAGTTGGGAATTCTCACATGGCGAGGGGAGCACAAGCTAACAAGAGTTTGATTGCAACATGTGAAGTTACGTGTGAAGGAAACTATTGACATCGTATTTTGATCAAACCCAGAGTCAGAATGACAATCGGCAATGGCAATCGGCAAGGCTTGAATCGGCAAAGTAACTGGCAGAGCAAATCGGCAGGAAGTCACATGAGATATTTTGCATCTATGTGTGTATGTGAAAGCGACAGCTCTTACTAGAATATATTTAAAAAGGAGACGTGCAAGCATTGGATGCTGGTTGTTAAGGCTTGATATTGATTAAAGAAATAAAGGAAGAGATCGTGATGATCACGTGGAGGTATTTCGGTCTATTGAAAGTAAAAATATTTTCTAATCTGAGTATCGTGGCCGAGATAGATCCAAGGAAAAAGGGACTTCGTCAGCAAGGATCCTACACAAGGGAATTTGGAGTCCATGTATCTTAGTATTTCTTTTTATTTAGATATTTCTTCTTTATCAAGTTTGGTATGCCGTGACCGACTAGGTTGTCTAGGTTATAAATATGTACCCTCATTCATTGTAGGAGTTTTATCACACGATCAACAAACAAACTCTATTTTTTACTTGCAATTTACTTTTCGGCGACTTCGCCACTTTTCTTTTCTTTTCGGCGAGTTCTTTCGTGTTGATCAAGGACGCATCATATTCGAGTGACTTGATCTGCTGGTAAGTTTTCGTTTACCGAGTAAATCTGAGCTTTAGCTTCCGGGCGCATCGCTGTGGCTTCGTTCAGATATATTCAAAAGTTATCGAGTTTATCTAGGCTTTGACTTCCGGGCGTATCGTTGTCGTCTCGTCTAGATTTATTCACCAATTATCGATATCGGCTAGATTTGTAGGTTTTCTTATGTTTTTTGGCCATTATCACACATAAAAACATTTTAGATCGGCTTTAGGTTTTGCAGTAACATTTTTGTTATCTCAAGAGCCGGTTTAGATATGTTTTTAGTTTACATCATCTGAGTTACATATTCGTAGCTTAGATCTTGTTACACACGCATAATCGGCTACTCAAAGCCGGTTTGGTCGTCTAGTGCATCGGCTGATCCTGCCGACGCACTCGTTTATTACACGCTTGCATTTAAATATTCTTTTGTCGTGTATTGTATCGGCAAAGCTTGCCGATACACCTATCTGAGGGATAATCGGAACTCCAGCTGATACACCCTCAAATTTAACGTTTACTCTGTCTCCTTGTCAATCAACATGTCAGATTGACTGGCACGCTTGGTCTACTTTCCGTGCTTGGTGAACACTTGCCCTCGGATTCCAGTGTATTGATTTTTGCGTCAACACATCTTTTGGCACGCTCAGTGGGACCCGACAATATCATCATGAATTTTCCAACACAGATGTTCGAGCAAGCTATGAAACAAGCGATGATCAACTGGACTAACAGCCTGGCGAGCACGGCAAACAATACAGTCGAAGGTGTGGATGCTTGTAAAATTATTCATCAGTTTAATCATCATGCATCACAGCCGATGGTTTTTCAGCAACAAACATCGGCTCAAATAGGTGGTTATCAATATTATGCATCGGCTCCGCAGCCAATGCCTTGTCAGCAACCATGGTTAACAGTTCAACATCCACAACATCCAATAGTTCAGTATCAAACATTGGCTCAAACAGGTGGTTATTAATATTATGCATCGGCTTCACAGCCGATGGCCTGTCAACAACCATGGTCAATGGTCCAACAGCTACAACCGATGACTAATCAACAACAATGGTTAGGTAGCTGTTGGCCGCAAGCATCAGTTCTTCAGCCATCAATCCATCATCAGGTCCAATCGGCTATTAGGCAAGAAAAGGCTCAATGGGAGGAGTTTGCACAGCTGATGAGGGTCAACGAAGATTTGTTTCCGTCCTGCATGACCAGAGTGGACAACGAAAATAAATGTGTCAAGTCTGAAGAGTTAAAATCTATTGATTCTGGGGTGCAATTGTTGGCTGAAGAACCAGGAAGACAAGACCGACACGAAGAAAGGCTAGATTTTGAAAGGTCCTCTGCAGAAGAATTGGCTATTAGACAAAAATTGGTTAGAGTTGGGAATAAGGAGATTCATACTGATTCATTAGTTTTAGAGGAGCCTCAAAAATCTATGGACAAAATACCCATTGATGAGCAAAATAATGATTATCGATATGAATATGTCCAGGGAGAAAGTAGCCGATATAATAAAGAATGCGAGCAGCTTGGGAGTATATATCGGCTTGTTGGAGAAGACTTGGGCAAGTATATTATTTCGACTGGGAAGGTCAATATAGTGATCCTTACAAGAGTATTGGCCGTCATATTCGCTGAGTATAACCGAGGGTTCTGCTTAAGTTTGTGGGATCCAGGAGGACGGAGCTACAAGTGTAGCAGTGACCATCAGCCGATGATTTTGTTTCAATCCGTTGCTCTTCGGCTTATATTGCATTATCAAGGTTCGGTCAGGGAAGCTACCAGCTTCAAGCCATCAGACCGATCTCCTGATTATAAATAGAGAGATCGGCCAAGGACAGTCCAGTTGCAGTACAGTTCATCATTGTTCAGAATAATTATTGGTTAAGGATGGAATTGGCATTTTAAGGGCTGTCAGATCACTAGAGTCTTCCAGTTACGACCGATATGTTGGTACTACTGCTAGCAAAGTTATCGGATCCTGAGGAATCAAATTGGAAGAAGACAAAAATAAAGTCACCATCAGTTGGTGATTATTTTCTTGCCATGGCCGAGTTTAAATATTCTGGCCAATTGAAAAGTTGCGTGCGTATATACAGTCTATCTCCGTTGGCTAACATCAAGATACGTACAAAGGTGTACAGGAGGTTAGCATGCGGATTTATTTGATCGGCTACATGAGGAAATTTGGAAGGGTAAGTCGGCTATTTGCTATTCAGGAACCGGCCGACGGAGGAAAATACAGCCGATTTGCTTCAAGGTTTATTATTTGTTAAGCCGGTCAAGATTGATGCATCGGCTAGCTGACTTGCATTGGTTGGCGTGTGTCACCTCTGGATTATTTTGAATGCCTGCTTGAAGATTTGAGGGCAATGGACTATACTGTTATCTTCTCGTGCATGCATGAGAAATGATAGAGTTGTAGCCCATAGAGAATATACAAGCTGGAAACCAATGTCATAATGCATGCTCTCTCTCTCTCTCTCTCGGCTAACATGTCATGCTCAGCATCAGTGCCGCGACCATCCTTGCTCGCACTCATGATTATTGATACACCGGAGGGAGACCACAAAGCACCTGTCTGGCACAGCAAGATCACAGACAGCATTCCCAAAGTACTGGTGGTGGGATAGAGATAGAAAGGAAATTAATCAAGTGCAAGTGCTATTGATCATTGGGCTCTTGATTGCTGCCGATTCAGACATGCAAGACCAGCCGATGGGATTGTATCTTGTGAGCCGGCATCGACCGTCATTCCGGCCAAGGTATCGGTTCCTGTGGATGAAGTGCAATCACTAGGGGGAGCCGATGGTGTAAAGAGCCGATGCCAATATCAATCGGCTGTATGCTGTCCAGGATGCCGATTATACATATTAGCAATAGAGGATTGATTTCTTCGTGATGCCTTGATGTTAAGGACGGACACATCGGTTGTTTATGAGCATGTCTCGGATTTGCAAATCGGCAGGATGATTATTTAATTCAGCTAGCTCAAGCGAAACAATGAAGACTAGCTGTTTAATTAAATGGCCGGCCGATAGGAGTATGGCACGGGTATACGCAAGGGTCTGACATGCCAAGTTCAAACTCCAAGATTAGTCCAAAGGGACTCGAGGTTCAGAAGATTGGTTCACATATGCAAAAATATCCCTGTGTTAATAAAGCATTCTATTGGCTGATTACTCTAGAGCCGGCGGAATACGATGTTGGCCACCAGTATGTTGTTGACGGTCGCTGCGGATCAACATGGCCAGTATTTGAGATACCTGTTGGAGTATACTTCCGGACGGATATTGGGCCGAAGGCAGCAGTGATCAATTCAGAAGTTATGACCTGATCAGAATATTACAAAGCCGATAGAAAATTCGGCTAATAC
The DNA here is from genome assembly GCF_016808335.1 of Panicum virgatum. Taxonomy (NCBI): domain Eukaryota; kingdom Viridiplantae; phylum Streptophyta; class Magnoliopsida; order Poales; family Poaceae; genus Panicum; species Panicum virgatum. The sequence continues at coordinate 4,530,214 of NC_053139.1, read as the reverse complement.
TGGCTGATGTGTGTATCAAGCAACTCAGTATGCATTGAAGTGTGCTTAGTATCTGAGTACGGGACAAATCCGATGTATGCAATGTCAATGGATGTTAGTTCTACAATAAGAAAAAGTATATATACATCGGCTATATGAAGGTACAAAATCGGAATGGCTACTATATATATATATATATATATATATATATATATATATATATATATATATATATATATATATATATATATATATATATATATATATATATATTCCAGTTAGACAATCAGGCAAAGGAGAAGCTAATGTCTATGCTTATACCTCCGGATAGCGAATTCTGAATATGTATCCCAGCGGTATCGGCGATCAATTGAGAAGTGATCAGGGCGTTACAAGGCCGATAGAAAATTCGGCTATCTGCAGATTAATGTATCGAGCAACGCAGCGTGTGCTCAAGGGGGCTCTGTATACATGATTTGAGCACGATACAAAGCCGATGAATCTAACACTGATTGGTGCAAGTTTTATGAAGAAAGTATATATCGGCTGAGCAAAGGCCAGAAAGATTCTGCAGCTCGGCTTGTTGAGATTCGGCCGATCGGGCAGAAAAGTAGTGGCCGTACGTGGGCAAAGTTCAACCCAGCGACTTCAAGATTCTTATCTACACCAGCTCGGTGCGCAGTCTGATCGAAAAGTAATCTGCTCGACATGTCGCCGGCTACATCAGGGCAATGAGTTCTGGCCGATGATGAGGGCTTGATGCCCACCAGGCCGGCAGCAATGTCGCAAGTGGTCGGGAGCGGGGGACATGCTGGGAGGATGACGATAAAGTAGCATGTTATGGGCGTACGTACACTCCCTTCATGCAGTGGCTAGAAGTACTTGTATGCGCAGCCGAAGGACCAGATTTCTCAACATGCAAGCAAGAAGATTCACAAGACCATGTACGTACATGCATGTGGATTATGCGTGAGATAATCAGAAGACAAGCAGGAGGTTGATTGGCAATAAAGGGATATCGGCTGATTGGCGCTGGCATTATCATCAATGTTTTCAGAAAGCATGATAAAGGAAGTGGTCGTACTTCTGTCATCAGCTGATGTATTTCTTGATGAGACAGATTGATTTTTTTATGGCAACTGAAGGTTGCGGAGACAAACAAGTCGGCCGATTTTTCAATCAGTATGGAGAAGCATAGGCCAAGAGGGCATTTGTCATCTATCGTGGTCCCCACTAGCGCTAACATCAAATGCGCATTGGCCGGGTCGTACGCCGCTGTCGCCGATCTTTGGCGCCGAAGATATCGCCGAGCTCTACCACCATGACAAGCGCGCCAAGCCTAGATGATGATGGTTTCCTGATGAATGGGTGCCGCATGGATTAGAAAATCAAACGAGCTGATGAATGGGTGCCACTCTCGTGGAGGATCCTCGGGAGCACGGAGCCGTGCTTCCTGCTGTCGTACGGCGCCGGCGACGAGAGGCGGCGGCGAGGGTTCAAGGTGTTCGTTGCGCTGCAGGGCCGCCTTCAGGGAGGAAATGCAGGAGCTGCTGTCGCAGCAGCAGCAGCAGAGTTCAGTGGGAAAGCTGTGAGTTGTCAGAGAAGATTGAAATAGAATTATCCGCATGAAATTGATTTTTTTTATTTTTAATTTTTTTTAAATAATATTTTAAGTTTAACTCATATTGGCTTTTATTTACAGGCAGTAGCCCGTTTGGTCACGCCATTTGTCCTGGCGCGACGGATAGCCTATGTCGCGCCAGTGCATGTGGCGCGACAGGGTACCTTTGCCCCCTTAACAAGGCACGTGAACCAGTCCTAGAAGTGGACTTTGAATGGCTTCTCAAACCGGAATGCCCAGGAGTTGTAGCGGTTGTGGCACCGTAGTGAATCGGTGTCCGTGTACTGGAAGTGCGGCCCGGTGCACTTGAAGTTCCCGCACCAGGGGCCTGTGGACCAAACGCCTCATCTGGCCGAGCCATGCAATTGAGCCTAGCGGCCATCCACCTGCAGCTCCGACGGACTCTCTGTATGAAAGAGCAATATGTGTGTCATTACCCGTTGAACTATATTTCAGAGAACCGGTTACATTTGGATTAAAGAAAAGATGGTAACCTCGACAAATGCCCTAAAGTGCCCTCCGCCAATGTCTCCTTCGTTTGCATGAGCCATTGCCACGCCAGCCTCGTTAGCAAGGCGTCCAAGTTGTTGTGCCTATTTGGATTCAGTTAGTCCAAAAATAATTGAAAATGTGCAAACGTAAGGAAAGATCAATCAAAGAGCGTGATGTACCATGCAGTTCTGCAAAGGGCCCCGTTCGGGCTGGACTCCTTCACGAGTGATAATGGGGACGTGGGTTCCCGATCTTCCGTCAGGTTATGGATAACTCTCGTTGTAGGCGGAGCGAGACACACTGATCCGGCTTCAGATCCTAAGACCCGAATCCAGCAATCTTAGCACTACAACTCCTCTGGTTATCGACCGTGTCACAACCCGGTTGACCTCGCCAAGAAGGCTAATCCCTGCAAGCGCAACGAAGAACACAAGTAAGAACTCGAAAGAACGCAGCCCAAATGAAGTGACTCTGCAGATGAATGATTAATCTCACGAGTTGGAGTTTCACAAACCGATGAACGACGACAACTATTCTTGACAGAATGAATCTAAGCAAAACCCAAACCCTAATAATGTGGTGGAGGCTGTTAATAAAGACCCTAGGGTCGTCGAAGGACCCCTGGACGCGCCCCTATTGGGCTCCAACATGATACACGAACCATTGTCCCAAAAACAGTGACGCAGCACCGGGACAGATTTTGGACATCAACCATTGGAAGAGTCTTGAAATTATCTTTCCAACCATATAAAGAGCGCCCAAATCCAAGCCCGTATGCGACCGTGGCGCCTGTTTTAGTGCAGACTGCTCCTGGACTCCGAAACGGACTCGAAGTCGACATCGATTGGGCCTCCAACTTGGGTTGGACGCCCTTGCTGGCCTCCTAAGGAGGTGGCCAAGGTGGAGGACGTCCAAAGACTTTATTTGACATGTTCTCCATTTCATGGGGTGTGCTCCAACTTGGGCCAGGGTCCCAATTGTGAATAACAAGCCCGTGACGATGACATAGCAACTTTGATGGACTTGCACTTTGAGAAATATTTGCACCTACAAGCAAATAATGACATGTACACGTGGAACCAAGTGAATTGTGCCAAAAATCACTATGGAAAAGTAAGAGCAAAGTCACCTTATAAGCAATGGTCATATCCGAAGGTGTCATGTCCTCATCAAGTGATCTGATCGTACTCATCGATGATGTCATCATCATCGTCGATGTCCACGTGGTCTTCTATAGGTTCAGTGGATTGTGGTGGCATGACTGAAACTCTAGCCACTGAATGAAGCCACCGAAGGTACTCCTTGTAATGGTTGTGCCTATGTGCCGGTCCACTTTCCGGATGCATCCTTTGCCTTTGTTCCCACTTGTAACACCCCGGTGTTAATTGCTGGCGCTAATCATGGGTTAAATCGCTAATCAGGATTAACCAAGGTCATTAGCGCTAATCAAGTTGTGAAGTGAATTTGTTTTTAGCCGAGTTCGAGCACGTTTTTCTCCTTAATCCGAGCTTCGAATCAACTTGCGCCCAAAACAAAAGTTGTAGACCTTCTATCCCTCTACAACTTCTATTTTGGCCAAATTTCGGGTTTCAATATGAAATTTGGAGTTGTGGGCAGTCAAACTTTGATCAAAATCATTCAAACGAGTTCAACTTTGGTACTGTGCATCCCCGGTTAGTCAGTGCACCGCCGGCCATCGATGTTGGCATCGCCACGCGTCGTGCCGACGAACCTCGCCCGTCGTGCTCCTGCACCATCCTTATCCGCACGGAGTCGTGCCCGTTTTCGCCTCCCCGTTCCAAATTCCTCACCCCTATGGAGCACGCAGCCGAGCCGAGCACGAGCAAGCCGTCGCCGGTGTCCCCCGGCCGTCCTCCGCCGCTGTTCTTCGCGCCCCGCTCGATTCCCGCGCCCCGACCTCCCTAGCCTCGCCCCGAAGCTCCACCGCCCCCTTCCCCGAGCCGACCGACCCGCTCCCCGGCCAAATCGGCCTCACGACCACCGCGCCCGCCATCGTTGCCGCGCCGAAGCTCTGCCCTCCCATCGAGCTCCACCTTCCGGCCTCCCTCCGCTCCAATCGAGCCCCCGGTGAGCTTCTTTGCGACTCACTCATGCTCCCCGAGCCGTTCCCCTTTCGATTCCGGCCTTGCCGTCGTCGGAGCGCCGCCGCGCCGCCGCGGAGGCCCTGCTCCCGGCGGCGCACGCCGCGTGCCGTCCCCGCGCGAGCCTGCTCACCGCCGCTGCGCGCCCCGAGACCGCCGAGCATCCCTCGCCGCGGTGCCGCTCCCTCCCCCGGCCGCCTGGCCCCGCCACGGCCGGAACACCGCCGCCAACACGCGCCGCCGCCCTGCCCCGCGTGCACCGCCGCCCAGACTGCGTGCGCCGCCGCCCTGCCCCACACGCATCCCTGCGCGGCTGCGGGTGCGCTGGCCCTGCGCGTGGGCCGCTCGCGCTGCCCCGCCGGCCGGCCGGCCCATGGCCGCCGCGCTCGCGCGGGCGCGCCGCCGCGCGTGGCCGGGGCAGGCGGCAGAGCAGAACAGGGGAGAACCCCCCCCTTTGCTCTCTTTATTCCAATGACAAGTGGGACCCGCGGTTCAGAAAAATTTAGGGTAGATTTATTCTTTTTGTTGATGTTGGCTGAAATCTTCCAATATTCATAGAAATTCCTAGAAAAATCCTAAAAAGGCAAAACTAGTTGCATTAGCTTCGTAATTTCATGCTCTATTTGATAGAACCATGAAATGGGTAGTTTCATCACTTTTGATAGATGGTTTTGATTGCACTTGTTTAATGGTAATTGAGACCGAGAGCACCTCCTTCCGGACCTAAAGTTGAATTGGATCTGATCAATGCACCCTCTCGTCCTCCTTGATGGAGACACTTTAGGCTAAAAAGAAACTTAGAACCAAACCCTGTCGCCGCCTTCCACCATCCTTTTAAACCCTAGTTGAAGCGGCTGTTGGTAAATTTTTGTCCATGCAACCTTTTGTGAGTTTTGCATTGTTTTGCGTTGCATCATTTCATGAGTTTCATGCATGGCATATTTTACTCGTGTAGACGCTGAAACCGACATCGTCTACGAGCTGATTGCCGAGCCGGTCCAGGAGCATTCCGCAGAAGAACCGCAGCCAGGAGAAGTCGTTGATCAAGCTCCCGAAGAAGTCACTAACCCCGCTGACTGGCAAGGCAAGCCCCGGTGCATAACCCTTAATTTCAGTATTCAATAATTGTTATATAATTATTGTGCATTTAAGTTTCTAGGAGTTGATTGGAACCTTAGATGCATGATCCCTAGGTTTCCTCAGTCACTCTACTAGTATACAGGTCGTTAGTACTGCAATGCTTAATTAGGGTTCGGTAGAAGACGAGTGATTCCTGTCACTCGCGAGATATAGGTCTTGTTACTTATGAAAAAGTTCTGGAGTGTGAATCTTGAGAAAAAGAAAGGAAAAATGGAGACCGGGCGGAGATGGATTGGTTATGGATATGGAAGTTATGGGAAGTGAGCCTCCGCCTGTGTCGATTGAGGACCGTACCGTTGTTGGCACTACTGATCGAGGATTGAACAGTACTAACCGCATGCCGGGAGTAGGAGGTAGTCGAAACCGGTAAGCTCAGTACCATATGTGCCCCGGTAGGCGGACTTGATACTGTCTTCACCAGTGGAGCTAGTATTCAAACTCATGGCTAACCCTTCGTTGGTATCGGTGGGGCTAGCAGTCCCGGGTCGCAGGGCAGTTCGCCTATTCGGTGTGCATATGTGAAGGGTTGGTGTGTATAGCCCGACGGGGCATATACGTGCCGTGTTGGTTAGGTCCACCTTGCAAGGTTAAATCGAATCGATTCGCCGTGACTCACGGATATGAGAACCTTGATCTCTCTGTCACATCGTAGTAAAGAAGTGGAATGAGTCTGAACTGAGAATGTTGGTTGTGGTAAGCTGAAAAGATAATGTGATCAACCATGTATGCTCTAGAGTACTAGGCAAACCTAAGTTATAAGGGTCAACTCAATTGGCACTAAAATATTGAAAGTAAGGATTCAGTGCTAGCTGCTTTTCAGCAAAATAACTCCAGAGCCAAAAAGCCTTTCATGTCTAGCTAATGGGCTAAGTATACCCATGGACGGGTAAGTCTTGCTGAGTATTAGAATACTCAGGCTTGTTGTTGCCATATCTTTTAGCAGGTTGCGTTCCGGAGGACTCCGAAGAGATCTGCGCCTCGTGGATCGGTCAACCACTTCCTCCGGGTTGGTCGGTTGAGTGGGTCCCGTCTTCGCCGTGAAGTATGGGCAGGTGAGCCTCACATCAGTGGGCAAGATGTGAAGTTCGTCTTCTGTGACATCGACGTTATCTATCGTATTGTTTTAAAGCTTGTTTTCAACTCTAAATTGTTTTCCGCTGCGTTTGAACTCTGAGGTTTGATTTGTAATTCTGTCTTTTAAACGCTTGTTGTAGTTTAAGTTGGTGCTTCTGTTAAACTCAGTTTGTGAATGGTTTTGAACGTTTTTGTTGCCAGTAATCATCTGTGCTCGTCTTTTGGGCGAGAGTTCCTGTGTAATCGATCCTGGTTACAGCAGGCAGTCCGAGTGTACTGGTTGAGTGCAGTAATTCTAGTTTGAGTTTAAGCGTTAATTATTGCACTTGATTGGTATTATTTGGACTGTCCTGTGACAGCTGGCATCAAAGCTAATTGCACTAGGGGGTGATTACTGGTGTACTTAACTACGTTAAGTAAACTTTGTTTTGCAAAAATTTTGGGTTTTCGAAAAGTTGACGCTAGATGCTCTAAGGAATAGAGTAGATAGTTCGTATGCCCTAATTATGTTCTATAAGTTAGGAGGCATCTAAGTATCTATTTTATTCCAGCACTTCCAGCATTTACTTCTCGTTAAACCTTACTTTTGTGCACAACTACTATTCTGTAACGACGCACCTACACTGGGGTAAGCAAGGTGAGCATTCTGGTAGTCCTTAGAATAGCCCACGTGTTTCATACGTGCGCGGGTCCCGTATGATGAGCATACGAGGAGGTGATAAGGCTCAATTCAAACGAGCCTGTCGCTATCTGCCGCCTGATATGGAGTGCGGATTTCTTACCGTGTGATTGTGATCACGGCCATCTCGTAAGGCAATGTTACGAGGTGAAGACTCGTTATGCAGTTGGTCATAACCGTGTACCTTGGGACACGTGTACCCTTGGGTGTCCCGTAAGGCGATTTGTACGGGAAGTGAATACGTTGTTATGATGTATGCAGCGCTGCCCATTCAGCGTCGAACGTTTGGGTGCCATCTCTATAGTGGATGGTAATGTATGTGTGAATATGTGGGAAACTGCATATGCGTTACCCGTGTGGCGTAGGACACATGGGGGCCGTTCGTGTGTGCTGGCACGAAGGGTCCAGAAATGGATATTTATATCTATCTCTTGTTGTCTTGGTTTGTTTGCAGGAACACTAACTACGTAAGCGCGTTATGAATCCTTGATCGTAGGAACGACTAGTATATATAGGGAGAGTGCGTAATTGTGCCACTAGTCGTCTTCGTATACCATATTTGGTAATTGTTTGGGTGAGAACGATAGAACGAGCATGCGTCTTGCATATTCGAGTTGGTTGGTCGCTTCGTAGTTAATATTTGTGCAACCTTAAGACTGCAACATTACAGCTAGACGAGTTACCAACCTGCTGTTCAACCGATTAGATGTGGTTTCAACTGAAGCAAACCATTTTGTTCTCTTGGTGAACCATATCGTTAAGGGAACGATTCATGCTGTGTGTTCATATTAATTATGCACATTCTTTACTTGCATGGATTAGTCCCGATAGCGGAATGGCTAACCAAGGGATGGTGCTTTTGCAGATGGGCAATAACAACACTGCTAACCGTGGAAATGAGGGTCAAGGAGCACAGCCACCACTGTCTTCCTCCTTGACTCAGGCTATTGCGACTCTTATCGCCGACCGCAATGAGCAGACCGAATTGTTGAGGCAACTAGTGCAAATCAAAGCTGGCAGAGGCCGACAAGCACCACCAGCAGAAACTGACTACGCCGGTTTTCTTGCTACTCAACCACCTCTGTTCCACAAAGCCGATGATCCCCTTGAGGCAGATGCTTGGATTCGCACCATGGAGGACAAGTTTGGCATTCTTAATTGCACAGAAGTGGACAAGACTGCCTTTGCAGCGCAACAGCTGAGAGGCCCGGCAAAGATATGGTGGGCTAGTCATTTAGCTATGCAACCAACAGAGAGACAGATTCCCTGGTCAGAATTTAGAGAGATTTTTAGGGCACATTATATTCCAGAAGGTTTCATAAAGGTGAAAGTGGAGGAGTTTCTAAATCTGAAACAAGACAACAAATCAGTGATGGAATATGCTAATATTTTCAATCATCTTGCGCAATATGCTGCACATCATGTAGATACCGATGAAAAGAAGCAAGATTGTTTCCAGAAAGGGTTAAATACTGAGTTACTCATGCGTTTAGCAGTGAGAACATTTACCAGCTACAGTGACTTGGTCAGTAAAGCTATTCTCCAAGAAGATGCGATGCTGAAGCATGAAAAGGCGAAAAAGAGGAAGAAATCACCTATTGGGTTTCCTGGGAATGTGGTGCAACGCCTACGCCTGGGATCCACTAGCTCCTCCCAAACTCAACATCAACTACGACAGGGGGTGTCTGAACATGTGGCTTCTTCACAGTTGGAGCAAAAGAAACCAGTATTGCAGCATGTTTTTCGCTCCCACCCTGACCCGTGCAAGCATCACCTAGTCGAGGGTTGCCATCACTCAGAAAATATCTGTTATACTCCACCCAAGCCGAGAAAAGGCTCTAGCAATACAAATAAGAAAAAGAAGGTGTCGTATATTAAGGATGGTTGTGTGAGTTACACCACTTGTGAGGACGTGCCAGAAGGGGAACACGTGATGGAGGATATATTTTCTCTCAATGATCATCCAATTAGGGTTCTATTCGACTCTGGTGCTTCACATACATTTCTTAGTAAGGCTTGTGCCGATAGGCACGGATTGAAAATTGATTGCATGAACACTTCATATAAAATTCAATCCCCAGGTGGTCAAATAATCACAAACCAAATGGCAAGAATGGTACCAATCAACTTGGCTGGGAGAATCTTTCCGACCAATTTTATCATTCTCCCACAACAAGGGATTGATATCATATTGGGTATGAATTGGATGAAGGCACATGGAGTTGTGTTGTATACTCAGGCGCGTACTGTTCATATCAATTCAAGTGCACATGGTTCTACGGTGTTACTTTTGACCAAGTACAAGGCACACAATACAACCATAAATAAATTGGAGGGTAAAAGCTTAGAGGAGATACCTGTAGTGTGCGATTATTCAGATGTCTTTCCAGAGGATTTACCTGGACTGCCACCTGATCGGGACGTTGAGTTTGTTATTGAACTCCAACCGGGTACAGCACCTATCTCTAGAAGGCCATATCGGATGCCACCAAATGAATTGGCAGAACTGAAGGTACAATTGCAAGACCTACTGAATAAGGGTTTCATCCGTCCAAGCTCATCACCTTGGGGATGCCCAGCTTTATTTGTGAAAAAGAAAGACCAAAGTTTGAGGTTATGTGTTGATTACCGGCCTCTAAATGCGGTTACCATCAAGAATAAATACCCATTGCCTCGCATTGACATTCTCTTTGATCAGTTAGCCGGAGCTAAGGTATTTTCTAAGATAGATCTTCGGTCCGGTTATCATCAAATAAAGATCAGACCTCAGGACATTCCAAAGACTGCTTTCTCCACTCGCTATGGTTTATTTGAGTACCTAGTCATGTCTTTTGGATTGACTAATGCCCCGGCATACTTCATGTATCTTATGAATTCGGTCCTCATGCCTGAGTTGGACAAGTTTATTGTGGTATTCATTGATGACATCTTGATATACTCCAAGAATGAAGAAGAGCACGCCAAGCACCTTCATATTGTTCTTCAACGTCTACGAGAGCACAAGTTGTATGCAAAATTTAGCAAATGTGAATTTTGGCTTAAAGAAGTTCCTTTCTTAGGCCATGTCATATCTGCAGAGGGTATTTCAGTTGATCCAGGAAAAGTTCAAGATGTATTGGATTGGGAGGCTCCAATATCAGTTAAGGAAATCCGCAGCTTTCTAGGATTAGCTGGGTATTATCGTCGATTCATCCCAGAGTTTTCAAGAATTGCTAAGCCTATGACCGAGCTACTCAAGAAAGGTGTCAAATTTCATTGGAGTGACAAATGTGAAGAGGCTTTCCATACTCTGAAAAAGCTTTTAACTTCTGCACCTATCCTGGCTCAACCTGATACATCAAAACCATATGACATATACTGTGATGCATCTGGTACTGGTATTGGTTGTGTCTTGATGCAGGAGAACCGAGTGATTGCATATGCGTCTAGGTCACTCAAACGCCACGAGGAAAATTACCCAACTCATGATTTGGAATTAGCTGCTGTAGTTCATGCTCTGAAGATATGGAGGCATTATCTCTTAGGTAGTCCTTGTCGCATCTACACTGACCACAAGAGCCTTAAGTATCTTTTTACTCAACCTGATTTGAACATGCGCCAAAGGCGATGGTTGGAACTGATCAAGGATTATGAACTTGAAGTGCATTATCATCCGGGTAAAGCGAATGTAGTTGCAGATGCGATAAGTCGCAAAGCTCACTGTCATTGCATCTCAGCTATACCATTAAGCGAGTCTCTTTGCTTTGAAATGGAAAAGCTGAACTTGAGCATTGTACCACATGGCACACTGGCCCATCTAGAACTCACTCCTACTCTTCGTGATCTAATCATCACAGCACAAAAGAAAGATAAAGGAATAAAGGAAATTCAGAGGAGATTATTAGAAGGAGATTCGAAAGTAAGTTGCTTTCACCAAGATAGTGAGAATGTGTTATGGTTTAAGAACCGATTAGTGGTGCCTAAGGATTTTGCACTCAGAAAGCAAATTCTTGATGAAGCTCATACCTCTCGACTATCAATTCATCCTGGTAGCAACAAGATGTATCAAGACCTCAAACAACAATTTTGGTGGACTCGGATGAAAAGAGAGATTGCCAAGTATGTGTCAGAATGTGACATCTGTCGTAGGGTCAAAGCTAGTCATCTCAGACCAGCTGGAATGTTGCAACCTTTGAGTATTCCTGAATGGAAATGAGAAGACATCAGCATGGATTTTATTGTCGGTTTACCTCGAACTCAGAAGGGTTATGATTCGATCTGGGTCATTGTAGACCGCCTCACCAAATCCGCACATTTTCTTCCAGTTAGAACAATCTATCGAGCAAAGAAGTATGCCGAGTTGTATATGGATCGCATCCTATGTTTACATGGAGTGCCAAAGACTATCATATCAGATCGAGGGACCCAGTTTGTTGCTCGCTTCTGGGAACAATTGCATACTTGTTTAGGAACTCGATTGATCCGCAGCTCAGCTTATCACCCTCAAACAGATGGCCAAACGGAGAGAATTAATCAGATTCTAGAAGATATGCTCCGCGCATGTGTTTTAGCCTACCCGCAGAAATGGGATGAATGCTTGGCATTAGCTGAATTTTCTTATAACAATAGCTATCAAAAAAGCATTAAAATGGCACCATTTGAAGCTTTATACGGTCGTCGATGCCATACTCCACTGAATTGGTCCGAAGTTGGAGAGAGGACTATTTTTGGACCTGACATGGTTAAAGAAGCCGAAGAACAAGTTCATCTAATTCAAGAAAACTTGAAGATTGCGCAGTCCCGTTACAAGAGTTATGCGGATAAGCGGCGTGACCCACTTATTTTTGAAGTCGGTGACAATGTCTATTTAAAAGTGTCACCTTGGAAAGGCGTGCAAAGATTTGGAGTAAAAGGAAAGTTAGCTCCTCGCTATATTGGTCCCTACCCAATTGTGGAAAGGTGTGGTCCAGTAGCTTACCGGTTGAATCTTCCAACAAAGTTTTCGGCAATTCATAATATCTTCCATGTGTCTCAATTAAAGAAATGTCTGAGAGTTCCAACTGAAGCTATTGAAAGTGACACCATTCAGTTAGAATCTGATCTCACTTATCCTGAGCGTCCAATCAAGATACTTGATCGCAAGGATCGAGATACTCGTCGCACAACCAATAAATTCTACAAAGTTCAATGGAGTAATCACTCTGAAGATGAAGCTACTTGGGAGCAAGAGGAATTTCTTAAAGCCAAGTATCCTGATTTCCTAAGCTCTCAACCAGGTACTTCACCTTCCGACCTACTCTTCTTATACGTTCTATCGTACCTGAATCTCGGGACGAGATTCCTTTAAGGGGGGAAGGCTGTAACACCCCGGTGTTAATTGCTGGCGCTAATCATGGGTTAAATCGCTAATCAGGATTAACCAAGGTCATTAGCGCTAATCAAGTTGTGAAGTGAATTTGTTTTTAGCCGAGTTCGAGCACGTTTTTCTCCTTAATCCGAGCTTCGAATCAACTTGCGCCCAAAACAAAAGTTGTAGACCTTCTATCCCTCTACAACTTCTATTTTGGCCAAATTTCGGGTTTCAATATGAAATTTGGAGTTGTGGGCAGTCAAACTTTGATCAAAATCATTCAAATGAGTTCAACTTTGGTACTGTGCATCCCCGGTTAGTCAGTGCACCGCCGGCCATCGACGTTGGCGTCGCCACATGTCGTGCCGACGAACCTTGCCCGTCGTGCTCCTGCACCATCCTTATCCGCACGGAGTCGTGCCCGTTTTCGCCTCCCCGTTCCCCATTCCTCACCCCTGTGGAGCACGCAGCCGAGCCGAGCACGAGCAAGCCGTCGCCGGTGTCCTCCGGCCGTCCTCCGCCGCTGTTCTTCGCGCCCCGCTCGATTCCCCGTGCCCCGACCTCCCTAGCCTCGCCCCGAAGCTCCACCGCCCCCTTCCCCGAGCCGACCGACCCGCTCCCCGGCCAAATCGGCCTCACAACCACCGCGCCCGCCATCGTTGCCGCGCCGAAGCTCTGCCCTCCCGTCGAGCTCCACCTTCTGGCCTCCCTCCGCTCCAATCGAGCCCCCGGTGAGCTTCTTTGCGACTCACTCATGCTCCCCGAGCCGTTCCCCTTTTGATTCCGGCCTTGCCGTCGTCGGAGCACCGCCGCGCCGCCGTGGAGGCCCTGCTCGCCGCTGGCGCACGCCGCGCGCCGTCCCCGCGCGAGCCTGCTCACCGCCGCTGCGCGCCCCAAGACCGCCGAGCATCCCTCGCCGCGGTGCCGCTCCCTCCCCCGGCCGCCTGGCCCCGCCACGGCCAGAACACCGCCGCCAACACGCGCCGCCGCCCTGCCCCGCGTGCACCGCCGCCCAGACTGCGTGCGCCGCCGCCCTGCCCCACACGCGTCCCTGCGCGGCTGCGGGTGCGCTGGCCCTGCGCGTGGGCCGCTCGCGCTGCCCCGCCGGCCGGTCGGCCCATGGCCGCCGCGCTCGCGCGGGCGCGCCGCCGCGCGTGGCCGGGGCAGGCGGCAGAGCAGAACAGGGGAGAACCCCCCCCTTTGCTCTCTTTATTCCAATGACAAGTGGGACCCGCGGTTCAGAAAAATTTAGGGTAGATTTATTCTTTTTGTTGATGTTGGCTGAAATCTTCCAATATTCATAGAAATTCCTAGAAAAATCCTAAAAAGGCAAAACTAGTTGCATTAGCTTCGTAATTTCATGCTATATTTGATAGAACCATGAAATGGGTAGTTTCATCACTTTTGATAGATGGTTTTGATTGCACTTGTTTAATGGTAATTGAGACCGAGAGCACCTCGTTCCGGACCTAAAGTTGAACTGGATCTGATCAATGCACCCTCTCGTCCTCCTTGATGGAGACACTTCAGGCTAAAAAGAAACTTAGAACCAAACCCTGTCGCCGCCTTCCACCATCCTTTTAAACCCTAGTTGAAGCGGCTGTTGGTAAATTTTTGTCCATGCAACCTTTTGTGAGTTTTGCATTGTTTTGCGTTGCATCATTTCATGAGTTTCATGCATGGCATATTTTACTCGTGTAGACGCTGAAACCGACGTCGTCTACGAGCTGATTGCCGAGCCGGTCCAGGAGCATTCCGCAGAAGAACCGCAGCCAGGAGAAGTCGTTGATCAAGCTCCCGAAGAAGTCACTAACCCCGCTGACTGGCAAGGCAAGCCCTGGTGCATAACCCTTAATTTCAGTATTCAATAATTGTTATATAATTATTGTGCATTTAAGTTTCTAGGAGTTGATTGGAACCTTAGATGCATGATCCCTAGGTTTCCTCAGTCACTCTACTAGTATACAGGTCGTTAGTACTGCAATGCTTAATTAGGGTTCGGTAGAAGACGAGTGATTCCTGTCACTCGCGAGATATAGGTCTTGTTACTTATGAAAAAGTTCTGGAGTGTGAATCTTGAGAAAAAGAAAGGAAAAATGGAGACCGGGCAGAGATGGATTGGTTATGGATATGGAAGTTATGGGAAGTGAGCCTCCGCCTGTGTCGATTGAGGACCGTACCATTGTTGGCACTACTGATCGAGGATTGAACAGTACTAACCGCATGCCGGGAGTAGGAGGTAGTCGAAACCGGTAAGCTCAGTACCATATGTGCCCCGGTAGGCGGACTTGATACTGTCTTCACCAGTGGAGCTAGTATTCAAACTCATGGCTGACCCTTCGTTGGTATCGGTGGGGCTAGCAGTCCCGGGTCGCAGGGCAGTTCGCCTATTCGGTGTGCATATGTGAAGGGTTGGTGTGTATAGCCCGACGGGGCATATACGTGCCGTGTTGGTTAGGTCCACCTTGCAAGGTTAAATCGAATCGATTCGCCGTGACTCACGGATATGAGAACCTTGATCTCTCTGTCACATCGTAGTAAAGAAGTGGAATGAGTCTGAACTGAGAATGTTGGTTGTGGTAAGCTGAAAAGATAATGTGATCAACCATGTATGCTCTAGAGTACTAGGCAAACCTAAGTTATAAGGGTCAACTCAATTGGCACTAAAATATTGAAAGTAAGGATTCAGTGCTAGCTGCTTTTCAGCAAAATAACTCCAGAGCCAAAAAGCCTTTCATGTCTAGCTAATGGGCTAAGTATACCCATGGACGGGTAAGTCTTGCTGAGTATTAGAATACTCAGGCTTGTTGTTGCCATATCTTTTAGCAGGTTGCGTTCCGGAGGACTCCGAAGAGATCTGCGCCTCGTGGATCGGTCAACCACTTCCTCCGGGTTGGTCGGTTGAGTGGGTCCCGTCTTCGCCGTGAAGTATGGGCAGGTGAGCCTCACATCAGTGGGCAAGATGTGAAGTTCGTCTTCTGTGACATCGACGTTATCTATCGTATTGTTTTAAAGCTTGTTTTCAACTCTAAATTGTTTTCCGCTGCGTTTGAACTCTGAGGTTTGATTTGTAATTCTGTCTTTTAAACGCTTGTTGTAGTTTAAGTTGGTGCTTCTGTTAAACTCAGTTTGTGAATGGTTTTGAACGTTTTTGTTGCCAGTAATCATCTGTGCTCGTCTTTTGGGCGAGAGTTCCTGTGTAATCGATCCTGGTTACAGCAGGCAGTCCGAGTGTACTGGTTGAGTGCAGTAATTCTAGTTTGAGTTTAAGCGTTAATTATTGCACTTGATTGGTATTATTTGGACTGTCCTGTGACACCACTGTGCCAGTGGCTGTGCGTGTTTCACACGCCAATCATTCTCAGTATACCGTTTCTTCCTGTCAATACTGACATAAGAGTGGTCTATTAGTGAAATAATATTGGAAAAAGAAATGAATTTGAAGACATAAAATGTACCTATGCAAAGCTTGGGACGTCGAAATTCCCTCCGAAGGAAAGTCTTGCAATCCGCCGAACTGTCTCTTGACACGGTGCGGCAGGTGCATCTCCACTACAAAGAAAAAAATCAAAGGCACGCAAGTCCTCCACAGTTCAGCATCGCGTGTGCAAATGTCACTCAGTTCCAACTCGTCCAGCTCGGCTCTACTGTACGGAGTCCAGAATATCTACATAACACGGACGCATTAGAAATCATGCAGACAGAAGCATTTATTTACAAAACGGTATGAAGGTTATAATCTGATTTTGAGTGAGGTAGTCTAGGTCGTCCATGTAACACATGCAGCGGTGTGCAGGATCTCCTCTTACAGCCCCCAAGTTCTTCCAACAGTAAGCAACGGTGGGCCTAGAGTCTTCATCATGGTGCGGCCACGGCTGCAAAAGGAGGAAAATTATGGTTATCCAAATATCATTTAATGTCCCGCCAACGAAAAGTGACATTGCAACGCTAATTAATACCTCTAGTTCGCCTCGGTACGGCCGGCCAACTGGAAAGCGCTCCCAAATCCAGATTTGCAGGAGGTATGCACAACCTCCTAGGTTTGAATCATTAGCAACCCGCCGACATGCGTCACAAAGCTGCCGGTACATCCAAGCTAAAGTTGCCGACCCCCAACTGTACTGACCAATGTTCTCCCACTGCTGGCCCAGGATTGGAAGTATCATCCATGAAATCGTGTTTCCGGAGCCATCAGGAAACAGGAAACCTCCAAACAGGTGCCACAACCATACGCGAGCATACCGCTCTACAGCCTCCTGAGGTGCTCCTTGAGGACAATGGTTAAAATTCTGCCACAACCAAGCTGAGCTAACCCCTGACGTCTTCCTGTCCTTGACCCCCTCAGGTGGTTCTGGAGGCCGAATCCCAATCAGTGCTTCTACCATATCTCTCCAGCCATCAGTCTGTATAATGCCGGTCACTGCAATTCCCTCTAAAGGTAGCCCAAGAATCATCGCCACATCTTGCAAAGTGATGCTGACCTCCCTGCAAGGTAAATGAAAAGAATGTGTCTCCGGCCTCCAACGGTCCACAAAAGTAGTTAACAGAAGCGCATACATAGCTGGGAGGCCCGCACACACAACTCGAGCAAGAGGAAGCATCCCCGCCCGGCGAAGGTACGACACATACCGCTCATCCCACTGAATGGGGGAGTGGGTACGTGCGCGGAGGGGTGCCAACACCTAGTACGGGAACAAAGAAGTCGTTAGAAGCAGATAAAAAGTTAAATTGAACTATTGGGAAACAGTAATACTAACCTCGCCACGGTCAACTAGGACGTGTGCTCGGTGCTTGGAGTCGTAGAACGTCTCCAGTAGGGGGAACGTGGGGTGTGCCATCCTGCAATGATGAATCAAAACTTGATGAGTACAAGCCAAAAAAAAGACTAAGACAAACCCAAAATAATAATGATAAGCAAAACACTGTATGTATATATTAAAATTTGTGCTAAGCACAAACTATTGTACCTCTCTCCGTGTGATATGCCTAGTCCTCTTTCTAACGCTTGTTGTGGCCGTTCTTTTACTTTTTGATTTCTTTTTCTTCTTACATTTGCACTGATAACAAAATCTATGGCACTTAGAGCAATGGTTTTGGCTCTTGACCTCATCAAAGTCACCGATACCGTAGTCTGCACTAGCTTGACCTTGCGCCTCATCCATGTCACCTTTCAGCCTTTTCTTCCGCCTCCTTCCTTTTTTAGGTTTCAACAGTGACGGATCCGGCACATACTGTACTCCCTTGTACTCCGGCCACTGAGACGGATCGAGGTAAGGCTCAAAACTGGGCTCCCAGATTTTTATTGTGTTGGACCGAGCGTAGTACGGACTCAAATAAGTGGGACTTTTGAAACAAAGACCGCGCGCCCTACATGCCGTTATTAGGTGCGAGAATGGAAGGTGTAACAATTATGGAGTCATGCAAGTGCACTCTCCAGATCTGAGGTCCACTTTGTAATGGCGTCCTCCATGACTCTCACCTCCTATATTTGTACCACCTGCTCCTCTAACACCATAAATCATTCTTTCAGGCACATACGGTGCTGCAAGTTGGTTCACCGATCTATTCTCGGCATCCCCAAGGAGTTCATGCGCTATTAGTCCCCACTGTTGACCTTTATCCAACAAAGTCCGAGCTTTCCCCCATTTATCGACGAAGTACTCGTTCAACTTTTCGAAAGAGAACTCTACAATGCCATCAACAGGTCTTGATCGAATACATTTGAATATATTGTTCACTGACTCAGCGTTGTTTGTCATCATGATACCATACCGCCACCCCCTTCATCATAAGCGAGAGCCCATTTGTCCTTGTCCACCATTTCATCTTTCAACAACTCCTTCGCCCTCTCATTCATGTCCTTCTCTAAATCAGTAAGTTTTTCTTCAAAAGCTTTCTCCGTGCGCACTGAACACAACAACTTTAGCTTTCCAATTAGTTCCTTCTTTTTCTGACGCCTCCACATGTTTGCGGCAAAGTGTCGCATGCACCACCTATGCACAAGAGGGGGGAATCCGTCCATGTGCTCTTTAACGCAGTTTAGGAGACCATGGTGCCGGTCAGATATCATACAAACTTGCCTGGAGGGACCCAACACATATCGCCGCACTAGCTTCATAAACCAAGACCAGTTGTCGTTGTTTTCTCCTTCGGTCAAAGCAAATGCTAGAGGGACTAGTTGCCTATCAGGGTCCATGGCAACGGCCATCATTAGTGCCTACATTTATTTACCCGTCAGGAATGTGGTGTCCACGAGGATCACAGGTCGGCAATGCTGGAATGCTTCAGCGCATTGGGGAGAACACCCTTTGTAAAACATGCTTATACACTCCGTTGTGAGGGAGCATCATGTTTCCCGTGTACGTGAACCATCTGATGCCTGGATTGAAGAGGGACATGCCCGTCAAGACCCTGGGCACCCTGGCATATGACTCTAACCAATCTCCCCACAACAGAGCTATAGCATGTTGCTTTGCACTCCTGAAAGCATCTAGGCCCCTAATTCGAGTTTTGGTAATTAATGACAACGGTTTGTGGATTAACGATTTCATTTGAGATAATGAGTATAGGTTGATCCACGGATGAAAGAGATTTGGTTGTGAACGTATGGAGTTTTGGAGATGATGAGCAAAGCTCGGGCTCAAGGCAAAGGTAAAATAGGACTTTTGTATTTTACCGGTCACAAGGCGTTTAGTGGATGAAAAGTGACCGGATTTGTTGGATAGATAACCGTACTATCAAGAGGGGTTGTGTACTCATGCTTGGCGGGTCTTTAGTGTCATTTTGCTAAAAATGTCTAGTTGCATGCATGAGGGCTAACGGCGTTTTGAACAGATTTGAAAAAGACTAAGTTTGAGAGCTGACTGAGTAACGGCGGACAGTCCGCACCTGAGGGGAGGACAGTCCGCGCCTGTTCCAGAGAGCTTGCAAAGGCTCTCGTGGACTCGCGGATGGTCCGGTCCAGGTGGGCGGACGGTCCGCCACTTTATTTCGAAAGATATACCAGAGAGGGTGTCTCTCTGGTGGGCTTCAAAGTTGAACGACGGACAGTCCGCCCATGGGGCGTGGACGGTCCGCCGGCTAATCTCAGATTTGTACCAGAGATGTTATTTCTCTGGTTTGGGCTGAAAAGTGAACAGCGGACGGTCCGCCCTTAGGGCACGGACGGTCCGCAGGCTAATTCGAATTTGTACCAGAGAGCATGTTTGTCTCTGGTGAGTCAGATCTCATAACCGCGGACTGTCCGCCCCTGGGGCGTGGTCGGTCCGCCAGGGCTGTAACGGCTAGTTCTGACACACATTAAATGCACTCTGACTCATTGGTTTATAATGGCAGACGGTCCGGTTTTTGAAACGCGGACGGTCCGCGACTTCGCAGAAAAGAGTGTAATGGCTAGTTTTTGGAGGGATGTCTATATATACCCAATGCCCGGCCATTGGGGGTCTCTCTTGGCCATTTGGACTGCATTCTTGACACATTAGAGCTAAGACATCCCTCTCTCACACACACTTGCTTAGATATTGCATTCTTGAGGGTGTGAGAGCTTCCTAGTGCATTGCATCAAGAGTTTGAGCTTTGTGGCATTAGGGAAACTTCAAGCAAGCATCATCAACTTGTTACTCTTGGGAGTTGCCGCTCCCTAGACGGCTTGGAGAAGAGGATTTCGTGGAGCACCTCCAAGGTGATTGTTGAGGAGCCCCGATTTCGGTTGTGAGAGGTCTTGTGCTCACCTCACCGGAGTGGTGAAGAGCAACTCTAGTGGAATCGAGGTGTGGAGCGGTTCCTTGATTCAAGCCGGCTCAAGATCAAGAGGTTCTTGATAGAGGAGCGGTTGATTCTTGGAATCCACCTCAACGTGGATTAGGGGTGACCGGCAAGTCATCGACACCACGGGATAAATTCTTGTGTCAATCTTGGTTACTTCTCTTGCTCACTTTTATTCTTGTCTTTAACTTTGAGCAATTTACTTTACTAGAGCTTGATTTGTATCTTGTCACCCTAGGTTGCAAACCCATCTAGAGAAAGTAATAGCATGTCATAGGGCTTTCCTTTGTTACTAATTAAATTTCTCTAGTGTTGTTGGCTTTAGTTTTTAAACCGCCTATTCACCCCCCTCTAGTCGGTGTTCTTGATCCTACAAGTGGTACCAGAGGTAAGTACTCCATTAATTGCGAATTTAACCATCTTGGAGTAGAACAATGACTAGTGATAATGGGATTCATGTTGGGAAGCCACCGTTCTTTGATGGGAACAATTATGATTATTGGAAGACTAGGATGTCGGCTCATATCAAAGCAATGAGTAGAAAGCTATGGAGAGTAGTAAGTGATGGATATGTCATTTTGGACTTAACAAAATTGTCACCCCTAGATGAGGAAAATGAGATACTAAATGATCAAGGGGTTAATGTGCTCTTTAGTGCTCTTGATGTGACTGAATTTAATAGAGTCAATAGCCTCATAAATGCAAATGACATATGGAAGAAGCTCATGGAAATTCATGAGGGCACATCAAGTGTGAAGGAGGCCAAGCTATATTTGCTTAAGGGCAATTTTAGTGAATTTACCATGAAGAAGGATGAGAGTATAGCCGAGATGTTCAACCGGCTAAATGACATTGTGAATGACCTCAAGGGACTTGGATTTGAGGTACCAGATGGAGAATTCAACCACAAGTTTCTTAGATGTCGTTCGGAAAGATATGACACAATTGTGACCTTACTTGTAAGGTCAAATGAGAAGACCGCAACTCCCACACAAATATTGGGAGAAATTCTCACCCATGACATGTTCAAGAAATCTCAAGATGAAGCTCATGGGGGAGAAAGTGATGTAAAAAAGAAAAGTGTGGCATTCAAAGCTCAAGATAGCAAAAATGAAGAAGAAAGTGGGTACCAAGAAGAAGAATCGGATGAGGAGATGGCTCTCTTTGTCAAGAGATTCAATAGAATGATGAGCAAGAAGAATTTTGGCAAGAGAGATCAATCATCAAGAAAAAATCCTTTTGTGGACAAGACTTGCTTCCAATGTGGTGAAGTAGGTCATATCATTGTCAATTATCCAAAAAAGAAAAAGGACAAGAAAAATGATGAAAAGAAGAAGAAGAAGTTCATCAAGAAGAAGAAGAATGGCCAAGCTTATTTTATTGAATGGGATTCCGATGCAAGCTCCGATGATGATGATGATGATGATGATGATGATGATGATGATGATGATGATGATGATGATGACAAGCCATCCAAGGGAGTTGCCGGGATCACCATCAAGGAGGCTCCATCACTCTTCTCTACACCACATTGTCTTATGGCAAAGGGTGGTGCAAAGGTACAACAAGATGGTGAACTTGATGAACTTTCATATGATGATCTTGTTGAAATGCTAAATGATGCCGATGAATTCATGACAAAGGAAAAGGCTAAGTTAAAGGACTTGAGGTTGAAGTTTACTTCTCTTCAAGATTCCTATGAGGAGTTAAAGACTTCTCATGAGAATCTCAAAGAAACTCATGAGAAGTTTGAGGAAGCTCACAATACCTTGCTTAATCATGAAAGAAAAGCAACTTTGAGCATTGGTGTTAATTGTGATTTAATTGATGATAAATCTTGTGGCTCTAGCTCTACTAGTTCTTTTTGCACCAAAATTGATAACCCACCTTGCAATGAATCTCTCATTATGAAAAATGATTTGTTAAAGAAAGAGATTACTTGCTTGACTAATGATTTGAGAAAGTGCTATGATAGTAGAGCAAAGTTTAATCATTGTTGGGCAAGCCAAAAGTTCACCTTAAACAAGCAAGGGTTTGGATATATTCCTAAAAAAGGGAAGAAGGCTTTTGTGCAAACTAAAACTACTTTTGTGAAGAGTAGTGGCAAGCCATATTGTGAAAAATATAAGAAGGTTGGTCATATTGAGAAGAATTGCACCAACAAGAAAGTCATATCCTTTGATTCAAGTTACATGCTTATGAAAAATTCAAATGGCAATGTTAGTGCAAAATTTGTTGGGATACCTATAAATGGTGCTAAAAAGAATGTCATTTGGGTGCCAAAAGTCTTGGTCACTAACGTGGTCACTAACCTTCAAGGACCCAAGAAAGTTTGGGTACCTAAAAGAGTTACTTCCTCTTTGTAGGTGAATTACAAGTCCGGAGGAAGACATTGGGTGCTTGATAGTTGATGCACTCAACACATGACCGGAGATCCAATGATATTTTCCTCTCTAGATGAGAATGTGGGTGGCTATAGTGACATCATCTTTGGTGACAATAGCCGGGGCAAAGTCAAAGGAATTGGTACAATTCCTATCTCAAGCGATCATTCTCTTTCAAAAGTATTGTTGGTTGATTCTCTCAAGTTTAATCTCTTAGCGGTCACTCAACTTTGTGATTTTGGATATAAGTGTAGTTTCACTAAAGATGATGTGGTAGTGACTAGCTTGAATGGAAAAGATCACATCTTTACGGGATTTAGACATGAGGATGTATATCTTGTGGATTTTGCTACTAAAGAGGCAAACTTGTCTACTTGCTTGTTCACTCAATCATCCTTGGGTTGGTTATGGCATAGAAGGCTTGGTCATGTTGGCATGAAGCAACTCAACCGACTTTTGAAGCATGATTTAGTAGTTGGCTTGAAGAATGTGAAGTTTGAAAAAGATAAGTTATGTAGTGGTTGTCAAGCCGGAAAGCAAGTTGCAAATTTTCATCCCACTAAGAGTGTCATGTCAACCGAGAGACCATTGGAATTATTGCATATGGATTTATTTGGTCCTACAACATATAGAAGTATTGGTGAAAATTGCTATTGTCTTGTGGTAGTGGATGATTACTCAAGATATACATGGGTTTTCTTTCTTCATGACAAGACCGATACTTATGACACATTCAAGAAATTCTTCACAAGGGCCGAAAATGAATTTGAGCTCAAGGTGAAGAAAGTGAGGAGTGACAATGGAAGTGAGTTTAAGAACACAAGAGTTGAGGAATGGTGTGATGAGAAAGGAATCAAGCATAAATTTTCAACCAAGTACACTCCGGAACAAAATGGTCTTGTTGAGAGGAAAAATAGAACCTTGATTGATATGGCAAGATCAATGCTCTCCGAGTACAATGTTTCGGATAGCTTTTGGGCCGAAGCAATCAACACGGCTTGTCATGCCTCAAATAGATTGTATTGTCATAGATTTCATAACAAGACCCCATATG
Source organism: Panicum virgatum (assembly GCF_016808335.1). Classification (NCBI taxonomy): domain Eukaryota; kingdom Viridiplantae; phylum Streptophyta; class Magnoliopsida; order Poales; family Poaceae; genus Panicum; species Panicum virgatum. The sequence goes on along the minus strand of NC_053139.1, from coordinate 4,506,596 downwards.
AGTTGCTCATTGGAAGGAAGCCAAATATATCATATTTTAGAGTGTTTGGTTGCAAATGCTATATTCTCAAGAAGGGAACTCGGTTATCAAAGTTTCAAAACAAATGTGATGAGGGTTTTCTTCTTGGATATTCATCTTGTAGCAAGGCTTATCAGGTCTACAACAAAACACATGGTATTGTTGAAGAAGCATATGATGTTGAGTTTGATGAAACCAATGGGTCTCACAATGAACAAGAAAATCTTGATGATGTGAGAAGTGATGGTTTGAGAAATACAATGAAAAACATGTCAATTGGTGATGTTAGACCAAGAGAAGAAGATGAAGATGAAGATGGTCCTTCTATCCCTATTAGAGTTAATCCTTCAACTTCTATCTCAAATGATCAAGCACAACAAATTGTACAAGATTCAAGTAATGATAATTCTCAAGTACAAGATCAAGTTGATTCATCTAGTGCACCTTCTTCATCAACTCAAGAACCCATTGTTCCTCAAAGAATTCATCATGTTCTTGCAAAAGATCATCTAGTGGATTAAATCATGGGTGATATTAGTAAAGGTATCTAAACTCGATCTCGCATTGCTTCATTTTGTGAACATTATTCTTTTGTATCTTTTCTTGAACCTAACCGTGTAGATGAAGCATTGAGAGATCCAGATTAGGTGAATGCTATGCATGAAGAATTAAATAATTTCACCTGGAATCAAGTTTGGGATCTAGTTGAGAGGCCCAAGAATTATAATGTTATTGGCACTAAATGGGTCTTTAGAAACAAGCAAAATGAAGATGGAATGGTCGTGAGAAACAAGGCAAGATTGGTAGCTCAAGGCTTCACTCAAGTCCAAGGTTTGGATTTCGGTGAAACTTTCGCTCCCGTTGCTAGATTAGAAGCTATTAGAATTTTATTAGCTTATACTTGCTCTCACAATATAAAACTTTTTCAAATAGATGTGAAAAGTGCTTTCTTGAATGGCAAGATTCGTGAACTTGTTTTTGTTGAGCAGCCTCCCGGTTTTGAAGATCCCAAGAAGCCAAATCATGTATACAAACTCTATAAAACTCTTTATGGTCTTAAGCAAGCTCCACGAGCTTGGTATGAAAGATTGAGGGACTTTCTTATCTCTAAGGGCTTCAAAATTGGTAAGATTGACACTACTTTGTTCACTAAAGCAATTGGTAAGGATTTATTTATTTGTCAAATTTATGTTGATGATATTATCTTTGGTTCAACTAACCCAAGTTTTTGTGAGGAATTTGGTGAAATGATGTCTAGGGAATTTGAGATGTCCATGATTGGTGAATTGAATTTCTTTCTTGGACTTCAAATCAAGCAACTCAAGAAAGACAACTTGGTGTGTCAATCAAAATATGTGAAGGATATCTTGAAGAAATTTAGTATGGAAGATGCAAAACCAATCAAGACTCCTATGGCCACCAATGGGCATCTCGACCTAAATGAGGGAGGTAACCCGATTGACCAAAAGTTTTACCATTCTATGATTAGTAGTTTGCTTTATTTGACTGCATCTAGGCCCGACATCATGTTTAGTGTTTTCATGTGTGCACGATTTCAAGCCGCACCTAGAGAATGTCATTTGACCACCGTCAAAAGGATCTTGAGATACTTGAAATATTCTCCTAATATTGGTTTATGGTATCCCAAGGGTGCTCATTTTAATTTGGTTGAATTCTCGGATTCGGATTATGCGGGGTGCAAGGTTGATAGGAAAAGCACCTCCAGTGGTTGTCAATTTCTTGGAAGATCTCTTGTATCTTGGTCATCAAAGAAGCAAAATTCCGTGGCTCTTTCAACCACCGAAGTGGAATATATCTCGGCCGGAAGTTGTTGTGCAAAATTATTATGGATGAAGCAAACTCTTCTTGACTATGGTGTGAAATTTGATGAAATTCTCTTGTTGTGTGATAATGAAAGTGCCGTGAAGATTGCTACTAATCCGGTTCAACATTCAAGAACCAAGCATATTGATATCAGCCATCATTTTCTTAGAGATCATGTGAACAAGGGTGATATCAAGATTGATGGTATTGGCACGGATGATCAATTAGCCGATATATTTACCAAGCCTTTGGATGAATCTCGGTTTTGCAAGTTAAGAAATGAGTTAAATATCATTGACTTCTCAAATGTGGCTTGAAAACTAGCACATGTGGCATATGGTTCTTTCATGCACTCTTTGTTTCATTTTTCTGATTTTTTGAGGTATTTTTGAGCCATTTATGAGTTTTCATGATTTTACTCGATTTATTTTTGAATTCTTGTTGTAACTTGCTCATATGAGTCTTTTGAAGGTTTTCATGCAAGATTTGAGATTTTTGGATTTTTATATGAGCAATGATCCCAAATTGAGGTTGTAATTGAGAAAGTTGGCAAAATTCTGGGCTGTCTGAAATTTGGTACTACGGACAGTCCGCGGGTAAGGGGCGGACAGTCCGCCGTTCATGAGACTTGTCCACCAGAGGCTCTACAGAGAAGTTGTCAACCGCAAAAATACACTGCGGACAGTCCGCCAAAGGACCGCGGACGGTCCGCCTGTGTTGGGCAGAATTTGCCAGAGGCAGTGTCAGTCGGGTTGCAGTGTAAAAATTCAAAGGCGGACGGTCCGCCAGGGTTCCGCGGACAGTCCGCGAATGGACAGAAAAGTGGGGTCTGCCAGACTTGACTTATAAGGGGTGTCCCTCTCACAACCCCCCACCAAACCGCACACATCATCAAAAAGCTCTATCTCTTTCTCTCTCAAGCACGTGGGGGAGACGACAAGGTCAAGGCTTTTTGGCGTGGTTCCCGGACGGTCCGAGAACATCCCCGGACTCTTCTCAAGTTTGTGCATCATGACCTCCCGGTATTTTGACGAATCCCTAACTCTTGTTCTTGGACTTCTTTATTGGAAAGAGTTAGGGTTAGATGCTTCGATCTGTTTTTAGACCATGGATTCTTGAAAATACTTGGGGGATCTTGTTCCTAGTGATGAGGAGATGCTATAGTAAAAATTTGGTTGGTGGATTTGAATCGAAACTCAAAATATGGATGAATCAAAGTTAAGGGCGATTTTGTGTTCTTGCGCAGAACAGATGGGTCGCGGACAGTCCGCCTGATGGACGCGGACGGTCCGCCGTGGTAGTTCATGAACCACGAACGGTCCGCGTTCAGAAGTGCGGACGGTCCGCAAGTGTCAGATTTTTCAGATGAATGCTGAACTAACTTATATCATTATGGATTGGTTCTATTGCTTTAGTAATTGTTCTTATGGTTAAATCTTGATCTCAGGCCACCCCGGAAGATCATCAAGGTCACTGCTTCTAAAATCAAGAAGGCAATGACTTCCAAAAGACAAAGAGACAGTGATGACTCCGATGATGTGGACTATGCTCCAAATTTCAGTGAGATGGCTGCAGCATCTTCAGTGGGAGATGCAGGCGATGATTCTTCAGAGGAAGAGACTGAGGGGATTGAGGATGATGTTACAGATTTGATGGGGCTAGATCTACCTAGCCGACAGTGGACTGCAGAGAGCTATGCAAATGCAAGAGCAGTGGATCAGTTCAGCTTGCCTCGTGACACTAACATCCTCTTCTTCAAGACTGAGGTACAAAAAGATGCTTACTTTGTTCATCTAGTTAAGAAGAATGTATTCAAACATCAGACCATTGACCTAGGCTATATGAGACAACAACAAGTCATGTCTGATCTAGTAGATAGATTTCAGCAAATGGGGTTAGCAAATTTTCTGCAGCATAAGTGTGATTGGAATGAAACTGTGATCAACATAGTTGAGGAAACATTTCGGTGGACAACTGGCAAGAGAACCTATTATGCTACATTGCACAATTTGCTGAGGCTAATCAGTTGGATTATAATTTCATCAATAGTGAGCAAAGTATGAATGTTGTGTAAGAAAACTCTCTAGATGAGAATGACTACCCCATGTTCTATGAGCCTGCACATCTTGGAATTGCTAGAACCTTTGGGGGCGCTCAGGGTCTGAGGCATCATCCTGTAGTGATCAATAAGATTGTCAGAGTCACATTCATGCCTAAGAGTGGCAACAAGGACAAGATTAGAGGGCACTATTGGAATGTGATATCTCATGTCATGAACGGAAATAGAATAAATGTCATTGCTCTTATCATGGATCAGCTTGCAGATTTGAGGCTTAACATGGAGATGAACTTATATTTTGCTCCATATATTATATCCATCATCAAGGTTAAGTCTAGCTTCAGAGGGATATGTGAAAGCAAGCACGCACCTTTCAGGCCATTCAAGAATGTCAATGCTTTTCTTTTGAGGCCTCTGACTCCTTTCCCTGGAGATGATATGGATGCTGAAGCACAGGGGCAAGATGGTGCTGATGATAGTGATGATGATGTTCACATGGGAGCAGCTGCAGCTCAGCATGCCATGCCACCACCGCATCCTCCAGTACAGCAGCAGTGGGATCATCCAGCTGGCTACTTTGACCCTTATTTTGCATCCATGCAGGAGAGCATGTCCTCTCAGATTGCGGGGTTGGCTAGTCAGATGCAGAATCAGATAAACCTCAACTTCCAGAACATGCAGCAGCAGATGTTCCAACCCATGATGGCTCGGATGCAGGGGGTTCAGGAGAGCTTACACTCAGACATAGCAGCTCTTGACTCACGCTTTGAGGATTTGCCCTCTTCTGAGCAGTTTGAGCAGCTTGAGCAGAGGCAGGAGCAGCTAGAGCAGCGCTTTGATACTTTTAGCACAGCCTTCACTGGGTTTTCTGACCACTTCTACTCAGTATTTCCGGCTCCAGTGCCGCTTCTAGAGTTCTACCCGCACCAGCCGTTCTACCCACCACCACCTCCTCTACCGCCGATGGATTGACTTTCTTAGCAATTGATGCCAAAGGGGGAGAAGGAGCTTTGGAGTGCTTGGATCTAGGGGGAGCTCATGGACTTCTCATGGAGATCATTTGCTTTCGGCTTCCGCTTGCCACTCATGTTTATTTGTGTTGAACTATTGCATTACATATCTATGATTTATGTCTTGCATGAACTCGGTTTGAGACTTGTGTTTGGATTTGAACATTTGGTTTGTAATGTGTGATGAACTATGTTGGTTTGTGTTACTCTTATCTATTTATGTTCATCTTGTGGTTGTGAGGTTGTGCTAACCAAGCTAAAATTCATATCATATATATATCTTGTATCTTGTATGCCTCGATTTCCAATTGTAGGGAAAACTCCGTCAAAAGTTTCGAATATATATATATATATGTACTTGATTTTCATGCAAATTTATATGCACATATCAAGGGGGAGTTCTCTCTACTCATCTAACTTGGTGAATTTATTCATACCATATTCTGAAATTTTCAAGAAAATGAGTAAGTTCTTCCAAAGTTCAATTCCAAGTCCACCTTATGCCTAGTGTATAAAGTTGACTTGAACACTTTTATCACTCCAAAATTTAGTGTTGTCATCAATTACCAAAAAGGGGGAGATTGAAAGCATCTAGGCCCCTAATTCGAGTTTTGGTAATAAATGACAACGGTTTGTGGATTAACGATTTCATTTGAAATAATGAGTATAGGTTGATCCACGGACGAAAGAGATTTGGTTGTGAACGTATGGAGTTTTGGAGATGATGAGCAAAGCTCGGGATTAAGGCAAAGGTAAAATAGGGCTTTTGTATTTTACCGGTCACAAGGCATTTAGTGGATGAAAAGTGACCGGATTTGTTGGATAGATAGCCGTACTATCAAGAGGGGTTGTGTACTCATGCTTGGCGGGTCTTTAGTGCCATTTTGCTCAAAATGTCTAGTTGCATGCATGAGGGCTAACGGCGTTTTGAAAAGATTTGAAAAAGACTAAGTTTGAGAGCTGGCTGAGTAACGGCGGACAGTCCGCACCTGAGGGGAGGACAGTCCGCGCCCGTTCCAGAGAGCTTGCAAAGGCTCTGGTGGGCTCGCGGACGGTCCGGCCCAGGTGGGCGGACGGTCCGCCACTTTATTTCAAAAGATATACCAGAGAGGGTGTCTCTCTGGTGGGCTTCAAAGTTGAACGACGGACAGTCCGCCCATGGGGCGCGGACGGTCCGCCGGCTAATCTCAGATTTGTACCAGAGAGGTTATTTCTCTGGTTTGGGCTGAAAAGTGAACAGCGGACGGTCCGCCCTTAGGGTGCGGACGGTCCGCAGGCTAATTCGAATTTGTACCAGAGAGCATGTTTGTCTCTGGTGAGTCAGATCTCATAACCGCGGACTGTCCGCCCCTGGGGCGCGGACGGTCCGCCAGGGCTGTAACGGCTAGTTCTGACACGCATTAAATGCACTCTGATTCACTGGTTTATAACGGCGGACAGTCCGGTTTTTGAAACGCGGACGGTCCGCGACTTCGCAGAAAAGAGTGTAACAGCTAGTTTTTGGAGGGATGTCTATATATACCCAATGCCCGGCCATTGAGGGTCTCTCTTGGCCATTTGGACTGCATTCTTGACACATTAGAGCTAAGGCATCCCTCTCTCACACACACTTGCTTAGAGATTGCATTCTTGAGGGTGTGAGAGCTTCCTAGTGCATTGCATCAAGAGTTTGAGCTTTGTGGCATTAGGGAAACTTCAAGCAAGCATCATCAACTTGTTACTCTTGGGAGTTGCCGCTCCCTAGACGGCTTGGAGAAGAGGATTTCGTGGAGCACCTCCAAGGAGATTGTTGAGGAGCCCCGATTTCGGTTGTGAGAGGTCTTGTGCTCACCTCACCGGAGTGGTGAAGAGCAACTCTAGTGGAATCGAGGTGTGGAGCGGTTCCTTGATTCAAGCCGGCTCAAGATCAAGAGGTTCTTGATAGAGGAGCGGTTGATTCTTGGAATCCACCTCAACGTGGATTAGGGGTGACCGGCAAGTCATCGACACCACGGGATAAATTCTTGTGTCAATCTTGGTTACTTCTCTTGCTCACTTTTATTCTTGTCTTTAACTTTGAGCAATTTACTTTACTAGAGCTTGATTTGTATCTTGTCACCCTAGGTTGCAAACCCATCTAGAGAAAGTAATAGCATGTCATAGGGCTTTACTTTGTTACTAATTAAATTTCTCTAGAGTTGTTGGCTTTAGTTTTTAAACTGCATATTCACCCCCCTCTAGTCGGTGTTCTTGATCCTACAACTCCACGCTTTGGAGTATTTCACCCGGTAAGAACTAAAGGCAAAAATAGACTCCATAAGCGAAGGAACTGAGGTGTCACTGTCCTTCCGAACAATACCAAGGATCTGATGAGCAAGATAGAGTGTCGTGCACTGTGCATGAACTTGCTTCGGCTTCGACGATGCACATGTGTGAGGTTGTCTTACATTGGTGATCTTCCACTGACCAGTGCCCGTAACAATACGTGCACAAACACCCCAAAGGCATCCCTGCTTGCAGAGCACATCGTAGCGTACCCTCTTGTCCGAATGAACCACATAAAATTGTCGGTGCTGACGCACTGCATAATTAGCCAAGAAAAACTGCAATTCTGAATGGGAATTGAACTTCATGCCTTTGCGAATCTCCGAACTGTCACTATCAATTACACACTCACTTCCAAAAATAGTTGAGTCACAAATGGCTCTATCAATCCTGCTAAGATCCTTAGCATTTGATACCGCAGGGACTTCAATGTGGGCTAACTTCAACATGCGCAACTCCTCGGCGGTATAACTAAATCGTTGATCATCATTATTATCATCCATACCCATTGATCCATCCGTAGACTCCTCATCTCCACCTCTTTCCTCATCAATTGCGTTGCCACCATCGCCGGCATCATTTTCCTGCTCTACTTGGGCCTCTACACCATTACCCTCCCGTTCTTCTTCCCCGGTGTCTTCATCATCATCGTCTTCTTCACTACTATCGTATTCACTGTCCTCCGAACCTAAAGAAATATCATCATCATGTGCAGCACCCGTGTCATCCTGTGCCTCAAAGGTATCTGGCCCCAAATGATCGGATGCGACTGCCATATCGTAATCCGAAGCCCAAGTGGGATTTGGGACATCTTCTGTAAAGGTTGACTCTTGAGTCATATTCTCAATAGGAAATGGAATTTCATCTACTCTCCCAACTGGTTCTTCTAATCTTGTTCTACGGGTTATTTCAACAACCACCTCCAAACAAACTACATTTGCACGAGCTACTATATCCTTATACTTTCTCCAATACATCTCCGATTCCAATGTCATCAAAACATAATGTGCTCTAGCTTTACCACAATCAAATCTGTCCCTCAGAGATATTTCATCAATTCCACATGAATGTTTTGAAACCACCCGGTCTACCAAATCCTTTAACAATGGAGGACTATTGAACAATTCGATATCCTCTACCATATTCTCAAACTCTCCATTTTCCTTAACCATACCACCGTGAAAAACTCGAACTAATTCGTCCATCTACAACAAAACAGAATATCTTTGTACCTTCATCAATTATACCAAGAAAGCAACTACAAAAAACAAATCTTCACGGTGCCTACTATCCATGACTAAAACTCATATTAACATCCACACTACTCAATCATAGAAATCATATTAATCGATACATGCACGTACTACCTCACGTCCAAATCGAGAGCAGAGTACCATCTACGCATCATCTAAAGCACTAATCATAAAAAAACTATCAACTATGACATTATTTCTCAAATCAAAAACCAAAACCTAATCACCAAGAATCGCTAAGATCTACAAATGTGCATGGTTAAAGGAGGGAAAAATGAGAGCAATACCTTCGGGGAAGGGTGGGGAACGTTTCCCCCCACTCCCCCCCCCCCCTCTCAAATGCCGGATTTGGGGGGATCTGGGGGGGCGGCGGCGACGCCCTGGGAGAGCCTCTGGTCGGGTGGAGTGAGGGAAAGAAAGGGAGGATGGGGGAGGAGAGGCCGGCGTGGGCCCAGGACATTGGCCTTGTCGCGCCATCCCGCATGGCGCGATAGCCTTGTCGCGCCAGTGCATGTGGCGCGACAGTGAGGGCCACGTCATCGCCGACCCGGCGCAGCGCTGGCACGGGTCGCCAGTGTGGCCACCCTGTCGCGCCACATGCACTGGCGCGACAGTGGCTATCCGTCGCGCCGGGACAAGTGGCGCGACCAAACGGGCTATTTCCTGCAAATAAAAATCAATACGGGTTAAACTTAAAATATTATTAAAAAAGGTTAAAAATAAAAAAAAATCATGAAATTTAACTTGAATGATGAAGAAAATAATTACTCTGTTCTGCTGATTGACAGCATCAGTTTTTTTTATCACACCAAATCAGCACCACCTACCAACCACCGGTATTTTTCTCTCACAGCAAATCAGCACCAGCCACAGCCAGCAGAACAGAGTCGAGGAAGATGGTAATTGCCAGTCTCGTGCCATTCACTCAAAAAGAAAAAATATGATTGATTTACTATTTGAATTTTGATCCTAATGTTATTGGCAGAACGAACTTGCAATTTTGATCCAACAAGACCTTCCATTCAAGCAGATAGCCCGGCAGGTCTTATTACAACAGCACAACAATGAATAGCAGATATTCTACTCCTAACCAAAACCACTCTCATCAGATATGTCATATGTGCATAATCGCTCAAACCAAGCACATTCTACATTGGCACTCGTTGTTCCATATTACCGTAATAAGAAGACAAAAATGGAAAAGAAAAACAAACAACAAACTGTGGAAAACACGAGGACTTCACATGATGTATCGTACAATGATCAGTAACCATTTCCGCGGTCGCTATCTTCATGCGCTGACTGAAGGAACCACTTGCTGCTGCTGCATCTGCTTTTCTTGTCTCCCTTTCATTTCCTTAGCCTTCGGTTTCGGAGGAGTGCCTGCCGCCTTTGCTCTCTGCTCCTTCGGTGCTGCTTTCTTCTGATCGCTTGAAGGTGATGGTGATGGCTTCTTCTGATCTGTAGGTGACGGTGACGACTTTTTCTGATCAGTAGGTGATGGTGTTGGCTTCTTCTTAGGGACTTTCCGGTCATTGATGTTGTTGCTTAGACTGATGGAGCCATGCAACTTCAGAGCCGATGGGTTCGTGTTGCTGCTCTCCTTCTTTGCCTGTGCTTTCTTCGGGTTCTCGGGGTGGACCAGGGACCGCGGCTCCCATGGCCGTGCGGCGATCCAGCGGTCCATCCAGCTCCAACCCCAGCCACCCTTCCCAACTTCATAGCTGAAGCTTCCTAGACTTGTGGCAGACCTTGCTCTCCACTGCAATGGATTATACATTGTTATTTTGACACTGCTGAGGTACATTTCTGCTATATATTCCCTTGAACAAATTATAATTGGTATGGTTCAGAGTTAAGGCATGTCTAGATTTTAGAATGAAGTTTTAGTCTATTGTAAGTTGACTTCAATCGTAGAATGGATTTCTTTTTTTGTTATGGTCATAGAATGGATTTCTGTAATATAAATGAGTCGCAACATCATAATTAACAGTTAGTATAAACCTGATGGTTGAACGCGTAGGCCATGGCTCGCTCACGCTTTACCGCTGCATCTTCCCTTTGTTGTATCCTAGCAAGTATCTCATCCATAGTATCCGAACCTCCATTCCATTCAACCTAATAAAAGATGAAAACAAACAACAAAACAATGCAATGTCATTTATAAAGTTATTACTTTCTCGGATAGAATTCTTTGACCGCTGAGTGAGTAAAAATAATTTATGAGGAACATAACTCTTGGGGGTTAAAACTCACCTGCAAATTATGGAGTTTCGCCTCAAGTTTCATTTGATTCTCCTGCTTCTTCTTCCTGTTGCGCCCTTCAGTGACCATGAAAGCACGCCGGTTTCTTATCTCTGACTGCAACTTGTTCCAAGACTGTATGTAGCTCAGTGTTGCAGCAGTCTGCTTCTTAACTGGATTTGCCTGACCAACAATACGCAATCTTTTGACTCCCCTGAGACAACGGAGGGTTTTCCTTGCCTGCAGGTAAGTGATGAGCAGCGTTAAAAAAGGGTAACAATCCGTTTGCAAAATGTCCGATTCAGTAGTCTAGGCCACAGTAGTGCAATATGTCATCCATAATTCATGTCACCTTGTATTTCCGAAATGCGTTCTGAATCCGTGTAGTAGCCCATTCCTCTAGTGCTGCATTGTCTTCGTAGTCACTACTGGAAGAAGGGCCATTAGATTTCTGATTTGTCTGGTTGCCTCCATTTTGTACTTGACCAGCGAGCTTCATTGGCAAAGGGAATAGGTGAGAACGAAGGCGATGATCATTTGTAGAAATATTCATCAATTAGTTTCTCTAAGATGCATAGGATTCTAAGGTGCTTCAAAACCCCAGCAACAAAAGGTACACTATCGATGTCAAGAGCAAAATTTTCAATAGGCCAACTGATCTCTAAACACTGATGTCAAATTACTTTGTCTGGCCAGTTCAATTCCAAAAATCAGAGTTGAACATAACAAATATCATTGAATGTTGGTAATTGAATCAAACAAAAACTGTTGTGAAATGCCTACCGGATGATAAATGTAGGTTCTTATAGGATGTCATGCAAACCACAGCAATAGAGAAGAAAACAACCGTGAGATATCTAGTAAAGACTCAACTATACTAAATTGATATTTAGCATGTTTAATTAGCCATTGCCCAAGCAACTAATTTCTGATTTACTGCTTCAGTTGATGGCCCAGTTAGCAGTGGCCACAGATGTTCCAGGTCTTATCCTGATGGTAGCACTTAACTCTAACTCACACAGTTCTATAAGTCAGGATCATGTAACCTCCTATTGTTGCTACCAACAAATCAAGTTTTTATTATCTTTAAATATTTATTTAGGAAGAAAATGCCTTGGCAGATCAATTCAAAATGTCAAGACAAAACGATCAATAGTCAAATTATTCCTGACAAATCCAAGTTCAAAAATGATACTTGAAACATAACCCGGCTTACTGAATTTTAGCATCTGAATCAAACAAAAACGTGAGAAATGACTACTCAATGATAAATGCAGGTTCTTGGAGGGCTCCATGCAGAGCACATCCTAAAGCAGCACTGACGAAAACAAGCAACCGTGGCACTGCCTAGTAAACAATTCAACTACTCAAGAAAAAAAAAACCTTTGATATTTCGCATATCAGTAGATGGGCCCAGTTAACAGTAGCCAAGGACATTCCAGATACGCAGAAAGTTCTTATCCTGAAGGTAGCACCTAACTCGAACTCACCCAGCCACCCGCAGATACACTTTTCTATAAGTCAACATCAGTAACCTTCTATTATTGCTACCAACAAACCAAACTTTCCTTACAGCCAACTTTATAATTATGATTAGCACAAGCACAGCAACAGCACACCAAGTTGGCTCAGATGATTGGATGTTCACTTGTCCCGACCATTCTTAATGATGAAACAGAATGAATAGCATCCCTACTTTTCAGGTTGCTTGGAAGGCATGCAAGGCAAGCTGGTGTACAGGACATCCATGAGGGACTTCGAAATTGGGGTAGAAAGGCTATCCTTTTTTCCTCTCGATCTCGAGGATGGAAAAGAAAGAAAAAATGGTGATGATGGGGTACCTTTGCGTGCTTTGATTTCGCCCGTTTTGATTTTTTCTTGCTGATGATCGTCCTGAACCAGTCCCCGGACCCCATGGCTTCAACTGGGGTGCACCACAGAGATCAACTTGTGTTCAGGTCCGCTTTCTTATATCGCAAGGAAAATGAAAGGGAATAGATTAGCTAGGATGCATAATTTAAAAAACTGCAAAAGAATAATGACTTCACGTGATGGTGCAACATGCGTTGATCACGGCGCGAAAAATACTATTACAGATGAACCAAGTTTAGAGCCTCGTTTTGAATCTCTCTAATACTATGCCTTAGAGTAAAAAACCGAAAACTTCTTGAAGTAAACAAACAGCCATAGTACTTCTGAACATCAACAAGAAATTTTTACTCACAAGCATGAGAAATGAACTTTTTTTGGGTGTCAGTCTCTAGAAAACCGTATTCAGAGAGACACTTTGTCAAATTGACCAGGAATGGTAACTCAAGTTCAATCAAGCAAGATGAGTAATAAAACTGAACTTAAGAACCCACTGAAATCTTCCAGAACTGGCAAGGTCCCTGCAAGAAAGGTTGGGGCTTCCTCCTTCTAACCTGACCAAGAAGACCAAACCCCTGGGACACAAGCCCATGGCTCATTGAACCCTCTGTTCATCCATCAGAGCACAAAGAAAGAGGCACCCCTTGTAAACCCAGAGCAGAACCAGGCCAAGGAGGGCAAAGCCCAGGACCAGAGAGCAGAGGAGCAGGGAGCAGGGAGCAGAAACTAAGTACCTGAGCTTCGGAGGAGGGCGATGGCCTAGCTTGAATCCGATCAGGAGTTGCTGTCAGGTGGGGGGATATGGCAGAGGTCGGAGGTCAGGGACGGGAGGCAGCCATCGGAAGCAATGGATCTCCTTCCTCTCCAGCTTTTGAAAATGGGGTGAGAGGGGGGTGGGAGGGAAGGTGGAAAGGTGCAGGGTTGGAGTTAGATATAGGTCCAGATCAAGTCCCTTGCCCAATTGCTCCCCCGTTGCTTTCTTTACTCGCACCTCCTCCCTCGGCCACTGACCACTGACTTATTGACTTTCGCTTGCTGCGTAATTGCGGTGTTAGTGGTGACTTTTGACAGTAAAAAAGTGGGGACAGGAGGCAGCTTCACCTTGACTTCTCCTTAATGACCCACTTGGGCAGAGCAGAGCATGGCCTGCTTTGTAGAGTGCAGACTGCCGGGGGGGGGGGGGGGGGGGGGGGGTTCACTATTACTGTTCACTCATGTGAAGAAACCTCAGAAACTGTCTCGAGTTGAAAGGAAGTGTGAGCAAATAATAGAGGTACTAATTGGCATGTAATGGTCCTAGTAGTACTTCTCCAGTTTGGTGCATGGTGAGCCGCAAACTCTAAGCCAGTGGCGACCCAACTTGGGCAGCCGCAATCTGGAAGCCCTTCCTGGCTTAGGATGCTCATTTGCATTGCTGGTCCACTCAAGACTCATGCTGGACCATCTTCAGAGGTAACGTAACAGGTCTACAGCAGCATATGTTTTTTTGTGAGTAGAGGGTGGAGCATTTTTGTATATTGCTTGGTCCAAACTTGCAGTCAAGACTGTGATAAACCTTCTCCTTCAGATGCAACAGCACTGCAACCCTAATTGTTGGTTTCATCGAGACATGGAGTAGAAAATGAAAATGGAGCATTTTTTGTTTTGCCCCTGTTCTGAATCTGCAATAGTCTATGCAGCAGCAGCAACAGCAACAACAACAACAACAACACGGTCGTTTTCCCCTGAAGATCATTGCTGTCTGTGGTGACTTGACCAGCTATCATCAACTCATGGCAGAATCAATCCCCTTAACCCAAGCAACACGGTGACCAGCTGACTGAGCCCTTCAGAAGCCGCTGGGAAAAAGAAGGGGATGCGACGAGCACGTTGGTCTGGGTTAGTTTCTAATCCCAACGGTTGGTGCACTGGTGTTATTCCCTTCCCCCGCCTCACAGCCCACGCCAACAGCGACGGGGGAGCTGATCCCTGACCGGACACCCGGGAGATCCAATTCGGCGCCTGGCGCGCCGGTGATTGGCCGCACGTCTGCCGGATGCCATCGCCTAGCTGAGGTCTACGCGTTCCCTGCAGTAAACCACCCCATTTTTGCCCCAGACAATAGGTGCCATAGGTTTATCTGCTGAACTGAATGTCTGAAGAATGAAGCCATGCGATGAAATGCAGAGGTGAAGATGAGAAGATCTTAGGCTGTTGTTGTTAGTGTACTGTCGTGGAGAGACAGGACGTCGGCATCGGCGTGTCTTTGTACAATTATGGTGGTGATGAGTGCAGTGCAAGGTAATGTGACTGTCCCTGGTCGATGTGTGTATGATGTGCCATCAGCAGCTGAAAAGGCGGGTACAGATGAATGCAACTCGTGCACTGCATTAGCTAACAACAGAGAAGTAACAGTGCAGGGCAGGCCATCCAAGTCAGTGCAGTTAAAAGAAATAGAATTTTAGGCCGCTAAAGTGGGTTTAGGGATTCACCAGTGAGTCGAAGTGGCAGCCACGTTGGAAGAGTGTACATTCCAAAATTCAAATTGGCCTCAGTTATATAAAAAAACGATGGCATCTAGCCAAGTAAATTGAACGGCCTTTGTGTACCATTTGGATGTATTTGTACTGGTCATTGTACGTCCTTACATTTAGTACAGGTGCCAGACTTGATTAAAAAAAAAGAACGACCTTAAAAAGGGGTGGCTTGAACTTTCCTTTTCGGCTAGGCCCCCATGAAAAGTGCAATTTTTGCTACCGGGACTTCTGGATGCTCAGAATTTTCAGATGGCTGCATTTTAAATTGTTGATTTCAGGGAATATAAATTGCTAGACGAACCACAAAGTATGAGTATTTGCTTCGGAATCAAATGGGTAAATTGAACTATATTTGCACTGACTATGGGCGTTCTAAATCACAATTAGCAATCTACCACTATGTCTGCAGGTAGCATCATGAAACTGCTCAACGACGCCGCTCAGGAAATCACCATACTGAAGAACCAAATCCGCAAACGGGTCATCACGGCCGCAGTTTACTCAATTCCCCTGTTGACGCCATGTGAACCAAATGATCGAACAAAAAATCCAAAAAAAAAAAAACTTGTCCAGCGGTTAGCTTTTGCGGAGACTTACCGGCACTGGGTCGTACTATCCTGGAAGGTCGCAGTCGCAGGGAATTCGAGGCTTCGGATCGGAGCCGTGGCGGCCGGGGGCGATTGCCATTGTCAATAGCCAGCCCGCGCCAGTCGCGATCGCGACCTCCCCGGCGGGCGGCGGCTGCGTGGGTATCCCAAGCAGCCCTAGTGGGTGTCGCGACCTCCACCGGGACATATCCTCCCCGAGCGCCGCCCTACTCGATCTCGGCGGCGGCCGCCGTTGGGTTCTCGTCGATCTTCCCGACGGGGGAGAAAAAGATTAACAACGGGGGGCATAGTGTCAGAAGAAAATAACAGCGGGGGCCTTTCTGCAAGGTGCACGCCAAATTAGGGCATTAACGAACATGATTCCCAAGTAGCTTTGACGGCTTCAATCAGCGCCATTTTCTTAGGGCAGTCCGAGTCTAAGTATATTTATAGTCTTCTATTTATATTTTTTTTGTTGATGCGGCACTTTAATTATTGAAGAGAGAAGAAAAAAATAAAATTTAGTTTTTAGATAATATCTCAAATCTATGCGCCCTTCAATGTCCAAAAAATCAGGAAGACTTGTGTTGTGGAGGGGGAGTGGAGTCCATGAATCTTGTGATGGAAAAAAATAATAAATAATTTTATGTATAGAAACTATTATTACATATTTTGCATTGTTAAATATAATTTCTTGTGATTGAGTCTTTGAAGCTTAAGACTCAACCAGTAGAGTCTGCATTGGAACTACCCACCCACCCTGAATAGCGATGGAACTAGCGCTAACTCCACTGTCAAGTCTCCGACGATCAGAATCTCAACGCAAACCGACACAGCCTTCTGACCTTCTCCGTTCTTAAAAAAAAAGGAGAGTCGATGTGTGCCTAGGTAACGGGCCGGGAGCAAGAAGCGTCGCGTTGGGCACGTCGGTGTTTCGGCCGGAGGTTTCAAGTCGTAATCAAATGCTCAGGAATCCAACTTCTACAGGACTCTTCTTCTTTATCAATACAATAGGCAGCTTTTCTGCTTGTTCGTTTCAAAAAAAAAACTGCTACAAGGCTACAGTTAGCAGCAATACGCCCAAAACGAACCCCCAGCAGAGGTCTTGATTGAGCGTGATTCCGACCGATTGGTGTAACCGACAGCGGTCTGCGCAGCTGGTACTCGGCTAATCAAGCCTTTTCTTTTGTACTGCGTGCACTTGTTGTTCAGATCATCAGCTGGAAGTTATTGTTGCCTCCAATCATGGCGACAGCGACGCAACCGCCATGTCCAAATCAGATCAGAAAACGGATTGGGGAGCTTTAAAATTCGAAGATACTTGCACGAGAGCAGTCATGGGACAGTAGGATTAGGAAGCGATCGCCAGTTCGATGTACACGGAGTGACAGGCCAGCATGAGCTAGTTAGTACGCGTGATTAAAAAGGATACATGAATGAATACATACTGACTGCCGTATGAATCATAGGCAATCTTCGCCCAATAAAAAAGGTGCAAATTGAAAATCGGTGGCAGTATGTGGCGGTTGAGTACAAGATTCTCAAATAATAATGTGACGGTTGAGGAGACTAGGCTGGGTACAGATTTTGTCGGCCATCTTTTCTTTTCAAGTAGCTGCCGGCTGTGGTTGACTGTCCCTTAATTGTCAGTGTTTATCGTAGAGCTGCGTTCTTGTTAGGCCGTAGCTTTGCCTTCTTTTTTGAGGGGAACTATTTAATCACACACAAGTGAGCAAGCCTAGTGAAGCCTGTAGCCAGATAACTTGTTGGGCCGACGGCCCATATGGCAAAATGCTGCTCCCTATTCTATACGTACGGGGAAAAGAATCTATTTTCCTCCCTCAAGTATCAAAAAAGTCTGATTTTCATCTCTTAATTATAAAACTGGGTATTTGTCTTCCCCAAGTATCAAAATCATTTGTTTTACCTCTCTCAGTGGTTTCACAATCGAATTTCATAATTTTTCCACATATTTTCTTTCTTACTCCTCTTTAGCCACTCAATTGAGGTAGCTTTTGATGACCAAAATTAACATGACTGGGCGTACCGGTCTGACCGGTATGCATAGATCGGTCAGATCGGTCAAGGTGACTTTGCCAAAATTCAGGTTTGACTTCACCATTGCGTAGCTCTCGTCGAGACGATCAAAATGCATATATGAAACGTCCAATTTGGACTTCGGATGAGAGAGTTATTGCTTCGGGAAGAATTGATTCAGACCGGTTGACAGGGGCGGTCAGACCGGTCCGGACAGCCCAGTCCGAGTTAGGAATTGTATTTTGACACGAAATTAATTAGGATTTCGACTCCTAATGGGATAAGACCATCACTCCCTATAAATATAAAGGGTTACGGCCGATTGAGGGTATCCAATCGCATCTATCAAACACATTTTATCTTTTTACCTTTTCTTTACCCTAATCTTTTCCCCATGTTGTTCTTTCTACGTCTCCATGGCGTTTGAAGACGCCCTAGCCGGCCTGCCGAGCCTAGGGCAACCCAAGGTGCGCTTGCCCTGACGGGGTCTCTCCCGGACGAGCGTTTGTTGGATCTTCGTCGGGCTCCCCGGCGAACCGGTCTGACCGGCCACCAAACCGGTCTGACCGGATCTCGCGGAGGTGCTGCAAGGAGCGTCGCAGCGTGCTACACGTTCGAGTGCAATCGTGTCTTGGCCCCGAATCGGTGTCAACAGTAGCAAATGTGGATAAAAAATTATGAAATCGGTATAGTGGTAGAGAAGAGTATAGAGAACCCAATTTCACAACTTTTTAAGTTGAAACTCAAAAAAACTTGAAATTTGAAATTTTGAAGAAAGAAAGATTTCAAGTTTCATTGAATTTTGAAAGCATCAAGATGAGCTCCATCTTTGACAAAAATTTAAACTGTGTGATACATATTAGAGGTGTATCATTATAGAATTTTCGGGTGTTCAGATCCTATAGCAAAATTATAAATTTATTAGGAAGGGTCAAATTTGAGCCAAATTTGATTCTTTTTTATTTATTTTATAGGATTTAAAATCTACTCAAGCATTTGAATATTTTGATTTATAAATATGCAAATTCTTGAGTAGATTTTAAATTGTATAAAAATAAATAAAAAAGATAAAAACTGGCTCAAATTTGAGCCTTCGTAATAAACTTAAAATTTTAATATAAAACTTATACTCACAAAAAATCTCTAACAATATACCTATAATATCTGTAACACGCTTAAATTTTTTTTAAAGATGAAGCTCATCTTAATGCCTTAAAAATTCAATGAAGTTTGAATTCTTTCTTTCCTTAAAATTTAAGTTTCAAATTGTTTAGATGTAAACTTCAAAAATCTAAAAATTGGATTCTCTGTATTCTCCTCTTTATACCAATTTTTATGATTTTTTTGGACCACGTTTGCTACTCAATTGAATGAAAAAAGAGAAAAGGGAGAAAATTTTATGGAAAAATAATGTAAAATCACTTGTAAAACTGCCGAGGGAGGTAATAAAACAAACCGTTCTAATAGTTGGGGGAGACTCTGGGCCTGTTTGTTTCCGCTTTTCTGGACTTCGCTTTTCTGAGAATCAGGATTCTGAGATAAGCGAGCTGTCTGGAGAATCGGCTGTCTGAATAAGCTGGGTGTTTAGCAATCCTGATTATTTTGAGCCGATTCTCTGAGCTGAGTGGTATAAAGTCTGAAATACCCTTGAGGCTGATGATATCTCATTTGTTTGCTAAATACGAGCAGAATTCAATAATTCTTATAATTTTTTACAAACTTGACTACATAATTATATTACTATTAGATCAAATAGATTAATATCACAATTAGCCCAAGAGATGTACCAGCACTAATTTCTAAACATTGAGTACATAAGTGATGGATACAACTAATTTATAAACTAAATCACGAAACCATAGCGGTAGCGATCGCATCACGAAATGCATTCATATCGACATCATCTCCAGTACCACCATATGTACAACCAACTACTGTCCAATCCACATGCTGTTTAGAAAGTAAACTAAGGCCATGCGATGCAGGCCGGATGTGGCTGTGGGGAGGCTGGGCACATCCTGAAACCAATCATCAGACCCTAAAAGTTGAAGAGTATGCAATCTACCACTATCACCAGCTCCTAACAATAAGTTTTTTGGCAAATGCAATCGCAACAAAGCAGTAGGTTCGTACAAGAACACGTATTAAAATTGTCATCCATCAATCAACCGGCTGACCGGAAAATCGAATCTTTCAGATAACGATGTGGAATTAGAAATTTAACAATACAGCCTGCTTTGCCATGCCATCTTGGTGACAAATGAAATGACATCAGAAATTTATGAACCAAACACTAGACGCATCATCGAACTAATAGTATACAAGCCACAAAGCCACTTGGCAGTACCCTTATTTGTTAGTTTTATCTGCCCAACAGGCTCAAGACCAAAAATCTAACAGCTATCCAGTCTTATGGACTCTTCACTGATCCTTGTTATTCATCTTATAAGTGCAAACTTATCCATTACGAATCGGAGGTTCATCATGAGATATAGCTGGGGAGCATTACAAAGAACAAGAGTAACCAAGGGTATTTGTAAGAAGTTGCAGCTTTGATTAATAGGTAAGCAGAAAGTATGTACAACTCCTCAAAAACTTTACAGCCTCTTGACGACCAGACCTAAGCCGCCTCCTAACAAAAGACTAAACAAAAACTGAGGCCGTATACCTCAATCACCTATATGTTAGCCATGCTGGTTAGAAAGTAAGCTAAGGCCATGTTAAATAACTGCATGGTTGCCTAATCAAAATTCCAACTAACAATTCATGTTCCTGAAGATATACCCATATTGCAGAAAATAACGAACATAACTGGAATCCCATACAAATCTTTGCATCTCATGCTACCCCAGAGGTCATAGAATGCCAGCATAAATAGCTCAAAAATAAACTATGCATGTGTCCAATCCACATTCCAGCAACAAGGGGCGGCAGCGTACCTTGGAGGCGGCGGTGGCGCACGGCAGGGGTGGCGGCGGCGCACTGCAGGGGTGGGCGGCGTAGATCCGGCGTCAGTCAGTGTCGCCGGCGCTACTCCAATCGTGGATTGAAAGGCCGTCAGTCATGGGCCGGCGGTGCTCCTCCAGGAGGGAAAACAAGTGCGGCGACGTACCTGGGCAGGGAGGGCCAGGGGCCAGGGGCGACGGAGGGGGAAGGCAGGAGCTGCGGCAGTTGCAGCGGGAGAGGCAAGGGCAGCGGCGGGAGACTGCAGGGCGGCGCGGGGGGAGGTCAGGGGCGGCGGCGCAGCTCCGATTGGGGGGAGGGCACAGACGGCGGCGCAGCAGCAGGGGAGGGTGGGCGGAGTCACGCCGGAGCCCGTGAAGGAGAGGGTCGGCGCGATTCCGGGCGTCGGCGGCGCGGATCTTGGAGGCAGCGGGCCGAGGAGCATTGCGCGGATCTGCGAGGCGGTGGGCGCAGATCAGGAGGAGTGCGCGGATCCGGGCTCAGGTCCCCGCGCGGGAGGCGCACCGTCTCCCGAGGGCGGCGAGCGGCGCAGGAGGGAGGGGGCGGCGGTAGAGGGGCGGCGGCGGTATCTCGGGGGAGGAGGGGTCGAACAGGGGAAGGGGTATCGGGAGACGGGGTGGAGGGGGGGCAGTCAGTGGAAATCCACTCGCTTTTCCCGTGCGCGAGTTCTGAGTCGCGGTGGGAGGAATCACGATTCACATTGTTTTGGCGCTTCCGTGGGAATCGGCGGCCGATAGAATCGAAAATTAAGCGCACCGTTTGGATGTGATGTTTGATTTTTTCCATCTAGAATCGGATTTTAAGCTGAAACAAACACGCCCTCTGTGGTGCATACGTGCATTGCATCCGCTGCTTAGTGCTTGATCGTCGAATTGTCCTTTTCCGGCTAGGACACGACCATTTTATGCCCATCCAAGAGATTGAATCTTCCACATGCAGATGCAGCGGCCAGTCCAGCAGATTCAGAGTACTACATGGCAGCAGCTACTATCTATTGATAATTCTATTTTGATAGCCTATTGCTCTTGATAAATCTAAACTTTAATTTTAAAGAGAACTTTGATTGCACATAGGGAGTAGTACGTGACTTTGGAGACTCTGGGCCCACATTGCCTGCTGTGGAGTGTGGACCCCACGCATCAGAAACATAGGATCCATGCATGCATACTGATTGGTCGTACACGTCTGGACAAAATCGGTTTTCCAGGCACAATGTTCTCCGAAATGGACAAATTCAGTTGAATGCACTTAGAACGTATGTAGCAGCTGCTGAAAACGGTAGTTGAATTCAGTTGCTGTTCCAGTGAAACAAGTTGTGTGATATTTTTCATTCTGTTTAGTTTTTTTTTACTTGAGAACTTGGCTTCATCTAAAATAATTACGTAGACTCGGTTGCCTTGCTTCGGTAACTCCAAACTTAAGCAAAATTCTAGCCTAAACATCTACATCCTCTCTACATAGATAGATAGAATAGGTATTTCAAACGCGTATCTCACTTATATGTGATGATACTTTGGTAGTTTGGTGCCTAAATACATGAACCTGGATAGGCATATCCCATGCATGTATGTGGAAAATCCAGGCTGTTCAACCACCAATGAGTTAGCTAAATCCAACTCGATATGTATTAAATCTAAAGCAGAAGATGCTCTTAGAATTATAAGCAGACTCTACATCATTCAGGTTTTCCAACCTTTGACCAAAAATAAAATGCATTTCGCTTCGATCCACTCATTGTATTACTATATATTCAATATTCATCCTACAGGGTCATTCCAAAAGTACAAGGCACGTATATATTTCATTAAGAGAAAGAGAAATTACGACGTAACCATTACGAAGCATACATATACGCTTAGGAGTGGTACGGTAATTGGCCATGGTCCTAGTGGTCTCTTTATAGTCCAACATGATTCTTAAATTTTTTAGCTCAAAATTATATAAAATTAGAGCACAACCCTATAGAGCCCGGACCTTAGATTTTTTAGCAAAATTTAGAGCCCTTTACCAATTACCACCCCTATATACGCTAGCATGCTCGCGAAATGGACTTTTCATTTCACACTAGGCGAAATTGTTAGAAATTAGCCCTCCGCGGCGGCGAGCCGCGCGCACGCTAATCTCCACGCAGCGGAACGACGATTGAATCTACCGAGACGAACTTGCAAGATCACAGACGACACCGGAGGCACGATCTTTGTTGACGAGGTTCGGCCAAAGCCTACATCCCCGGGGCATGACTACGGGCGCTCCTCTCCAATACCGCAACACCGGCCGCTTTAGGGTCCGACAGCATCGTGTCGCCTCCCTCCTGCGAGCCTGTCGCTATGTCGCCATGGTTACAACAGCAGCCCTCCTCATATTTATGAGGAGGTCCGGGTTACAGAGTTTGACACGAACTCTACCCTATACTGCTAAATGCAACTCAAGTCCCATCGTAACCGGACTCGTACAAATATTCGACACATATTCAACAAACTCCACCTTGACAAATATTCTGCCACCTTGAAGTCATGTGCGAACCTCCATGTACACCAGACTTGAGTTGTTGCCTTTGGCGCTCTATCAAGAGCTGCCCGAAGAAACATTGCTATCCCTGCAATTCCCAATTCCGTGACTCCACCTGCAGCAGTGCATCCTTCTCCTCTATCATCGCAATCTCTCTCAGGCAAAACTAGATTCTGCTACTAACTGAATCTAGCACCATGCTCTAACTGATTGCCTGATACGGAGAACCTCACTGTCGCTATCCGAGTCACATAAAAATTGCCGCATTAGCATTGCTCTTCCGTTTCCGCTGACATACTACGCTTGACGTCTTACACCGTAGTCTCCTGCAGCCCTGTCCAACCAGATTACTCCACTTGCAAGTACAGACATCTGTAGTCTATACTTCCTTCCAGTTCAGCCCTTGAAGCTTCTTCGCGCCCTTTGATCCATGCTTCAGAACCCCGCACGTGCAACTCAAATCGATCCGCGCTCTTGCTGATTTGGAAGCATGCAAACTCCTACCATGCAAACCTGCATACCGAGCTCGCACCACGTGTCACCACGCCACAGAGAATAACAACCCCATCAGCCGCCACGCTCCTATCTCGTCATCGCTGATCCTGTTGTTGTCTCTAACCACAGTCCAACTAGCCTGTTGCCACCAGTCTCTCTGCCACGCACCACGGTATGTTCACCCACAAAGTGAACTGCCCGCCAGCCATCCTGGACTGCCCGCTATGTGCCCCGCGAACTGTCCGGCCCAGTCTATCCATCACAGGTAGACCACCAGCGAGCGAGCTGCTCAACATCTCGACCGTGCCAGCTTGCCGCCTGACTCTGTCGTTCCCAAGTGCCCACTGAAAACCGTTGTTGAACCCCTATCAGTCGCCATGTGCACCACGACCGAACACCATCAACAGCTTCCGCTCGTCGCCAACGAGCCACAACACCAGCTTGAAGGTCTGGTCTGCCAAACGCTACCTCTCCTCCTTCGCCTGTTGCAATTTTTCATCAGCTTCCGCGACGTCCTACCGTATCATGTAGCTTTGTTGTGCGCACAACCCTGCCACATCTTCCATACGACACACCTCATCGCAGAATGTCTGTCCGGGTTTCTGTGACAGAACCACCAAGTTAAACGGCTTAATTAAGCGTAATGACTATCATTTGAACGCATCAGACACATTAACTTAATTAAGTGTAACCTTAGTTAATTAAGTGTAACCTGACAGTCTATTTCCAATCCACAGGCCGATCGAAACACACCAGAAGTCTCGCGCGACGGCGAGCACAGACGGTACCAGCATAATATAATTTCACAAAAATAGATAATAACATAAATATTTACAAAACAGATTTAAATTTAGAATTTACATAAAATAAATGACAGCAGCGGAAGAGAATATGACCTGGAAGAAGGAAATTTGATTGAGAACCAATAAAACAAAATGATAACTATGAACACGTGAGGACGTCACATCGAGCCCACTGATGCGAATCCTGGTTAGCTTCTGTACCTGAAACAGGGTAAACAACAAACCCTGAGTATACTAATACTCAGCAAGACTTACCCGACTATGGGTATACATAGCCCATTATCTAGACATGCAAGGCTTTCTGGCTGTGGATTATTTGCAGAACAGGTGGATCATTACTTTCAATATTTTAGCTCACATTCTATATAAATTAATATCCTCTAGGCATTTGCAGAACCCTTTCTAAAACAAACATAATAGAAGATCAATTAGTAATCTCAACATTCCCTTCAACATATACATTAATATTCCATCTCATTACTACGATGCGGTGCTGTGATAAAGGTGCTCATATCCGAGAGCGATTGTCGGCGAATCGATCCGATTTAACCTTGCAATGTGGACCTAACCAACACGGCATGTATTTGCCCCGTCGGACAATACAAACCAACCATTCCCCTCCCCGCCTCGAACTACAGAAACGCCCCACCTGCATATAGTCAACTGAGCCCTACGAGAGACCACCAAAAGTAAACATATGCATCCCAATTCTCCGCGGCCACTCGACTGCCCTAAGGGGTGGGTAGAAGTTCTGTACTTTCGAAACAAGGCAGTACTCGGCTTACCGGTTTCGACTACCTCCTACTCCCGGCATGCGGCTAGTACAATTCAAACTCGATCACAGGGCCAGACAACGAACGGTCCTTAACCGACACAGACGGGGCTAGCCTTTCCCTGCCCGGTCTCCATTTTCTTTTCCTTCTCCAACTTATTCCAATATTCCATATACTCAAAATAACGAGATATCCTATATCTCGCGAGTGGCCAGAAATCACTCGACTTCTACCGAGATCTTATTAAGCATAGCATTTCTATCATCCTATGCATACTAGTATAACTCCAGGGAACCTAGGGATCATGCAACTAGAGTTCCAAATAATTCCTAAACCTAATGCACAAGTAATAGAAACATATATAGGTGTCATAAATTTGAAATAATAGGATGTGCACCGGGGCTTGCCTGGGATTAACACTAAGTCAGTGTTAGTTAGATAATACTCGCTTGGCGAGCATCTTTCTTTGGTCATGCACATCAGGTTCCATCCATCCGTCTTCAGGATATGTCCACCAACATCGTCTTCGGGTTCGGCTCCAATAGCACGTCCTTCATATGGTTCATCTATCGTAACTAAATGAGATGCGACAATACATATGTATGAATGCATGGAAGTGTAACGCGCAAGGCATTCATAAAAGTACAACATACTAGCATAAGCACCTAGTGCTATTTAATTTAACCATCACTCAAGCCTCTCATAGAAGATAACAACCACATCAAGCATGCCACACAAATTAACTTAAATTAAACCACTGCAAGCATCCACCATTCAGGAAATTAGCCAAACCTTCTAACCAACAAAATTTAACATGATTCACCCAAAAACGACATACTTGATGTATCAAACCATGCAGAAAAGAATGGCTTAGCAATACTTTTGGAAAGTGAAAGATATAACTAGAAACTAAACAAATGCAAAAACTTAACTTGAGGACATGATCTAGCAACCAAAATTTACCAGCATGATGAGCTATTGATAAATCATGCAAAAATATTTTTCCAATATTTATTGACAACAGAAAATATTTAATTTAGCCCTAGCAAAACAAACAGAACAAAAATAGATTTACAAACATGCACATAGCTTCTGGTTCTGAAATTTTTACAGTGAACTAAACATGCAAATAGTAAGCTACTTCATAAATTTCATAAATTTTGAACATCCAAAACGGCAGATATTAAATAGACAAGCGTAAACATGCATTAACCATAATTAAATCAATACATCATGAAAACATTAAACAAACAGTAGGTTAAATATTTTTTCTAAGTTCTACATGCCAAATCAAAGCTAATCCAATTGGTTTTACATTTTTACCATTTTTCTACTATTTACTATGCATTTTCAAAGCTTGCAACCACTTAAACTATCATTTAAACTAGAGCAAAAAATATTTAGAAACTGAAGATCAACCTGTAAGGAAAGTTGTAGATCTTAGGACAAGAAATCCAACAAATTTTAGTTTGTATTTTTCTGATTTTTTTATAATTTACTATGATTTTTCAAAGTTTCAGCCAATTATTGCAAAACAACCATTCGCGGCACTATTCATTTGAGTCTATGGCTGTGCAGAAAACCCCCTGAACTTGTTTAAATTGCTGCACGAAGTCCCTAGTCGCGAGTTGAAGCAGAGCAGCAAGAGGAAACGACGATTCCGGCGATGGGGATGCTTCCCGGCGACGAGGGAGGGGTGGGGGAGTATGAGGGACACGAGAGATACCTCTGGGTGGTCTCAGTTGATGCCGAGGTGGCCGGAGGAGGGCCGGCGACGGGAGCAGCAGCACGAGCGGCAATGGCGGCAGCACCCTCGCCTGCGGCGAGACAGGTTGGTGATGGGGCGGCCATGGGAGGGTTCAGCAGGGCCGGGCGGAGTGGAGGCGCTCGGCGGCGCGGCACAGAGGCGCGTGCGCGCGGCTCGCGGCGAGCAACAGCATGCCGGCGGTGGCATGGCTCGGGAACGAGCGCGGAAACTCGCGGAACGCGCTGGAACGAGGAGAGCACGAGCATCAATGAGTCGAGGAAAGTCGATTTTAGCCTTTGGTTGTCGGAGATGATGACCGGAAGTGGGAGTTCACCGCCGAGCGGATCTCGGTGGCCATGGCAGGCTGCGGTGACGAGCTCAAGCGTGAGCAGGAAGGCTGGCGTGGTCTGAGGAGGAGAGGAGGGATGGGCACGTGCAGAAGGAGGAAGGGCAGCACAGCGTAGAGAAGAGGAGTGTCGCGGCGTCACGCACGGACGGTGCCGTGGCAAAGTTGGGCACGGGAGCGAGCTGGCCGGTTCGAGCGGCTTCGAGAGCGAGGATAGGCACGGGAGGAGGAAGAGGAGATGACAACTGGGACCACAACTAGGTAAAATATCTGGGTTCTTACAGTTTCTATCAGAACCCGCCTATCATCATCGAAGCACCACGTGTGAATCCATTTGCTCACGCCATTGTCTGCCCGACCTTCCATGCATGAATCGAGCACTTGTTCACGTCCAGTCATCTAGCATCTATGCTGCCCTCGGGAATCCTTTGATGAGTACCGATACTTGCTCTTCGATCCATGTAAGCGTATGATCGATCTGCTTTTCTCTACTCTTGGCTCCCCACCTTTTTTTATTATTTCCGTGCTTCTCCCATATCCAAAACTCAATCAATCAAGAAGCCTCACGTGCGTGTCCACTTCAAGAGTCCTGACCAAGTTGGAAAATAAAGCAATATGAACAAAATAAAAAACTAAAGGTAGCCTGTAATGCTTTCGGACTACACCACGTGAATCTCCTAGAGACCCTCTTTGACTCCATGCATGCTGGGCCTGCTCTGTTTCACAAGTGACTATGAATCCTTGACTTCCTCCATGCATACGCAGCCGCCGCCGCCGCCGCCGCCGCCTATAAACAAACAGAGCATGACCAATACAATTGGGATGACTTCCTGATCGGCCACGACACCACCAAGCTAGCGCCTCTGCACGAACCACCAACAGTCTCATGGCACCTGCCCGAGCTCCCGTGACGACCACCTCTTGTGTCCTCGATGATAATACTGAAGCGATCATGACGCTTCATCGACCTGCCGCAGCTGTACGCGGACAACCCCCGCGCTCCTACGGCCACAACCATGCTCCACCTTATGCCGTATCCGCTCTGTACCGACCGCACAAAGCACGACCCTTGTAGATGCATAATTCTCGAATCTCCATGTGATCTTCCACAAAATCTCTGGATCCAATCCAAACCATAGCTCTTGATATCAATTGTTAGAAATTAGCCCTCCGTGGCGACGAGCCGCACGTCAATCTCCACGCAGCGGAATGACGATTGAATCTACCGAGACGAACTTGCAAGATCACAGATGACACCAGAGGCACGATCTTTGTTGACGAGGTTCGGCCAAAACCTACATCCCCGGGGCATGACTACGGGTGCTCCTCCCCAATACCGCAACACCGGTCGCTTTTAGGGTCCGACAGCATCGTGCCGCCTCCCTCCTGCGAGCCTGTCGCTATATCGCCATGGTTACAACAGCAGTCCTCTCATATTTATGAGGAGGTCCGGGTTACAGAGTTTGACACGAACTCTACCCTATACTGCTAAATACAACTCAAGTCCCATCGTAACCGGACTCGTGCAAATATTCGACACATATTCAACAGAAATAAAACTCACGCTGCTACTTGGATGTTTTAGGATCGGGTCGTGGCTCAACACATTTGTCTTGTTTCGAAAAAAAACACATTTATGTCTTGGTGAAGAGCTGGCCCGTGAAAATTTTTATTTCCAAAAAAACAAACTTGAATGGAAGATTACACGAGTTCCGATCAAGGTTAACAATTTCGTTTTTACTGTTCGGAATTTCGTTTGTTTGACCAAAATTTGACTTTTATATTTTTGAATTTGGAATTCAAATATACAATTTTCCGGACCGAAATTTATGACCCGGTGAGTAGCGAAAACGGAAAAAATGACCGAAATTTCGGTAATTCCGACCGAAATTGTTAACCCTGGTTCCGATACGCATGTGCGAGCAGAGGCTATAGCCTCCTCTTTGTTTGTTCTGCCATAAACCCGCCCATACCCCGCGGCCACGTCGCGCGTGTGATGGTACAAATGCACAATGCCACTGGCGGCTCGCTAGACGCCAGCGCTCCCACTTACTGCCGCGGCATGGTTCCTTCCGGCGCCGTCGCGTTCCGCGGCGACCCACCCGGCCCAGCGGCGGGCCGCCGGGACGACGGCGGCTACGAGAACCGGGTCCTCATCCCGCTGTTCCTCGCCTCCGCCCTGCTCTTCTTCGTGACCTACCAGCTCTTCGGCCTCGCCGCGGCCGGCGGCGTCTTGGCGCTCTTCGTCGGCCTCGCGCTCGCCGCCCACCGCGTCAGGCTCTCCCGCGGCTTCCCCTTCCTGCACCTGTCCTGGGACGTGGTCCCCGGCGGCGGCGGCGGCGGCGGAAGCCTGCTGTTCCGCCCTCGCGCGGCCGCCGGGATGGACGCGGCGGCGATCTCGGCGCTCCCGGCGGCGTTCGGGTACAAGCGGGACGAGCACGCCGCGGCGACGGGGTGGGCGCAGTGCGCGATATGCCTGGACCTGGTGCGCGCCGGCGAGGCCGTGCGGCGGCTGCCGGCGTGCGGGCACCTGTTCCACGCCGGGTGCGTCGACAAGTGGCTGCGCGCGCACGCGACGTGCCCGCTGTGCCGCACCGCCGTCGCGGCGCAGGAGCTGCCCATCTAGCGCCGGCGTGGTGTTTCTTGGGAGGATTCTCTTCATTAGTGCTGAGCTTATCAGAATTCTGACGACAATGAATCATGAAACCATTTCCGTGTGTAGTGAAATACTATTATTAGCTGAGTTATATTAATCCGAGACATGGTGCGCGAAATGTGCGTGGAAATTGTTCGAGAACATTATTGGGGGCGGGGGCTGATGACCCTGATCATAGTTAGAGGTGGTAATGGGTCATGTCATGACTCTAGTGGGCCTCTTCATATCCCAACAATGTCATTAAATTATTTAGTTCAAAATTATATAAGATTAGAGCCCGATTCTTTTAGGATCCGACTCTTAGATTTTCTAGTTCAAAATTTTAGACTTTTTACCACCCTTAATCATAGTTAGCTATCCGAATGCTGGCACGTCGCGGTACCAAACTACCAATCACATCAATCTGTGCGGTTGTCCGCGCCTCCACGGGACTGGGACACGCTGGAGTCACTTCAAAGTCCGCGAACTGATCGTAGCCACAGACCTTCACGAGCAACATCGTAGCCAAAGGTGTCGTTTGGAACGGAGAAGATACGGCGGTAGAGCATCTCCTTCTCGACTGAAAAGGGAGAAAAGTATACTATGTTGTTTCGTCGTCGTCGCTAGTCTAGTGGTTGTGGATGTAGTACTAGAGAACACAGCATTGCAACCGTTAAGGAAGCACGGTACAAACCGTTAATCGACCAAGTGGATTTCTCAGCCCTTGTGTGCGATTGAAAATTTAACCTTTTCATTTGACGATGCCACTCTAGATAACTGTTGATTTCCATTTCCATGATGCTATTCTGTCGAAGACTGTTAGCTATAACTTCCGTTAGATATTATCGTGCTGTCGCTTTTCTTACGAAATGGTCAAGGTCTTTCAAGAAATGGAGGAAAAAGAAGAAGAAAAAGCCCGTATTGCTGGCTCCTCTGCTCACGCCAGACTGTCGCTACGAGTCCGTCCAGTCTTTGCATGCACCCGCTGGCCAGCTGCCGCAACCCGCAAGCGATTCTCACCACGCGTGTCCTCCAGCCATTCCTTGGCGCAAGTACTGCTGCGCCTCGCCTCAGCCTTTTCTCGACTGATCATAACCGTTAAGGCATGGAATGTGCACATCCTAAAAAAAATGGGTACTTGTACAAAAGCACAGTTTCCGTGCCAAATATAGGAGTTTTAATATACCACCGGCGGCCGGCAACATGGAAAAAAAGGGAGTGAATTTCCGTATTTACAGTGTCTGCGACATCAACAGCCACATTTTTTGTAGGCAGAAGTCTGCCTGGACCTAAAAGAATCCAATTTCTTTCCCCCAAAGAAACAAAAGAAGAGATAAAATTAGCCAAGCTCTGGCTTTAAACCTGCAGATTTACCCCACTATTCACAACAACCACGACCAGTTCTTCAAGGCTGGACGTGTTCCCAATCTAATCCTGTGTTTTATGTGGCAAAAGGATCTCTAGGGACAAAACACACACAACTGAAAGAATAAATAAAGGGAGTGAAAGAGACTACCAGCAAATGCTACCGCCAAGCTAAGCCCGGAGAATTTGCCCTAGCACGGGCGTCCACCAACGAAAGAGCCATGGCCAGCATCATCTGTTCCTCAAAGCTATCGGGAACACTGCTAGGTGCAATGATAGATCCAACTGAGGTGGCTGAATTGGCAGCAACAGCCTCCACTGTAACATCAGATCCAGCATGACTAGTACCAGCCTCAGTGATCTCAGACCACCGATCATTAGAACACTCCGTACCCGATATTGTCCGGTGTGTTCTGCTGCTTGATGGTTCCTCGACCCTGGAGTCTGAAGAACTGCTTCCAACTATGCTCAGATCCTCCATAGAGGATCTGTCTGATCTGCTGAGGACATCAAACCTTGTTGTCTGGCAAGTGGGTGTGCTAGAAGACTCTCCGTGCATATGCTGTTTTTCAGCTAAAGCTGCGACTGCACAAGCCAATCCGCCGGAAGAAGCTGCTTCAGCCATCGTTGTCATAGAAGCATCATAAGGCCTTGAAGGAATTGATGGTGGAGCAGCGCCGGCACATCCTGGATTTCCCAAAGCTTCCTGATCCTGTTGAAAGAAACACAAAATGTGTAAGTGGCCAAATAATATTGACTAGATGACTAACCCTGTTTTTACCTATTCACACAGCAGTAACTACGAAATTTACATAAACGGAAGTGTGTGTGCTACAAGAAAATAGGTGCCAATGCAGGTTTAAGTAAGATGTAAGAAACCAAGTTCACGTAGAACATGCCTAAAAAGGAAATAGCATCATTTGGTATTAATATAGCATGAAGGGGCACCGATCAAAAAATGAAACAGGGATATCATACAAATGAAGATCGCAGAAGTACCATTGTTAGAAAAAGCTCATTACCGTCATATTATGGCAAAAACAATGTGACCCATTCGGAGCATAATAACTTTAAATTAATGGGTGAGTTTTTGTTCCAACATACTTGTATAGAGAGCCAAATCGCTTCCATAAGCATAACTTCTTCAAGATCCATATCAAAGTTATTGCCCCTGCATTCAAGGAATTTATTAGTAAAAAGGAACTCGGTTAATATGCGAGGAAAGGGGGCAGTTGCATTTGGCAAGTTTGTATTGACTACTTTGTCTTCTATGGTATGATGCTATACGCAAGTACACAACTGGGCCTCCTACTCTGCTCCAAACGTCACAGAGCTGATGTAGACTACAGAAACGGTCAAACACACAATCTTCTGTACCCAACAACTGACTTCATATTATAAGCCTTTGCTGTGGCCAGAAGCTTTTAACTGTACATGTTTACCAGTCAAACATCCTTATCTAATAGGTTTGATTGAAAAGGTGGACAAATAAATAATTCTTCCTTTTAAGCCATATCTATATTCTATATAACCCTTAAACAACTGCATTCCTACTCGAAATCCCTTCACTGGAAAAGCCTCCACACCAATATAAGGTACCCAACTATCAGATTGTATATGGAACGACACTTTATTAGTTGCATAATAATGGAGTGAATACATGGGCTGCAACTCTCTGCATTATCTTAATGCAACTGAATAGAAGGTCATCTCAAAAAGTCAAGCATTTGGTGCATCAAATTGATCATTCAACAACCATTTATCCCAAAAATTTTGAGCAGCAACATCAAGGTTTCAAGGGAATCTCCAACATGTTTGGTTAACAGACAGATAAGAGACAAACAAAAATCTTAAATCTACATCTAGTATATTCAGCACGGTACAGCCACAACCATGACAACATGTAGTTAATTATTTGATATGGCGGCACATTGCCATGCTGCCGTACATGACAGCATGGGACAATATAAATCCAACTACAAACTACTAGAAAGTACATTCTAAGTTATCAAATGGGTATTTACCAAGAGGGGCAAGTAAGGATTAGTTATTTTGCCTACAGAACTGCCGATCCCCAATGCATCGATGCAACAGAAATCACATTGCTTCAACAAAATTGAATCTAGAAAGACCAAACAATGCTTCAATCTAATGCATAGAAACATAACTGTATCTACTAGAAATGCATGAAGAAGTTAATCAGTACAGACCGCATCTGTTTGAAGGCTTCTGAATTCCTCAATAGCAACTCCGAGTGCTGCACTTGGGACGACAGAGCATCACTACCATTGCCTTGCACACTGCTTGCAACTATCAACAGAACAAACAGGGTCAGCAATTGAACAACGACAAACAACAGAATGGATGAAAAGCAACACACGGAAAATCTACAGTTATACGCACCTGGTGTCGTTGTGCCGTCAGTAACACAACATTCAACTTGTGCAGTTGGTACTGCGTCAGCGGATGTGGCGGTCTGCTTGTTCTTCATCCGCTCTGCATCTTCCTGGAGCTCCTGCTGCCGCATCCTGATCTGCGCCTCGATCACCCTCTGCTCCTCCTACCCACAATTTCCAGTCCCAACCAATTGGCAAACACAAACCAAAGCACCCAACTGTGAACAAAAACACGGTTTCGACGGGCACTCACAAGCTGCTCTATGCCCTTCTCCTCCTTGGTCTTCATGCCGCGGTACTCTACTGCATAATTCAGTGTTTTGCAGTACGGGCATCTAACAAGCTAAGTTAAGGGGCAACGAGGTAAGTGAACCGTAAGCGGGACAATTCACAAACACCAGACTGGAATCAAAATGAAGTGAATTGGGCCAGGATACTGTGTCGGCCGGCACGAGGTGGGCGACTTCATCTGAAGGAAGCACTCTGCACGCAGGAGAACAGGTCAAAACACAAACCAAACCACAGAAGAACACAGCACCCTCGAGTCCGAGTGCTCACCCGTGCAAATCCCCTTGGCGCAACACTTGGAGCGGTTGAGGCTGGGGTAGAACTGCAAGCCCCGTCAAAATTGACAGGAGGAAAGCAAACGAACGGCATCAGAAACAAAAATCTCTCGGCGCGTCCGCCGACGGAACCGAGACGGCGGGGGGAGGAGGAGCCAGAGGACGGGGGGTCGCTGTACCAGGAAGCAGATGGGGCACTCGTCGAGGTCGGCGCGCGGGTCGTCGGCGCCCGGGTGGCAGGGCGCGAGCTTGGCCTCGAGGATGAGGCGGCGCAGCTTCCGCAGGTCGATGTCCGGGTGTGGATACAGCCCCTGCGGCCGCGTGTAGCGCTCCTCCACCGCCGGCCGCCGCCGCCTCCCGCCGACCCGGTTCCCCATCCCCGCGCCGGCACCGCAGCGCACTGACCAGGTCTCCCCTCCCCTCCTCCAACCCGCGGCCGCCGCCTTCCCCTCTACTCTCCTCTACTAAACCTCAACCACCGCCGCAACCACCCGGGCGAGCCGCGCAGGTGAGGAGGGGAGTCGGCGGCGCGTCGCGGCGAGCCAGAGAGAGCCACAGCCAGCGACGGAGGCAGGCAGGCGCAGGCGACGGGGGGCAACCCGACACGGGAGAAGTCAGTGGAAGATTTCCTGCCCCCCCTCGGGCGAGCCGAGCAGAGACGAGACGAAATGGAAACTTGGAAAGAAAAAAAAAATCTATCACGCTCGATTTTGTTCGGAAGAAGTCCATTTTACGCTCTTCAACTATCGCCGAAGTCCGAATTTTCCCTCTCAACTCCAAAACCGGACATATCCAACCCCAAACTATCAAAAACCGTGCAAAATACCCCCCTCGGCAGGAAGGACGGCGGTTTTGACTGACGTGACATATGGGCCCTACTTGTTAGGGTGACGCGTCATCCTCTCCTCTGTCCTCTCTCCCTCCCTCTCCTCCGTCGAGCTCCCGGGGCAGGGCGGCGCTCGCCGGGGAGGGGCTTCCTAGGGGCGCCGGGCACGGGGAAGGGGGCTCTGGGGGCGCCGCTACACGGCGAGCTCGGGGCTGGGGTCGGCCGGGGCAAGGTCTCACCGGAGATGGGTGGGCGGCGGTGGCTCCACGGAGCTAAAGGCCACGCGAAGAGCCTCCGCATGAGCGCGTCGAGGTTCCGGCGCTGCGATGGCGGGCGCGGGGCCTCCAGCAGGGACGATGCTCGCCACCCGTCGAGGATGGAGAGGAAGGGGGCGAGGCGCCGCCGGCCATCCGCGCCGCTCGCCACTCGTGCGGCCCGCCATGGCCACCCGTGCCCCCCGCCGAGCTCGAGGCCGAGCCCGAGGCCGCGCGCCGGCCGAGCTCAAGGCCGTCGGAGGCCCGGGTCGCCGCGGCGGACCCGTCTGCACCGGTACAGGCAGGGCCCCATGCCCTTTGGCAGGAGGGGCTCGCGGCGGCGAGGTTCCCGAAGCAGAGGAGGGCTGGCGCCTGCCCAAGTCGCCGCCGCGACACCAGAGCAGAGGAGGCATCGAGCAGGCCGCGCCGCGTGCCGGGTCGCGCCGCCGGAGCCGCTGCTCTTCACCGGTGCAGATCGAGGCCGGGCTCGCGCAGATGGCGGAGATGGAGGTGCCGCCGGGGGGAAGTAGAGTGGAGAGGGAGAGAGAGAGAGGGACAGGGAGGGCGCGAGGGCGGCGAGGGGAGAAGAGGACAGAGAGGGAAAAAGAAAAAAATGACATGTCACCCTGACAAGTGGGCCCCACATGCCACGTCAGTCGAAACCGCCGTCCTTCCCGCCGAGGGGGGTATTTTGCACGGTT
This sequence comes from Panicum virgatum, assembly GCF_016808335.1. NCBI lineage: Eukaryota > Viridiplantae > Streptophyta > Magnoliopsida > Poales > Poaceae > Panicum > Panicum virgatum. Next base: position 4,470,499 of record NC_053139.1, on the reverse strand, counting down.
TTTGATAGTTCGGGGTTGGATATGTGTGGTTTTAGAGTTGAGAGGAGAAATTCGGATTTTTGCGATAGTTGGAAGGTGGAAAATGAACTTCTTCCTCCGGCCTCCGCCCGCGCGTGTCGCCGTCGCAGCCAGAGCCCGCCCCCGCGCGCATATGCACGCGGGCCAAAAGCAGATTCTTACACGCCCCCGCTTCGACCCTCACCTCCTCCCCTGCTGCTGTCCTCGTCTGCTAATCGCCCCCGAGCTCGCTTAATTTAATCTCTCCGTCCGTCTCCGCACCTTCTCTGTTACTACCACTTCCAGTATCTCTCTACTCTCTGTCGCTGTTTGCTCGTCTTGCGAGACTCCGCCGCTGCCAGCGCCGCGGCGGTTGTCTCTGCCGTCCGGGCACGCGCCACCCCGGGGGCCCGCCCCGCGGTCGCTGCCGGGTGGGGCCGGGGACGGCGACGCTCTGGGATCGTGTGATGTGACGGGCGAGGGTGTGGCGGTAGCCGGTGGCACGCCGGTTGGGTCTGCTTGCAAGCGACGGGATCACGGGAAGGGGGAGCCTGACAAGCAACCGGCTGGACTTGTTGGAGCGCGCGGCGGTTGGGTTGATCTTGGTTAAGACTCGGGACGGTTGATTAGTTCTGAGGAGGAGGTTACCGTGCGGAACGGGAATGCGTGCGACCCAAGGCTTGCTTCTTCCAACGTCTTCCTTTTCCCCTGCGCGCGCGGTGGTTCAGAATCAGACGTGTAGGTGGGGTTCTTGGTTCTCCCTTCTCCGGCCTCATTGTGCAGGCAGTGTAGAAATGACATTGCTTTTCCCTTAATCCTTGACAATTGCGCTGAAATGGTCATTTTTTGGTGAGCGGGGTGCCTATACATCGACGAGGCGTATGCTAAGAGTCTGTACCGACTATAGTCTATATATGTGGTACAAGCAAGCCATCGGCGAATGAAGCACGAGGTCTTTGTTAAAAAAAAAGGTGACGTGAAAAGATATGTTTTGAGGCTAAGATATTGATATATTTGCTCGTACCAAGACAGAGAACGAGTTTATGGTTAGGATAGGGGAAGAAGAGGGGTTGTGTGGTGGGGAGATGCTCCATAGAGCATCCCAACCCTCCATGTTGGATGGTTTCTATAGCATTAAATATGCTGCCACATAGAATTTTTAACATATGAGGCACCATAATAAATGAGAGGGAGTGAAAAGAGAAAGAAACTGTGTTTCATGCAAGACCCAGTGTTGACACGAGAATATATGCATTAGACACTATTAAATTATGCATCGGAAGTGAGGTGGTGTCTTCATAATAAATGAAGAACAAATATGATAGGTGAACAAGAGTGAATGAGTTTCATAGAAAATCACACTAAGACATCAAGGGTTGTACAATGTAGTTTCATATGCTAAGCCCACTATCCCCGTGGAGGGTTTCATGCTGATGTTTCTAAGATAGCCATGCAAGCAAGAAGACTATAAAACGATGTTTAAAACTATCTCTCCCAAGGCATAATTTCATGGGCTCTTATGTTGCATTTAATTTCAAGACTCATAGAGTGTTGGTATTCGTGTAGATAGAGTTTCATCTAGACGAAACTGGTTTCTTCTTTTTCTTTTTAAATTCTATGCCATGCCATCATATAATCCTACATGACATGCTAATTAATGTGCATGAAACTTTCATTGGGAGTAGCCTTAGGGAAAAGGAAGTGGAATTCTTCAATATTACAATGATAGGTGTTGCGATGATTGTTTTTTGAAACTGTGTTGTGATGAATTGGCTAGGCAGCAAGTGGTTTAAATTGATTCTCACGACCCTGAAACATTTTTTCTTTCGAATGGTGAATGTATTTTTGTTTCTGTTCTAACAACAGTATTGTTGAAAATAAATATAAAAAATGAGGTCCAACACGTTACATTATATATATTTTTTATTTATGGAAAAATCAATATTTGTGCTGTACAACTTTAATATTTTGAGTACAGATGTTGACATGTTATATATAATGCTTCAATATGTGCATAAATTATTGAATATTTTATCTAAAATGTTGCATCAATTTTTTTGAAGGAATGTTGCATCAAATTTGAATAGAGGCTCAATCTTGTATATACTTTATAATGTAGACTGATTTTTAGTAAAAGTAACGGGCAGACCGCCTCCCGCTGCGTTTGTGGGCTTCTCCTGCTTCGTTTGTGGCCTTTCTCCTGGGCCTTCTCCTCTCTCGCCCCCTTTCTCTCTCTCTCTCTCTCTCTCTCTCTCACTCTCACGCTAAGTCGCTAGCTCGCTCGCTTGGCCGCCTTCTTTCCAAGCGGCGACGACAGGGGAGTGGCGCCGCCCTTGCCAGTTCTTCGTCGGGCGTTTCGCCAGCCGACAAGGTATGTCCGCCCTTTCCCTTCCCTTCCTTTCATGCTGTGCGAAATCGAACAACCCAAACCCCCTAACGCGTGCTATTTGTAGTCGGATCTGACCACGGATTTCACCTACTAACTTCGATTTTTTGCAAAAAATTATTACACCCATGTTCTATACTGGGTCCGCCCCTGCTTCAGCGCAGCACCAATTGACCCGAGGCGCAGGGGGCCCGGGGCAGTTTAGTTTGCGAACCTCTTTGGTTATTGTGTGCGGGGAATGTGAGCGTAGGGAGTTTCCATGACCATGGAATTTGGCAAATTGCACAGCAGCTGCTGTGGCATCTGGGGGGATTCGAAGTAGGATTCTGTCAGCGACGTTGAATGTTTTGTTCTGGATAGCTATTATTTGCGCCATCTGCTGCATATTAAGTGGCGATGAACTGCCAGTTATAACTTTCCCAGTTTGTTTGATCTTGTGTCAACAGTTTATAGTGACATGCTCCCACTGTCTGCACATCATATTTGAACAATCTGGCTCTTTCTTCCATGTAGTTCCTTTTTTTTTGTTCTGCGGATACTATTAGTGAAATTTCTATTTCACAGGTAGGCAGGCAGGTGGCAGGACATGCTTCGGGTTTCGCCTTGTACTTTCAAGGCAGGACTGGTGGTGATTTTATAAAGCAGCAGCCTTGTCTTGTACACTGAACATGTGGACCAACATTTTCAAAATAGTAAGCCCGATGCAATGCTCCTGTGCCCCCCCCCCCCCCCGCCCCCTTCTGTTCTGTTCAATATCCTTTTACACAACACCAAAACTTGTTAGTTTGTTCCCTGTTTCATCATGCTGTGAAAATGCTTACGTTCCGGTGTTTGTTGCTGCAACTGCTAACAGATTCACTTAATATGGTTAGAAATTCGTACCACTTAGCCAGCTGTGCTTAGTCTCTCTCTCTTTCTTTTTTTTTGATTTTTTTGAGCAACATAAATAATTCTTAATATCTAGTTTTGCTATATGGGAATTATGTACACTCACCATTTGGAATACTTGCATGATTCCGTACTTCCTTTAAGTTATACAAATATGCTGGGACAAAAAGTAATAACCACATCTTGAGACCTTGAAAAGTAGGAAATGCCATGAGTTTCTGACAAGAGTATTCTACAACTCAGACCAACATACACTGTCATCAACCCCAAAAGTTGCAACCCAAATAGTTTTCTTTTCTTTTTTCTTGTTGGTCATTTGTAATAAAAAAATTTAACCAACCATGCTTTCATACCGTGAATGACATGCTTATGCTTTATTCTTGTTTTTATGTTTTGTCCTAACAGGGCGAGCTCCAAACAGTTTCATGGTTTCAGTTTCTTCCTATTGAACCGGATGCAAGCACAACTAAAGAGAGAAGGTGCTCTAATATACCCCTGTTATGGCCTTTTGTGTTGTATCTTAATCGTTTCTGGGCACTTGTTATTTATGTTTTGAATTATTTGCTCCTTTTGTGAATCACTTGTTCCCCTTTCAGTTCAAAGGCTGAGCAGAAAGATGCTCTTAATAACATTGTGCTGTCGGCATATCTTCACTTACAAAGTGAAGGTTTGCTAAGTACCTGGACGAATTCCTTTGTTGGTCCATGGGATCCATCTCAAGGAGAGCATAACCCTGGTAACAATTATATGTGGTGCCTGTTAAATGTGTATATATTTTCCTTTTCCTTTCCCCTTAAGTTTTGGCTAAGATGGTGCATACCACACAACTTTGTTATACTTACAGACGAGAAGATCAAGCTCTGGTTGTTTCTTCCTGGCCGCCACTCAGTGGTACCTGAAATGGCCCAAACTGCTGTAAACAAACTAAGAGGTTGATTCTGGCTGATGTTTCTTTTTATTGTGGTGTCTTAGTGCAATGTTCCAGTGCTTATGAATTTGCCTCTTCCTGCTGCTTATTTTGATCTGCAGTTGCGTCAAATGGTTTATGGGTAGCCCCAGGCAACTCAGAAGAAGTAGCAGCTGCACTGTCTCAGGCCTTAAGAAATTCTTTAGAAAGGTATTCTTGTATTTAGTTATTGTTGTATCCAGAAATTACAGGTTGTCTGTGCTTTGGACTATGATATTCCCATTGGATCTTTTTTTTGGTTATAGATCACTAAGAGGGCTTTCCTATGCAAGATTTGGCGATGTTTTTACAAAATACAACCCCCCTACAAGAAATCAAAACAGCTTTAGGTTTGTTATCCAAGGTTCCTATACTTTTATTTGCTTATTCCTTTTTTGCTCACTGATCACAGGATGATAAGTTGTCAATTAGAGTTCCATGCATTATTTGTTGGTGTTTGGGAGATATGCTGCCATGCTGGCACCTTTTATCATAACAACAACAACAACAACAACATAGCCTTTTTTCCCAAGCAAGTTGGGGTAGGCTAGAGATGAAACCCGAAAGAAATAAGTTCAAGGTTCAGGCACATTGATAGCTAGTCTCCAAGCGCTCCTATCCAAAGCTATCTCTTTAGAGATATTCCAATCCTTAAGGTCTCTTTTAACCAACTCCTCCCACGTCAGTTTAGGTCTACCTCTACCCCTCTTTACATTATCGACCCGCTCAAGAACCCCATTACGCACCGGCGCCTCAGGAGGCCTTCGTTGGACATGTCCAAACCATCTCAGCCGATGCTGAGTAAGATTCTCCTCAATTGGTGCCACCCCGACCCTATCCCGAATAACTTCGTTCCGGACTCTATCTCTCCTTGTGTGCCTGCAAAACCACCGCAACATCCGCATCTCTGCTACACTCAGTTGCTGCACATGTCGCCTTTTTGTAGGCCAACATTCAGCACCGTATAACATCGCCGGACGAATTGCTGTCCTATAGAATTTGCCTTTTAGCTTTTGTGGCACCCTCTTGTCACAAAGGATGCCAGAGGCTTGCCGCCATTTCAACCAGCCAGCTGAAATTCTATGCCTAACATCTTCATCAATGTCGCCATCCTTTTGTAGCACCGATCCTAAATACCGAAAAGTATCCTTCTGGACCACCACTTGCCCATCTAGACTAACGTCTCCCCCCTCATGCCTAGTCGCGCTGAAATCGCACATCATGTACTCGGTCTTGGTCCTACTAAGTCTGAATCCTTTCGACTTTAACGTGCGTCTCCACAGCTCTAACTTCCTATTAACCCCTGCCCTACTCTCGTCAACTAGCACCACATCATCAGCAAAGAGCATACACCAAGGCACCTTTTATCATAAATGTCAGCAAAAGTCTTTCGTTGGAATAATAGTATAAATAGTAATGGAGTCTGCTACTCGATTAGGCTTCATTTGCACTTTGTTTGAGCAGTCCTTATTGGATCAACAGCCAACTTGACTTTTATAGTCAGCTGTTTTCCTTTCACTGTAGTTTTTGCCAATTATTTTGTGCCATTTTGTTAACTTTAATTGGAGAATGTATTGGAGTGATTGTTTGATTACCTTATCCTGTGTAAATGCATGTTGCTTCATCTGGTAGTATTCAAGGACTCTTTTCCTGATTTCTTTGTTCTCATTATCATTGCTTTAGGCGAGCACAGCCTACAGTAGAGTTTGTCTTTGCTGCCACCGAGGAAGCAATATTTGTGCACGTGGTAATATCTGCCAGGTTAGTACTCAATGCCCATGACTTTCTAGTATAGTGCTGATCTTCTTTACTTTATATATGTACTGATGACCCTTACAAAAAATATGTTCTACAAGGTACGTGCGGAACCTTTGTAGTGATGACATAGAGAAAGTTCTCACTCATTCTCCTCGCTCTGTTGGTGAAGGTCTTCCAGGTACTGTTCTATTCTATTCTCTTAAGTACATTTTATTCTCTTGCTTCTTTCATATCATTGCAGTGCTTTGAAAGGCTTTCTTTTTTTGGGGCATTTGTGTTCTTACCCCTACTTTTTAGTGTAATTGTGCTCTCATTTTTTTAACTTTGTGATTTTTTCCCTTTAATATTCACAAGTCAACGTGATTTTACCCCTAGTCAACGGTTAGAACAGGGGCAAATACGCAAAAACCAAGGGCGAAATCGCAATGAGTTGTGAAAAATAAAGGACAAAATCACAAAATTAAAAAAATGAGGGCAAAACTACAATTGCACTTCAAAGCAGGCAAGAACACCAAAAAACCTTATTTTTTGGGGTAAAACAGAAGTTCTTTAGTTTCCATTTATATGTTTATCGTTTGACAATTAAGCTGAAAAAAGCAAAAAATTGAATTTCCCTTATAATATGGATTATAGAACATTGGATTCCTCAGAAATTATATTGCTCAAAACCCTACTCGCAAAATGAATCATGGTGAATGGATGACTCATTTAGTTTGGATTTATAATTTTTTTCCTTTACACTTGGAAACTGTAACAGGTGGTAACCAAGAAGCTTACAGCGTAGATGTACCTCCCTCATTCTAATATGTGTCATGAGCAGTTGGCTGTGCCAAAACTAGACCTTTAGGGCCTCCATTAGGGTTAGAGTTAGAGATAGAATTAGATATATTGCTTGAGGGTCAAGTAGGCCGTTCTATATAAAGCGAGATGTATCAATTAGAGGAATCAAGTGAGAATTATCAGGAGAGATCCCCATCTAACTCCAGGCCTTGGGATTGGGTGCAGCCGCCGCCGGCGTGCCCGATCTCAAGTGTCCGGTTCAGCGTCTGTTTATCCCTTGCAATCCCCCAATTCCCCTAGTTCTGCACGGCTCCCTGATTAGGGCCGTGACATATGTAACAGGTGGTAACCAAGAAGCTTACAGCGTACATGTATTCCCTCATTCTAATATGTATTGTCATTTCTTGCACTGATATTAAGAAAATCTATAGCATGTACTCCCTACTATAGTCTGGTGTCTTAAATTAACCTCTCATCAACCACCTATGGTGACCGATGGACAAATGAATTGGGTATTGAAAAATGTAGCGAACACTTAATAAGGTAAGTATATATAGGTTTGTCTCTTCTTGAAATCCTATAACAGCAAACAAAAAAGAACATTTTTGGCAAGCTAAAACAACAACCGGAAAAGGACAGAGATAGTTATCCAATGTACCCACCGCTAAACTTACAAGGATATATCCCTTTGTGTTCATACTATCGCGATCGGAGAATTTGTCATTGGAAATCTTGGTTGTCTAAGCAGGACTAGGTATCTTCAGTTTTGTGTCTTCATAATTCTAAATAGTTCTTTAGAGTATAGATGGTTTTACTAGATTTTCTGCCTGCTCAACTTATCAAGAGATTTGAAAATTTGGTTGATGTGTAACTTCACTTTTGTCAGTTGTTTTCATCATTTATGGTTGAATGTTGCAGTTGTTGTTGCTCCTAGTGGAATGCTGGGTAGGCTTGTTGGCTGTTGTCCGAGTGATCTTGTGAGACAAGTATATCCAAGGTATTTTAGAGGAAATCTATTTTTTTTATCATGTTAAGATGCATTCTGTATCCTACATGTGCCACAATATTCTCATGAAAATGAAATATTTAAATCCCTATTTGTTTTGGTGTGCCTTTTGGATGGTTGTAATTTTATCTACAAACAAGCACTTGTATAAGTTTTGTTAGATGTTCCTATGAAGGGTATTTCGTTATGATTGTTCTTTGAAGACACCATGTCAACAGACAGTTCATTTTGACCCTGTTATCTCACGTTAAGTTTCTTTGACAATTTCAGCAAATCCTCAGCAGCTAGTTTGCCAGGTTTTACTCAACCTACTGTATGTCAGCTGAGAGGCCAAAGTTACTATGTTGAAGTTGCACTTGGCTTTCCTGCTGCTTCAGCTGACAAAGTTTCTGAATCAGAACATATTCAGATTAAAAAAGAAATGGATTCAGTGAAGGACTCTCAGTTGGGTGTTGATGGACAGAGAAAAGTAGAATCACCTGATAGCCTTCCAGTTCTTGAGAGGACATTCATTTACCCACCTGAGGCTGTTTTGGTACCTATGGTCCATCAAGCATTCGTGCGTTTTTCGAGCAAAAGGTACAAGGCTTACTCTAATTTTCTTGCTATAACTGTAGAAGGGATGACTTATATCCTGTTCTTTGCAGAATGTGTTTACAGGGCTTGCTGGGAGGTTCATTATGGGAGGCATGGCCATTCTGGAATTTTTCTCCATCTTCTTACTTTCAGAACAGGTAAGAATTATTTATCTCTTTGGGTTCTCTTTGATATTAAAGCGAGAATTAATTATTGGTTGTGACTTGTGTGCATGTTTGTCCATTCATGATGTTATCAATAAGTTGAAGAGCTTTATGAAAATCAAGAACTTACAAAGAAAATTTATTGCACTTGCACCCTAATCATTGGTTGTACACATTCCAGATCCTCTTTAAACAAATTTTTGTTAACCATAGCATTTTATCTGGAGCCCAATCACAAACTTGCATTTTGATCTTGTTCAATACTTCTATTTCTTCATTTGTTGTATATTTTTGGAGAAGCTACTGATGATCCTTTGCTAACCTTTACCCTCTCTTTCTAACTGTCTTTTGCTTTGTGCTGCTGATTCAAAAAGAATCTAAACTAGGGATAATCGAGTCAGCATTAGCATTAGGATCACCGCATATTTTTCTGTTTTTTTCCTGTAAGTTGAGCTATCAGCTAGAAGATGACCCACCTTGGTCTATATTCTCCCCAGATCCTGGAACAGTCAGCGTTTAATTTAGTTTTTGGTGAAAACTCAATAAAAGATGAAAATGTGCAATGTAAACACAATGTTCTTATTAAGTTTTGCACGGGCAGGGTGTGAACTTGTTATTATATTTACAGTATCCTTTGTGCACGGATCATCAGTTACCAATTACATCCGAGATCGCTTTACCGCTGTATATACGTTTTGCCAATAGAACATGGTTTATATACCCTAATGTTTTTGCAAAAAAGAATATAATTCTATAATTTGAATTTATTTTTTTCCATTGATCATCATACCCAAGAAACAGTTCAGCTGTTCTATATGACATCTCCTTTGTTTCTTTTAGTATTAGTATATTCCGGTTGTAACCTCTGTTCCGTCCATGATTTCTCCTACTTTAATTGGTGTGCTCTGTTAACAGCTCTTTCCTCGGATCTTCTCGTGGACTTGGAGTGAATTCTAATTTTCTTAGACTAAGAAGAAAAAAGAACAAGTGCAACGGCACAGCTAGTAGTATTAGTAGTGTGAGTAGCACTTCTGATGGAAGTGAACGTGCAGTTGCTACTGAAGGCGATCTTTTAGCTGATGCTGACTCTATGGCATGCCGTCAGTCTGATATGCCTTCCAACAATGACAATGCTGGTAGCAAGATGGTACTGTATTCAATTCCTTCTTCGCTTACATATTTTAGTATACTGAGATGACATTTTTTCTGTTTTATTTTGCTAGCGAACTGGTGTTGGTTTTCATTTTTTATTTCTTTATTGATTTATTGATAAGTTATAGTATTGAGATTTTTTTTAGCTACATACTTGTTGACAGAAGACTATCCAAGGCTCCAAGCAAACTGTCACTATTTGTCAGCTATCTTGAATGAAGCACAAATGCATAAGATAGAACATGTCAACAGTTTTTCAACTTCTTGTAGATACATAATTCTTTAACTAATAAATAGTTAGTGTGAGTACACATTCTTCTTTTTATTTCTGGCGAACTATTTACTCCATTGCATGATTTTTTTTTCTGAAGTAATCTTTAACTGTGCACAAGAATGCGAAAAATATGTGACCTACTTAATATATTCATAATTTTGTTTTGAAAGTGCATGACCTTTGAGTAATATATGATCTAATATTCTAAATATTAGTGGCAGTTAAAACGAAACACAAAGCAGGATAGTAACAGATAAATGAAGTCCTTTTACATATTTTATATTTCACAACATGACAGAATGCAGTTCATAGAAGCCTACACATAGAATCTTGCATTTTTTTTTCCTCTAAAAAAGAGCCAGAACCATCTAAGAGCAGCTTGGCCACTTTGTAATTAGAAAAGATAGGCACCCAAATTTGAGCTGAAGATGACTTGAATTTGGATGATGATGTTGTATACCCACTTCCCAGACTTAACTACGCCAGATTCCTGCATATAAATGTTTTGTGTCACTATAATTTGCATGCAACTATAGATTTGCCTGGACCTCTGTTTAGATAAAACATTGACTCCCCCCATTTATTTGTTCCATTGATATGAAACACTCAGAATGTCTGTTATTTCTTACCTAAATGGAGCTAGCTGTGCACAGAGTTCTGTTCGTGTGAACAAATCTTCATTTTGCATGTTGCACTATTGACACTGTTGATATCTTAACCTTTTCTTAATACTGGCCTTATAAGCAGTAACACAATCATAGAGTACTCTGTACATGGATGTAAGGACATCATAGTAATCGTGATCCTTTGTGTAACCAGGTATCCAAACGGCCCCGTTCTGAAATAATGGAAGTTTCTTCTCATGCTGGCAAAGATGTCAGTGAAAATGTACAAGGCGCAAATGGTCAAGTTGGGCGCCCTTGGGGCTGGGATGATGAGGGTGTTGTGATGGACATCAATATACTTCTCTCAGAGTTTGGAGATTTTAGTGACTTCTTTCAAGAAGAGGAGTTAGATTTTGGTGAGGTAGGCATTCTATATTCTTCTTGTAGTATGTTTGATTCTACACAACGTTTCAGATGCCCAATCCATTTTAATTCTGGTAAATATGTTATTAATCGCAATCTGCTAACTGCAATAAACTGTATTGGCTCCTGCATTTGCATTTTATGCTGCCGTGTTGGTGCACTAATTTTATAAAGGAAGTTTACTATTGCTACCTTGTCTAGATTGTAACCAACAACTTCACTACTGCTTTTATAAGTCTGTGGGTTATACCAAAGGGCCTCTGTTGAAGTTGTAACCAATGGGTTATAAGTGTGTGGATCATAACTTAGATGTGTTGAAGTTGAAGCATTTAGTTGTCATGTCACCAAAAGCCTATGAAAGAAATGCAATCCCATCCCCTTTTACCTTGTATACTTTGGCTAGTCTTGAAATGCTATTGAAATTATCTGCTTGTTGGAGCTGAATCATTTGGTGCATATCACATAAGTTTTCTATAAGGATTTAGCATGTTACCTGTGGTGATGGGGAAATACGCTTTGTGAGTGCCCTATGATGACATTTATGGCTGTTTAGATTACCATATTTCTGATTGACCTGCAAAAAGGCATTGACCCATTTAACTAAAGTTCCATTTCATATAGCCTCCAGGTACTGCTGAATCACATGCTCTAGTAATTCCTGCTTCCGATGGTGGAGATGTCACATTCACAGATAGTCCATCCACAGCAATGGATATCCCTGAACAAAGACTTTCTCCTGTTGGTTTCACGTCTTTGGATGCATTTGACCACCAAATTATGGCCCCTGCTCAGGATGTTGTTTCTAAAGTTCAAGAACCTCAGAAAGATATTGCAACACCTGCACAATCCCAGTCGTTAGTTTTACCGTCTGGAAGATTTGATTATCTTACCAAGGCTGAAGCAATGCTCACATTTGCTCCAGAATATGCAGCTGTTGAAGTTTCTGTTGCTCAGATGCCAGCATCCTTTTTTACAAATCCGTACTTGCCCAGATCAAAGAAACCAGGCAGTTCTAGTTTTAGTTCAAGAGTTTATTCATATGATGTTACACAAAGTTCTCAAATTGAGTCCGCAGGAGACAAACCTGAGAAGCCTTCTAAACTAACATCTGGCAATCCTTTACGTGACGTTGATTCATCAAACTTATACACACTTGTCCAAGGTAGGAAGAAAGAGAGTGAGAAGAGCTTAAGCAGTACTGACATACAGCCAAGTAAGGGAGAAACATCACCACCTATTTCTGGTGTGACTTCATTTAGTTCTTCTCTTGTTTCACAAAGGAAGAGTGACAGCATGTTTAATGCCGGGTATTTTCTGCTATCTATTAAGACTGCTCTTGCAACTGAAATTGAATGCATCACCTTCCAGGCTGCCTTGTGCAGAATTAGGCATACCCTATTGTCTTTGAGAAGCAAGGCGTCTGCTGAGTTTAACAGCGCAATGTCTAGTTTTATGCAGACAGATGTCAGCAATAAATCAGACCTCACCCCCAAGTATGACATAAGAAAGAAAGAAACGATGCCCATAAGGTTGTCCAGTGATGTTGAGCATGAAACTCATGACAGATCCTTAATGGAAAGTGTGGGAGTTTGGAGGCCGGTTGTTACTCCTAAAGGGTCAAACTCCCTTGACGCTTTGTCTGCTAAAACATTAGCTGGTGCAAGCCCAAGTCTGTCTATGCAAAGGCAGCCTGTTGTGGATCTTCTCTTTGCCATGGCGCTGCTCGTTCAACAATCTACTTCATTTGTTGATATTTCACTTGATATGGATGATGGGGATGGTTCTTTTTTCTGGCTTTCCCTGGATGAGCAAAAGAGACGTGGGTTTTCTTGTGATCCTTCAATGGTTCATGCTGGCTGTGGTGGTCTATTAGGAACATGCCATTCGAAGGATTGTGCTGGTGTTGATTTAGTTGATCCACTTTGTGCTGAGGTAAAATCTTGTACTCACCCATTTCTTTTTATAATTTCTGATAGTTGTGCTGTACATTGTTTCTCCATGTTCCAATATTAATGTTCAATCTCATTCTGGTACAGGTTTCAGAGTCATCCATGTTTAGCTTGTTGCAGTCAGATATAAGGACAGCTCTCAAAGTTGCCTTTGTAAACATGGATGGCCCATTATCAGTGATTGATTGGTGCAGGGGTCGAAGCAATCCAGCTGAGTCAGCAGCTTCGGGAGATGCATACTCCTTTCAGTACTCCATTGGTGATATCCGGGAGCCGTCAAGCACTATGTCCATTGGTGGAGATTCAATGAGCCCACCTCAGCCGACCAGTAGCAACCGAGGTATGCCTGCTGTGACTTGTTCTATGAACTTGATAATTCTGTTCAAAAATAATATTGCCATAAGGGGAAGAGACCATGATTTCACAGGAGATTGTGTGTCAATGCAGGCACTTCAGAGCTTGACCACCAAAAGGGATATCACCGTGTCAGACCAACCATCGCTGTCCTCCCTTCACCTTCTGTGCTTGTCGGGTAGTGTACTTTTTCTTCCATGAATTTTTTTCTCTGATATAAGCATGTATATATCTGCATGAGTTCCTGATGCAAGTGTTGAAACTGCAGTTACCAGGATGATTGGTTGAAGGCCTCAGTGAATGGTCTTAAGACTTGGGAGAAGGCTCCTTTTGAACCTTATGCCTCGCCCAAGCCTGTAAGATTCGTTTGTGTTGTTCTGCCACCCCCTTCCCTCCCTCCCTCCACTCCCCTTCATGCTACTTTTGGGGAAACAGAAGCGTCTGCTAATAAGGCCTAGCTACTTGAAAAAAACATCATTTTAACACTGTTTCTGAGCCCATAGCATAGCCAGATTGGTAAATATTTTTGTATCAGCAAAGGTACCATAGTGCAAGTGGCACAACATGGCAACATGCCAACATTACATTCCCCGATTACAGTTAGTGGCTCTAGATTATTATATTTGCCCATTGTTTTGGTGGCTCATAAATTTCTCATTTGTTCTCTCGTATAGGTTACTTACTATGCACTGTGCCCCGACATTGATATGCTTACTTCAGCAGCCACTGATTTTTTCTTGCAGCTTGGAACAGGCAAGTGCCATTTTTCTTCTTGCTTCCGAATTTCATTAGTTATGGTTCAAGAATATATTGCTGATAGAAGCTACTTTGAGTCCATTCCTAAAGTGTTGTCACTTAGGAATATATGCACCCTAAAAGTAAAATTTTGAGCAACATAGAGTGTGTATGCTTTTTACATGAAAACTCAAAGAGGGCACTCATTTTAACTGATTCTTTTGTATGCACATAAGATTATCGTTAGCATAAAAAACAGATGCCATCACGAACACGAAATGCTCATCCCTTCCTCTTTGACAACACAACTGATGTAAAGAGATAATTTTGTCACTCCAGCAGATTCTCATTTTAAGCAATTTTTTAATCTCCAAACCTGCATTCAATTTCATTATGACGCGACGTGCTTTTGATTGTGGATTATATTAATTTTGTGTTGTTGTAGTTTATGAAGTTTGCAAACTGGGAACTCATTCACCACAAAACAGTGGAGGTCAAATGGAACTGTCCCCTGGAAAATATTTGCCTTCAGGACTTGTTCTAGTTGAGTGTCCTGATCAGTTGAAGAAGGTTGGCAACAACTACTTAAGTCCCATCAGTTCGATAAGTGACTATCTTCAAGCTTTTTCGAAACATTGGAGTGTGAAAAGCTTTGTAACATCTGTGTCGAGGATACTCAGGGATATAAAACTCACTTCAAGCATCTCTACAAATCAAAAAGACAGCAGTAGTGGACCTTGCACTGTAAGTTCCTTTTACCATTTCGTTCCTTTTCCATCGATTTCATTCACATTCTTATGTGCGTGTCTTCTTTTTGCTCCATCTTGACTAATTGGCTAATGTTTTGCAACTTTGCACTGACTTTGCCCTTTTCCTTTTTCAAAATAATTTAAAGTCAGGAATTTGCCAAAAGGAAAAGAGAAGTAGCTATATTAAGTTTAAGTGTTCCTTTAATCAGATATAATAGGTTTCAGTTGTCTTTGTTTGGTAATATTAGTGTTCTTTTGGATGCACTATAATGATTTTCATCTGTACTACTAGGTATAAATATTTTTGAGATGTTTTTATTTTATGTTACAATATACTCCTCAAATTGACTCTGTAGATTTTTGTTACTTTAATCTGTGTAAACATAACTTCTCTACCATGACCAGGGCAGGGCTCCTCCGGTCTAATGTATAAGTGCCAGTGTTCAAATATTCACTCCCTAGAAATTAGGCAGTGCACAATATGTTATGCATCTATTGTTAATAATTCACTTAACGCAGATAGAAACTCTAGTTTTCTAGAGAAATATGCTTGTGCAATCTTTGGTAAGAGTTGGCACAAACGGAGTAAAGTCGGTTAGGAAAGTTAGATTAAGAATGAGGATTCCAGCTATCTAGAAAAGAGGAGCGGAATTAAGTTAAAGTTTAGTCCAATTAAGTTAAGCTGAGTTAAGAAAATTCAGAGGGCCAAGTTAGTGTGATTTCAGTGTGAGGACTTAGTAATCTAAAGTCATATAGGAGTTGTCTATGTAATAAATTAGATCAAACAAGAAAGAAAGCAACTTCTCCTTTTGAACTGCCATTCCCCAACTCATCTTTGTTTTTCTCATCTATTCTTACTACCCTCGCCTAATTACGGGCCAAGGCACCTAGGTGTTGGACAGTGGAGTCCATGCTTGCTGGTTCAACATGCCTACATTCTTCGACTCTTTGTAGCAAATCAGACCAACAACATATTCCTCGCGATATGTTGACAGGCAATGTAAATTTGAACCTAATTGTCATGTTTTTCCTGGACATGGAAATGATTCAACTCTTTATTTTGCTTTCAACATCCTACTTTTTTTGTTTGTAACTAAATTTTTATTTTATACATGCTTGTAATTATTTAACATCATGTTCTATGTATGATGATATTCAATTCTTGCATAGAACATGATGTTAAATAATTCCTAGTTGATTTGATTTCCACTTGGATAGATGGGATCCTTTTCCATCTGAGACCATCCAAACAAGGTGCCGGCATTGCAGTTAATATCGTCTTGTTAGGTCATATATTCATGTCTTGTATTTCTGCATTCCTAGTTGTGCAAGGGGTTTTTGTGTATATTTCACACAGTATGCATTTGGTTCTAGAGCCCTCATAATGGATGCAATTCTATTCTTACATGGTAATTATTCACCTTATTTTTTGACAATAGCAATCATTTATCCGTGCAGGTAATTTATGTGGTCTGCCCATTTCCAGATCCCTGTGCAATTCTACAGACACTAGTAGAATCTTCTGTTGCTCTTGGATATGTTATTTCGTCCCCAGAGAGGGAAAGGAAGTCACTATATTTCCAGGTTGCCAAAGCACAAAACAGCAGTGCTTCTGCAGATGAAGCATCGGCATCAAATGTTGTAATGCTATCTGGGTTCAGTATACCTAAGCTCGTCTTGCAGATTGTTACTATTGAAACCGTACTGAGAATTGATAAGCCAAGCAATGAGCTTGCTGTTTTGAAGGACATAGCATTCACGGTGTACAACAAGGCGCGACGAATCCCACGAGCTGTTTCCACAAATGACATGTTTCAGTCACCTACTTATTTGGGTAGATCTCAGTCTACGATGATGCATGTTACATCGCCTGCACCTACACTTTGGAAAGAATGTTTAGTTCCTCGGATGTCTGGACCAACTCTCTCGAGAGAGACAGATTTTGATGCACCCATGAGGTCGGCTACATGGGATAACTCATGGCAGCCTGCTCGTGCTGGAGGACTGCTGGACCCTAGTAAGATCCCAGATTTATGTGCTCAAGATGATAGGAAGTATGCTTTTGAGCCACTTTTCATACTAGCAGACCCTGGGTCTGTTGATCCTAATGCTTCAATGGAATCATCAAAATCTGGAGCAGATGCTGGTGGCAGCGGGGTTTATGGATCAATCTCAGGAAGCACCTCTGATAGTGGTGTGAGCCCTCTACTCGATGGATCTGAGAGTGACAGAGCAGCAAGTCTCCATTGCTGCTATGGTTGGACTGAGGACTGGCGATGGTTAGTATGCATCTGGACAGATTCTAGAGGAGAGTTATTGGATAGCCTAATATTTCCTTTTGGTGGTATTAGTAGCCGCCAAGACACTAAAGTTCTCCAAAGTCTTTTCATTCAAATTCTGCAGCAGGGTTGTCAAATAATGTCGTCTTCACCTGAGGCTAGCAATATGCGACCAAGAGATGTCATAATAACTCGTACCGGAGGTTTTCTTGAACTTGAAATTCAAGGTACTTACTGTTTTTGTCATAAACTCATTTTTTAAGAAAACAACGTGTGATTATCTAATATATTTGTTTGCAGAATGGCAAAAGGCAATATATTCTTTTGGTGGTAATGAAGTCAAGAAGTGGCCCGTGCAGTTACGGCGATCCATACCTGAGGGTATTTCATCTAATTCCAATGGTCCTACACTCCAGCAGCAAGACATGACGTTGATTCAAGATAGAAACATGCCTTCCTCACCAAATCCTTTGTACAGTCCTCATTCAAAAGCAAGTTACATGAAAGGTGGACTTGGACAATCAGGCAACAAAAAGCAGATCCTAGTGGAACAAACTGGGATGGACAGTTCAAGGGGTTCACTGCACTTAGTTCGGAGCATCAGTTTGGTTGCAGTTTCCCAAGATCATTCATTGCATCTCACATGTCAAGCAGATCTGTTGACCCGGCCTGCTTCTGGTAAGCATCACCTGTGTATATAGTATATACCTTCATATATGAATATACAAGATAACACTTTGCGCCTATTTGATGTGGGGAATTTATTCAAAGAGGCATTTTCTTTCAACACTGAATAATTACTAGTAACTTATTGACCATATCTTGTCCATAAACATCACTTTTTTAAGATTAGTTGCTTAAAATTACTACATGGTATAAATTAATTAGCAAACTCCTGTGTCTGTAAGGAAATCAATAATAAAGGAGAAAATCATATTTATTAAGCTTGTCAAATTATGGCATCTTTTATAGGTGAAGGCAATCAAGGTGGCAGTGGTCCTTCAAGTTACTTGGAAGGCTTCACTCCAGTGAAGTCCATTGGGTCGATGCCAGCAACACATTCATATCTCCTAGTTCCTTCTCCAAGTATGAGATACCTTTCTCCAGCAACATTACAGCTCCCAACATGCCTGACATCAGAATCTCCACCGCTTGCCCATCTATTGCACAGCAAAGGGACTGCAATTCCCTTGGCAATGGGCTACGTCATCTCCAAAGCCATCCCACCCATAAGAAGGGACTCTGCACAGGTTACCAGGGAGGATCGGCCCTCTGTTCTCTCGATTAGCATCATTGATCACTATGGGGGCAGCATTGGCACAGTTCAAGAAAAGATGAGTCGAGGCCCTGGTGGCAGCAACATGAGCAAGCAGGCAAGGAACTTCACTCAGGAGACATCGACTAGAGACTATGAGATGGAGATGCATAATGTGCTGGAAACCGTGGCCGCCGAGCTTCACTCCCTTTCCTGGTTGACAGTAAGCCCGGTATACACGGAAAGGCGCACCACTCTGCCCTTCCACTGTGACATGGTCCTAAGGTTGAGGCGGCTTCTGCACTATGCTGATCGGCATCTAACTCAAACCGGCAGAGGAGAGACGGCTTAGAGGGGTGACTAATTGGGGGTGTAGATGTCACACAGGAAAATTAGGGCTAGATGATGCTCAGATCCAAGTGTCTGCGTGTATGTATCTAGGTAGGTAGGCAGGTGAGGGCACACCGACGAGCTCTCTGGCCCGATTTTGCGTTGATAGTGGGTGATAACTCTAATTTGTTGGGTTGAGGATGTAATTACGTGCGTGGAACAGACTAATACCTCTCCCTTGATTAAATGTAATATTGTTGTAACGTTTTTTTGTTTGATAGATTGTGCCCTTGGTTGCGGAGCTATTAGTTTGTGAATCTTCATCTCTTGTTTACGTTTGCTGCTGTCTTTTCTTTCTCTTAATTTCCCTGATATTTTGCCAGACGGGTTGCCATGCAAAAGGCGCGTTCAATTTTGAGTTCAATTTCGAGGGGAAATCGATTCGAGGGGGAATCAATCTAGTAAGAAGTCCCTTTTCATTTCGCATTTAATAGCTCGTTTTCTTCTCTTCACATTTATACACATCGGTTTGTCCTGTTATAGATCGTGCTATTAAATTCTTGTTCCTTACCATTTGTTCCTTGTGGGACCAAGAATTGGCGGATGCAAGTTCATGGTTCTTTGATTCGGACATAGACTTCTTCAAAGTATCATTTAATATAAATTATTTGTAAGAAAAGGAAAATATTGATAACACTACATTTTAAGACAAAAACCGCTCTTAACATATCTAAATTTAGCACATAAAAAGTAACTAGTAACTAAAGCTTAGAATGACATGCACGCAGCACACCCACTAGATAAACCTGCAAGTTCGATATTTGCTGCGGTTGTAGTCAATTTTGGCCACTTCTAGCCATCTCATATGAAAACTAATGGGAAAATTTATAACATTTTTTAAATATTCATTGTGATGTCCACGTTACCCTGCAAAATTTAAAATTAAAATTTAACTTGTATATGGAGAAATAAAAAAGATAAATTATATTATAGAGTAAAATGAACTAAACGACATAATTTATGGGGTAAATTGAACCAAGTTATAGTTTAGGAGGTTATCCAGACTTTGGCTATAGTTGAGGGGAGTAAATTGAACTTTTTTCAAAGAAGTTTGACTTGGGGCAAAATTAAAACATTTTGCAATTTTTACCTCTTGCAGTTTTTAGTGTTTCTCACTTAATTTCATCGAATATATTTTTGATCGCCCAGTTCCTGCATGATTATGCGTCGTATTTTCGAGAGCCATTGTACCTGATGTCTTGCCATGTTGCCTAGCGGCCCCCGTCCGGTATTAGCTAGCAAAAGGCTCGAGTCCTCGTAGCATGCCATCCATTTCCTCCACCGGCGTGGAGGCTCCACGAGAGGAGGACACAGGCCGGCAACTCGGCTAGGCGAAGCAGGCCAAGAGAAAAGAAAAAAAATAAAAAAAGAACTGCTACTAAAAAAGAGGGAGGCCTCGAAAGCGACCAAATCTCGCAGCAACGAATTCCCATTTCGCCCACCTCCGCCCCACTTTCCCTTCCGCCCCCTTCCTCGGCGCGATCCAAATCCGGCCATGGACGGCGGGGCGCAGCCGCCGGACACGGAGATGACGGACGCCGGCGCGTGCGGCGGCGGGCAGCCGCCGCAGCAGCCGGCGGGCGGGGGAGGCGGGATGATGGATAACATCCAGGCGACGCTGAGCCACGGCGGGCGCTTCATCCAGTACAACATCTTCGGCAACGTGTTCGAGGTCACCGCCAAGTACAAGCCCCCCATCCTCCCCATCGGCAAGGGCGCCTACGGCATCGTCTGGTCCGCCCTCCCCCTCCCACCCCACCTCCTCGTCCGATTCGCCTTGTCTGATTCGTGTGCCGCCGCGCGAGCGGGTTACTGATTTGCGATTTAATGGGCAGCTCGGCGCTCAACTCCGAGACGGGGGAGCAGGTGGCCATCAAGAAGATCGCCAACGCCTTCGACAACAAGATCGACGCCAAGCGCACGCTCCGCGAGATCAAGCTGCTCCGCCACATGGACCACGAGAATGTCAGTTGCCCGAGCCACCCTCGATCCGTCCAGCTCTCCTCCCGAACGATCCCCAGAATTTCTTCTTTTACTTTATTCTCCGCGGGAAGCACATAGTAGGAGATTCTTGTTTAATGCTTGTTTGCTGGTCGCATTAAAGTTGGGGGAGGTTGGGGTTAGTTACTTTAAATGATTAAGTTCACGACAGCTCGCCTAGCCTAAGAAACTTTTCCTTCCTCGTGGCGGGGAGTAGTAGTTCAGGAACAGCAATTGTAGCCATGCCTTTAAGGGAGCCAACCACCTTTTGAGATGTTATTCATTGTGTTCTTGAAGAACATGAGGGCAGAAAATGATGTGAAGCAACCTGGAGCAGCAGTGCATGTTGCTCTTGCCTGCTGATGTCAAAAGTGTCATTTCAGGACCAACCTAGTGCTGGCCTTTTTGCTAGATCATCCCAATCTGATGAGAATCCTGTGGAATTGAATGCCTCCCAGTCGGTAGGGGACTAGGAGCTTCTGCTACTAGTATTGGAAAGACTTCTGTATACTTTCTGTATTGATGTCTACTTGGACATTTAATTTGAAAGACTGAGAAACAGGATACCAAGTTTTACTGGATCTGGACAGAAGCAGAACGCCGTTGAAGAATCATTTTAGTTTTGCCAGAACAGACAAATTTCATGATGCGAAAGACAGTTACGGGAATGACCTGCAGTTACAGCTTGAAACCTGTTGTGCGTTCAGAAGTGAGCTGCATTAAGTTAGATGACGTAACTGCTAGAGCATTATCCTGGTAAATTAAGTAACATGACATAAGCCGTATGCATGAATGTTGTGCCTTCCTGTTCCTTTCTGTTATTCAGCAGTTATGCATGTAGCAGCATATCTTCAGTTAGGCAAGGTTCGGTCAGTGACTAAGTATTGTCTTGATTTAGACCGTGTGCATTCTTGGTCGACTACTTGTACCTCGACTTTCCAACGGTAGCTTAACCATATTATTTGTACTCTTCTGCATGTAGTCCTCTGGAATAGCATTACGTGGCATGTGGGGGAATATGCTACCTAGGTTGCAAATTTACTACGAAGGGCCAAAGAGTATAATGATAGTACAAAGCATGCTAAAACTACATAAAAATGGAAAGTTGCAGATTTTTCTCTGCTTTCCATATGGTAACGTACGGCACTACAGGCTAAGAATTAATCATAGAAGGCACTGGTTTATACTGGATACAAGCTTTTACCATGTCGCAGATATGTCCACTTGGTTTAGCTGTAAGCCTTTAACTGTCCTACAGGATTGCTTAATAAAATATGTGCTTTTAATTTTTGCTCTGAGCTGTTGATTTATTTCAAGTAACTCGAGCTGAGATTTGTTTGGACCACTCAACAAAGTTTCATGTCTCTTAAAGCATTTCTTGTGCTTCAGCTTTATTCTGCACTGAAGTTAAACCATTAGAATTGTTGCCTCTTATTACAATAGTTAAAGTTGTTGGAGCAGTTTTGAGTATAGCTTCCAGCTATAAGTTAGTATTTCTGATGCAAGTTCATTCTTTTTGTGCAGATTGTTGCAATAAGGGATATCATACCTCCTCCACAGAGGGAGGCATTCAATGATGTTTATATTGCGTATGAATTGATGGATACTGATCTGCATCAAATTATTCGTTCAAATCAAGCTTTATCAGAGGAGCACTGCCAGGTGCTTGTTTATTTCAATCTAAGAAATGCATACTTCCTATTATTTCTCTTGGTGTTTCTTTAGCTATTGTTTGATATTAGCTCAAAATCTATTATTTTCTTCTGTTTCTGGTTGGTTGTGTTTCTGTGACTTCCTTATTTACCTAGGACTGTTTTAAAATTAAATTTATCCCGAAATTTGAGTATATTCAGTATTGACTTAGAAGCGATGACTGTTGATACATAGAGTTATGTTGAGAATTTGTTTTATACAAATCAGATCTAATGTATTCGGTGGAGTCTCTCCTATTGGTCAGTGTTGAGTGCTTTGAAAATACCACAAGTAGGCATCAATGTTAGAGCCCAGATATTCAAGATACCGAGGATTATTTTATGTGCGATATCAAGAGAATCTTTTATAGCCAATTGGCAAAATGGCATAACGTGCAACATAATTATACAATTAACCTTGTGATCTCATGCAAATAGAACTGTTAAACAAGTGTGTTAAAGCTAATAATTTTTGGAAGATGGTCTAGCCATCTCTTTCTCATGCTTTTAAGCTACAGATGCATTGGCGCTACTAAATATGACAAGTTTATTTCTGATATCAAAGTCGTATCTGGCATCACAAGTTTATATCGACTCCTGTTTCAAACCACACAAACTCTTTCTTATTTTGGTGAAAGTTTCAGTGAAGATAAGCATGGTTTCCTGCTAAACATATTCGTGTGAATTTCTTGCTTAGAAAGTTGATTCTGGATCATGCTCGAGAAGAGAAGTCATGCTGTAGCCTTCTTCCAGGCTTTTATTATCCGTTTTAACTGATAGATTTCCATAGTATGAGTGGATTTGTAGCATACTAATCTATTCCTTTTTGCCCAAGCTACCAGATCAGAGGTCACCTGCTCTTTTTGCTAACTTTTATTGTGTTCTGAGAAATTATACATATTTGTGTGACTGTTCTGTTTTTCTCTTGTGCAGTATTTTCTTTACCAAATTCTTCGTGGTTTGAAGTATATACATTCAGCAAATGTCCTTCACCGTGACTTGAAGCCTAGCAATCTTCTTTTGAATGCAAACTGTGACCTCAAGATTTGTGATTTTGGGCTTGCTCGCACCACCTCAGAAACTGATTTTATGACTGAATATGTTGTCACAAGATGGTATAGAGCACCAGAGCTTTTGTTGAATTCTTCTGAATATACTGCAGCCATTGATGTGTGGTCTGTGGGCTGTATATTTATGGAACTGATGGACCGGAAGCCCTTGTTTCCCGGAAGGGATCATGTCCATCAGCTACGGTTACTAATGGAGGTTAGAACTTTCAACTTCTTTCACATTGAATTGATGATATTTTATTACCTTGTCTTTCTTTGGCGTTATCACAGCTTTCTGTTGGTATTTACCAAGTATATGGTGTAGTGAACTGTTAATAGGCTTAGATTGTTGTGGATACTGGATACACCAATTCACCCACCCATCCGTTAACTTATATGAAGGCCTGCTACCTGCAAATACAGTAAGGGGTGGGTTTTCAAATGCTGATATTGGCCAGAGAGAGAAAAATGAACCATAGAAGTGATCCCATTAATGATGATCTGATTAGTGAGTAGAAGTTACACTGTTATGTACATATATCAGTCAATAAAAGATCATTAGTGCTCTATTTTAAGCATGAAACGATTTAGGCAATAGTCTAGCCTGGGGAGTGACAACGCCTAATCTCTTCATCTTAGTGTTGCATGGCTGGCTACAAGTTATACTGTGAACATATATCTTGGTTGTTTTGAGTTATTTTAGTTTTTTAAAAAATATCATAGACATTATCTTGCAATAGACCATTTACATGAACGTAGGAAGATGCATAGAAAAAGTAAACAAAATACAACTCAATAGAAACTGGCCATTTTCTGTCTGCTAGATGGGGTTCAGAAAATCAAGTCCCTGTGCGAATTCATATCATATGTGATGCTTCATATCTATGGCTCAATAGGGGATGTAATCACTTTTTACTTGTGCATTCTGTTTCATGCTTAATGTCCGCATCGTATTTCTTCCATGCAGCTCATTGGGACACCAAATGAGTCCGATCTTGACTTTGTAAATGAAAATGCAAGAAGATATATCCGCCAACTTCCCCGTCATGCTAGGCAATCTTTTCCTGAAAAATTTCCGCATGTTCAACCTTTAGCAATTGACCTGGTGGAAAAGATGCTGACTTTTGATCCTAGGCAGAGAATAACAGGTAAGTTTTACACTTGAACAATATATGTCCCTCTTCTGCTTGTATAGATGTTTTTAATTAAATAATATGCCCATCTTCTGTTTGTATAGATGTTTTTAACTTCTTTTACTTAAGCAATATGTTGCTTTTACTTATAGCACCATGGCTTGACATAGGAATGGTAGAAGAGCAGTTATAGGCAGCATGTGACGAGTGGGTTTAGATGTATGCACACCTACTTATCATGATTGCTGCATAGCATTGGTCTGAACTTTGAAGTAGGCGGCAGAGTTGTTGTCAGATGGTGTTTCTAGTGTTAAAAATATGTGTGCTATTTGAATAATTATTCTGCCTGATTCATTGACTTGTCTAGTTCCATGTTCCTAAATGTTGTCTTTTGTTTTTTTCCTTTTCTTTTTCCAGTTGAAGGCGCACTGGCACACCCTTACTTGGCTTCACTTCATGACATAAGTGATGAGCCTGTCTGCTCAATGCCTTTCAGCTTTGACTTCGAGCAGCATGCATTGTCCGAAGAACAAATGAAGGATCTGATCTACCAGGAGGGTCTTGCATTCAACCCTGATTATCAGTAGCTGGAGACTTAAATTTCAGCCACCGATTCGCTTCATTGAGATGGAAATTTTTTACCCGTCCTGGTGTCACCACAGAAAAGTCTTACCACCGCCAGTTAGCTGTAAATAATTGCCTCACGTGAAGGATCCTATTTGATTAAAGCTGGAGGTGCTGTCGTTCAACGGTAGAAAAGGGCGAGCTTGTGGAGGTCAAATTTCTGCGTAGCAATGGATTCTTGTGCTTACAATATGTTGTTGTTTTATCAGACTTCCCTTTCTTTTTCTTCTTAAAACATTTCGATGTTGTCTGTAAGAAGAGGTAGTTCATGAACGATGGCTGCCTGAATTCAATGGCTGTCATCAAAGTTTCCGTTTCAGGTCGATTTAAGAATTTGTTGTCGGTCAAAACCCACCGGCGAGTAGTGACAGGCAACACGAGGCGCCGGGAGGCTGCCGGGGCACTGGCTGGCACCGGTCCCTCGGTCAACGGCCCAAATCCTGGCACACGGTGTCGCTTCCGAAGATGCAGAGCGTGCCACTTGATCTATATCCGATCAGGAGGGTGCGAACGTGCCTTTGACGATTTGCCTACAAGCATAGACACATGTAAACATTAGTTCGAGCCGTGGTCGGCTTTCCGGGATGACTCTTGCATCGGCTTTAAAGAGCCGATCGAGTCTCGGTGTCAGATTGGATCTGCATATCCAGATGGTAATGGATAAAACAAATAACTGCAAAAACTGCTTTAATTAAATCTAGCTAATCTAATCCACAACGGTAAAAGCTTCACTACTAGATCGGAACATCCTACACGTAGTTAGGTCTAACGAGTGTAAAAGATAATCGAACCTTGACCAGAAAAAAGGCCTAAGAACAAGCGAAATCAGATTCCCGGATCAATCCCTATTAAGATGAAGGCAAAGCATCTAATACGTCGTTGGATCGTCCAACCCGTTTGCAAGGCCTAAACTAGCAGATATTACGCCAATTCTTAACTATAAGAACTAACCATAACAGATTAGATCTACTAGATAAAAAATGAGTAAAGTGTCATCTCTACGCGACTAATTCCATGCAACGAGAATTAGTATAAGATTAAAACATGATTGTGTAGAGATGACATGATGTTCGTAGATGACAAGCAACAAAAGCACGATGAATCTACTAAAAATCATGCTACGAAAATCAGGATAACTAGCACTACTCGCCATAAAAAACGGTTCAGTACGAGTAATACCAAGGTAAAAGTAAAAACAACGCTGCCCTGATCGCTTCTTGCAATCAGGGCAGCATGACGCTTACTTGGACGAAACCCTAGAATTAGGGGTGGCGGTGCGCCGAGAGTTGTTTGCAAACGTGATGACGTTCTCCCTTGACAAATGTCATAGAGTACATATTTATAGTCCGGAGACTTGGACAATAATCTAAACTAACGTGTCCATATCGGACTCTATCTCTAACTCAAACTGAACTAAATCTAAAGATACATGGCCCACATGGCCCAAACGCTCACGCAGGAGCCGATTCGTAAACCTCCTTTAATTTCTTCATTAAGCCCAACTCACTCGCAGCCCATTAATTAATCTATTAATTTATGGCGATAACACATGCCCCCTGGTTTTGGCAATGATAATTCCAGAACCACTTCGTCGCTTCATCTTCCCGTTGATGCTCATTAAAACGCACTATAACCACCATGGAAGACGCAACGTCTCTACAACTGGCTCCTCGTGGAATGTATAAGTGCCGATTCATCTTTCATTTTTTTCCTTATTTAATCTCACCCTGAACCGACTCCTTTCGCCACAAATTCATCTTCCTCCCTCAGCTAACAACGCAGAAAACCCCAACTTCATGTAGCCATGGCGATCTCCTCCTCCTCTGGCTCCAACTCAATCGGCTCTCCTCTCTCCCCCTCTTCCTCGAGTTCCTCTGCCTCTTCCCTCGACCCCATCTCCAAGAGCCGGGAACCGACGCCGGAGTATGATCCGACGGCGGCGCACAAGGCACTCGCTCCTCTGCATTGGGACGCAGAGGAGTTCGACTTCGAAGTCGTCTCCGAGGACGACGAAGACCTCCGGCTCCTGTTCCAGGAAGAGCCGGAGGAGAATAGCGACGATTGCTTCTCCTGGGACGGAGCCGACTCCACCTCGGAAGAAGAAATAGACTCCTCCTCTATTGAGGAGGACCCGATGGCCGAAAGGGTCTTCTGGTTCCTTGGCTCCTCCGAGGAGGAAAGCAAGGAAAATAGTGATGGCAGCGGCGGCGGCGGCTAGAGCGGCGACGACGAAGCCAGCAACGGCAGCAGCGCCGACGAAAGCAGCGGCAGCGACGACGACGGTGACGACAGCAGTGGCGGAGACGTGCCGGCGCGAAGCCCCAACCGCTGTAGGCATTAGGCACTTACGGGTGGTAGGAAGTACTGTAGGAGTAGTACTGTAGCATAGATTGAGCCGAAGGATTCGTTCCTTTGTCAAATCGGCTCTTTCCCTTGTAAAGACTTTACCTTTAATGAATAAAGTCCCTCATCTCTTAGTCTATTGCTTGGACAACCCTCCAAAAGCCGATGGCACCGCATCGAGCTTTAGCAATAACCAAGAGCCGACGGAATTCAAAATTGTAAGCAACCAATATAAGAACAGAACATCACCTCCACTTTGAACCCAACTCGAAACAGATATTCCAAATCCGAGCGCAATTCGAGAATCCCGCTTCATAAGTTTGAACGAAAACTCACAGCATCCAAAACTTGAACCAGAGCCCGCAAAACAACCAAATCCTAAGTTAGTAGATCTGAACCATGGCGGACTCTGAAGCTCAAACAGCGAGATCTCCAAACGTCGATACGGCAATCTTCGGCCTGAAGGTAATATTCAGCCCATCCTTTCAACTTTTTTCAGCTCATCAATCCTCCGAAATAAATTAAGCTCTGAAATATAATACCATATACAAATTTTTGAATTTTTGAAACTCCAGGCTTCAGACATCCTTTTGCCGCATCCTTCCAATCTCGACTCCTTTTGTCTTGGTCCACGAGCTTATGAAAATCCCACAGATCTGATCTCCTGTGAAGCGAATAGAATCCCTTTCATGAGTCAAGACATCAATTTAAATTCCTGGGTCGACTGCTTAAGAGCATGGACTAATCCACCTGAAAGTTGGATTACATGGTATAGCAGAGTAGCAAAAACCTATATGCCCTTGTGGCAAGAACAGAACATAGCTGATGCACTCAGCCTATCATTATCCCCCTAGATAAAGATGAAAACCTTCTGAAGACCATCGGCTATTTCTGGTCCGACGCTCTGAACTGTTTCCTCTTTGGTCATGGACCCATGACCCCTACTCTGCTAGATGTTACCATGATTACTGGCCTAGACATTAGGTCCCCTGATCCTGCAGCTCACAGATTGGTAGAAGTCCCCTTCAAACTTTCATCTAAAACAGACTGCACAAACTGGAGCACTTACATGAACCAGCACATGAAAACGAAAGGTGCAGTAGGTAAAAAGGAACACACAACCTTTCTAAATCTTTGGTTAGAACATTTTATCTTCTCTGGTCCTTCCTTAGCCCCAACCAAGAATTATCTTCCTTTGGCTTACCATCTGGCCCATGGCAACCACACCAGCCTAGGCAAGCTTTTCCTTGGAGAAACATACAGATCTCTCCATTTGATGACAACTAGCTTGCTCAGCCAAAGGAAACTCAGAACTGGATGTCCTTGGTGGTTCATTCAGTTATGGGCACAACTCTACTTCCTGCACCAGATTCCAAACTTTCAAAGCCTAGCCAAGAATTCCTTCCCTGACGAGAATGGCAAGCCAATTAGATGCACCAGCTATGGCCAAGCCCTATTCAGCCTCCCTGGCAGTAAACTGAACTCAACAGATGCAGCAAAATGGTTTAGAGTTTTCTACAAAGACCTAGAGAATCCCCTCTACTTTCCAGTCACTGAATCTGAAGCCTTTGAGAACCCAACTACCTTCAGGCTGGATAGCTTTGCCGGTGACAACAGCACTCGTCATCTATATTCTCTAATGATCCAACCTGGCTTCCTTCCTGTCGGCATAGCACTTCCAACAGAATCATCAAACCAGGTTATGAAACCTATCAACCAGTCATAGCAGCTCGGCAATTCGGCCTAGGACAAGTCCCTCCCCACTTCCATATTCACCACTTGGTGGAGAGTAGAGCCGATCTACCTGATGGTCTTACCAGTTCAAGATGCTACAGCATGTTTGACAATCTCCACATTCTAATACCAGCCGATCTATCCTTTACTCCATCGTCAACCGACTTTAACACATGGTGGGGAATGTGGAAAACTCATGTATTCAGAAGAGCTTTAGGCCCTCTACTGCAACAAATTGATCCTGAATATACAATCCCCGAGGCAGAGGTACTGGATCCATGCACCTATTCTTTCTAAGCCTTATATTGCTTTACTTGGCTAACCTTGCTCACCTTGTTTACAGCAACAAGATGGTCCAGAACCCATGACCAGTAACGGGGAGCCATTCCACTTTCTCCCAACCGCCCCTGATGTTCTTTTTTGCAAGGGATCACCACCAATGAACAAAGTGATAATGACTGTTCAGCCAGACTCACCCCAGTCGGCCTCTAAGCGGAGACAAATCTCTAAAAGTGCATGCCCCCCCCCCGAGTCCCAACTAAGAAAAGAAAGATCTTCACACGGCGAATCATCAAGAAGACAGCACAGCCTCCCTCAGATCGATCAGAATCCAATACCAACCAGGTAATTCACTCTCCGAAATTTTTTTCTGAAAAATTCCTTTCTTATGCACATGTACTCTGGTTGATTGTAATCTTTCCTCCAGGACACAGCTGAAGACATCCTTAGCACTGGAAGCCCATCACAACAGAGAACCGCCGCTCATGAAGTCGATACTGGAACAACTAAAGTCCAAGAACAGCGAGAACCACCCATCATCCCAACAGAAATTCGCAGTGAAGAAACTGCAACAGCCGATGTCGCTATTGTTGCCCCAACTGAGCCGATCACACTCGGACCGACCATCGCTTCTTCCTCACAACAGGTAACACCGCATGAGCCGATTCTAAATCAGCCGATAACTCTGTTGATATACCTTGCTCCCAAAACTAACTCTGATATCTCCACAGGGCTTCAATATTTCGGATTTGCTCTCCTTTGACCCGGCATCAATGGGTCTGATCGCCCCCGGAGCGAAGGTACCACCACCACAGCAGCCGATTGACCTCGCGGATCAGCTTCAACACATCAAAAATCTGCTATCTGCTCCAATCAGTACCCTGGTCGATGACTCCAGCGAAATATAGAAAGTCCTCGAGCAGATAGAATCCCAACTCCCAGAATCACTTCGGGTCAAGCTTTGGCCAGCCGGCCATCTTCCCTTCTTTCGGGCAGAGGTGAAAGTAGCGTAACAGAGGATAGAACTAAGGCATTCTCAAATTCCTCTGAAAGCCGACATTGCTGAAAAGTGCAAGATGCTAAACCAGAAGAAGGCAACTCTAGATGCCAAAGCCGATATCTCAGCGAGTACAAGGCGACTCAGCCTCCTGGAGAAAGAACTGGCAGAACTCGAAGAAAAAGTCCGCACCACACAGAGACTGATCCAAGAAGAGAAAGCCTCGATTGCAAACTACAAGCAAGAAGCCCAAGAAATAACCGAGAAAATACGGGCAGAGTTTGCAGAAATCAACACCTTGAGTCAACAGATAGTAACGGGCGATGACAAAGACGATGAAGCAGTTATAGCAAGAGCCGACGCCATACGCGCAGAAGCCATCCATGCCATAGAAGGATTCCTGAACTTGTAGAATAATTCAGAAAACATTTAATGTTGCCTGTTAAATTGAAACTCGACTCTATTAAAAACATCTTAAGTCGATGGTTACACATCGGCTGCCTTGCTTCTCATATAATTTTTACTTGCTGGCCAACTCAACGAGTTGGCCTCTCACTTTTGCTTTTTTTTTACTGGCCAACTCAACGTGTTGGCCTATCTCATTTTTGCTTTTTTTTACTGGCCAACTCAATGTGTTGGCCTTTTATAATGCAGCCAGATGGATCTCATCGGCTCTTGTTAGTCGCCTTCCCACATGCTCGGAAAATATTTCTTGAGGTGTTGGCCATTGACGGCTACAGGAAACTTGACACCATCTAATTTTTCAAGCATGTACGCATTTCCAGGCAGGACCTAATCAACCTTGTACGGTCCATGCCAAGTAGGAGACCACTTACCATACTTCATGTCTTTAGTTCCCAATGGTAGCACTGCCTCCCAAACTAGGTCTCCAACTTGGAATTCTTTCGGCTTGACCTTTTTGTTGTATGCACAAGCAACTTTAGCCTTGTTTTCCTTGATCTTCTCCAGTGATCAAAGTCTTAGCTCTGTAAGATCCTCCACATTATCGCTCATCAAGGCTGCATACTCTTCAGCCGATAGATCATTCTGAAACTCAACACGCCTTAATCCGGCCGTGATCTCCCATGACAACACAGCGTCTTGACCGTAGACCAGATGGTATGGTGACGTCTTGATGGATCCGTGACACGAAATACGATATGCCCACAAAGCCTATGACAACACCTCATGCCAGCGCCTAGGATATTCATCGATCTTCCTTTTGATCAGCTTGATAAGTCTCTGGTTGGATGCTTCAGCCTGTCCATTAGCCTGGGCATAATATGGGGATGATATGATCAGCTTGAACCCCGTGTCATCGGCAAACTTTCTAAATTCCTCCGATATAAAGACCGATCCTCCATCGGTCGTAATGGTCTGAGGAATCTCAAACCTATGAATGATGTGCTCTTTAACGAAACTGATCACATCTTTCGATGCCACCGACCTCATGGGTACCGCCTCCACCCATTTTGTGAAATAATCCGTGACATCTAACACCCATTGGTGACCTTTGCTAGATGGCGGGTTAATCTGGCCAATCATATCCGTGGCCCAACCCCTGAACGGCCATGGCTTAATGATAGGATTCATTACTGATGCCGGCACCATCTGAATCTTGCCGAATCTCTGACATGCCTGACATCCCTTGTAATATTTAAAGCAATCCTCAAGTATGGTAGGCCAGTAATATCCCGATCGTCTAATTATCCATTTCATCTTATGAGCCGATTGATGAGTACCGCAGGCTCTTTCATGAACCTCATGCAAGAGCCGATTCAACTCCGAAGGCCCCAAACATTTAAGCAGTAGTCCTTCCAAAGTCCTGTAGATCATGCTGTCCCCTATCAGAACATACTTCATAGCTTTGAGTCTTATCCTTCTGGGTGCCCCCCAAGCCGAATCCTTCAAATAATTGAAGATATCGGCTCTCCAGTCTCCAGGTTCTAGAAACTGAACCTCTACATCGACCCCATCGGCTGTTTTCTTGTATACGGAAGCCATCTGTGCCAAGTCATTGGCTTCACTGTTCAAAGTCCTTTGTATCCAGTGGAAATTAATGTACCTGAATTGTGACATCAACTCACGGCACTGCATCCATATCGGAAAAAGAGGCTCGCTCTCATATTTATATTCTTCCGTGAGCTGAGAAATCACCAGTTTTGAATCCCCAAATATTTCCACTGCTTCTGCACCAGCTTCCAGGAGTAATTCCACCCCCTTGCGAACGGCCTCATACTCTACTAAATTATTGGTGCATGGAGTAGCCATCCTGATGGAAAAAGAATAAGTCGCCCCACGAGGCGATACCAAAAGAATTCCTACGCTGCACCCATCATCACAAGCCGATCCGTCGAAAAACATGGCCTAGGAACGTACAAAAAGTGCAGACACGTCAGTGTTGACCCTGTCTGCAATGAGATCCGCCAGTGCCTGTCCCTTGACCGCCTTTGCAGGTTGATATCGGATATCGAATTCTGACAACGCAAACATCCATTTTCCTAGTCGGCCTTTTAGAATAGGAGCCGACAGCATATGCTTGATGACATCCGATTTACATATGACGATCGTTTCCGCCGATAGCAAAATATGTCGAAGCTTTGTACATGTAAAGAATAAACAAAGGCAAAGCTTTTCAATCTCAGGATACCTGGTCTCGGCGTCCAACATGCGCCTGCTGAGGTAGAAGACAACCCTCTCCTGATCGTCATGTTTTTGAATCAGAACCGAGGCGATGGAAGTGTCACCCACGGACAGGTACACATAGAAAGGCCTGTCCTGTTGAGGCGGAACCAATACTGGAGGCTTCGACAAATATTCCTTGATTTCATCAAGAGCCTGCTGCTGTTCTGCCCCCAGTGAAACTCATCCTCGGACTTGATCTTCACCAGACCCATGAACGGCTCGATACGCCCAGACATATTGGAGATAAATCGTCTGACAAAGTTGATTTTGCCGATGAGCTTCTATAACTCCTTCTTCGTAGTAAGCGATTTCATTGTCTTTACCGCTTCTTGACTCTTCAAGCCGATCTCGATTCCTCGCTCATGTACCAGGAATCCTAAGAACTGACCGGCCGATACGCCAAAGGCACATTTCTTCGGGTTCATTTTGAGCCCAAACTTCCGAGTCCGCTCCAAAACCTTACACAAATCTTCCAGATGCCCCCAGCCGATTTGGACTTCACCACGACATCCTCAATGTAGATTTCTACCAGCTTGCCGATGAGATCATGAAAAATGTAATTCATGGCGCGTTGATACATTGCGCCGGCATTTTTCAATCCAAAGGTCATAACCAAGTACTCGAACAAGCCGACCGCGCCTGTTACTCTGAACGCGGTCTTGCTTATATCCTCTAGGGCCATGAAGATCTGGTTGTAGCCGGCGTTACCATCCATAAAGCTCAGCATTTTGTGACCGGCAGCGGCGTTGATCAATGTTTCTGCGACGGGCATCGGATATTCTTCCTTTGGCGTCGCTCTGTTGAGGTCTTTGAAATCCACGCAAACTCTCCATCGTCCATCCTTCTTCTGTACAGGGACCACACTGGAGATCCATTCTACATACCTACATGGCCTGATGAACCCTGCGTCCAACATCTTTCGCACCTCTTTCTTGACCTCCTCCAGGACTTCAGCCTTCATCTGCCTTACTCGTTATTGAAATGGCCGAAATCTTTTCTTACGCGGGAGCCGATGTTCGACGATGCTTCTATCCAGACCAGGTATTTCAGTATAATCCCACGCGAAACAATCCCGGTATTCCCTCAACAGTGCTATCATCGGCTCACGCAGGCTCGGGTCTAGCTTCTTGCTGATAAATGTTGGTCGCGGCTTATCCTCGGGACCGATATCAACTTCCTCCAAATCGTCAGCTGATGTAAACCCGTACCCCAACTTGCCGTCACCTGTAAAATCGACTGTGGACGCAGGCGACTCGTCATCATCTGCCACGTCCACAGCAAACATGGGGATATGACAAAAGAAAATTTTCGGCCGACCGCACGGGCCGGCCGTCTCTATATTACCCCTCGAAACCGATTGCTCATTAACTAACCAACTGCCAGAGCAGGCTAAAGTCTGTCCTCAATGTAACAGTTTCGACTCTAAACAAGAATTGTCTATTTTTTGGGGCCGGTCGCTAGGACCGGCTTCCCGAAACCTGCTAGGCTCCGTAGCGTGCCAGGATGTATTTATTCTGTGAGGCCAGTGGATAAGACCTACCTCAATCCGTTTTTTGTCGCTTCTATCTGATCACAGTCTTCCAGCGCGATCCTTGAGATCGGCTCTTGCCCTTCCGCGTCCCAGGCGTTAATGTCTGCGAGCGAAACCTCGCTGGAGTTATCTGCACGGACCACCTCCACTTCATCGCCATCCCATTGGACCAAACACTAGTGCATCGTGGAAGGAACACAACAATTGGCGTGAATCCAATCCCTCCAAAGCAGCACTATGTACGTACTCTTACTGTTGATGATGAAGAACGAGGTTGGGACGGTCTTGCGGCCAACTGTCAACTCCACATTGAGGACGCCCTGTGCCTCCGATGGCTGGCCGTTGAAATCATTGAGCATCACGTTGGTCTTGATAAGATCAGTAGCAGAACAACCCAATCGGCGCAGTACTGAGTACGGCATTAGATTGACCGCGGCGCCAGTGTCGACCAACATCCTATTCACATTCTTGCCATCGATGAGGCCCTTGAGATATAATCCCTTCAGGTGCTTGTAGCTTTTCTCCTTGGGCTTCTCGAAGATGATCGGCTATGGGCCAAGATCCAGCCGCGCGACGGCCAATTCCTCCGGTTGGGGCGCCCGAAACTCCGACGGGAGCACGAACACCATATTCACATCAGCCGATGGCTTTTCATCGGCTCTTGGCTGCTTGGGGCGCCACTCCCTCCTTGGAGGGCGCATTTCCACCCTTCGCGGGTGCCTGACTTGCTCCGCGACATCCGGACGTGCTTTCCTCAACACGTCGAGGTACCTTGCTTCTGCCTCCTCGAGATTGCGCAAGCGCTGCACTCTGCGCTTCTGTGAGCGGCTGAGCCCGTCAGGACACCATCATGGACGATGATACTTATCTTCCCCTTCTAGCTCAAGATCATCCCTGGATGGCCGCTCAATATGGTCGTCGTGACGTGCTTTGGGCCCCAAGCGCTGGAACACCGACGTCTCGCCTGGCTGGCGTCCCCGAGGCCTGCACTCCAAGCAATCATCGATAGTAGGCAATCGGCTCATGCCGGAATTCCAACAGTACCTGAAGAACGGGCAATGCCAGTGATCGCGTATAGCCTGGTGCCTCCCCAGCGTCCTCCCTGTGCGGTGCTCATACTCCTCCTCTTCCGATTCATATCGGCGGCGCAACTTGTACTGATACTGGTTATTTTTCAGAAGTCGATTGTAAGCTGGGAGTTGATTGCGGATGTGACGCACTTGTTCTTCAGTAACATGTTGCTGCTCCGGCTCATCTTTATCCTGGGGCCGTTTGCCAGAAGCGGCCTCTTTCCTCTGCTCATCACGGCGGCGCATGGGTCCCGCCATGTTAATCTGGAACGCCAAGTTCTGGCCCTCAGGTCTAAAATCCGACAGCTTCACCACGTTAGCTTGTGGGAATGGTTGACTTTCCACCTTCATCGTGTGTTGGGCCAGAATTAATCGGCCTTGCTCGATAGCCGATTGGATCTGCCGACGCAGCTCCTTGCAGTCATTCGTGGCATGGGTGAACGAGTGGTGCCACTTGCAGTATAGCCTCCCCTGCAGCTCTTGCGTCGTTGGCAGCTTGTGATTCTCTGAGAGCCTCAACTGCTTTTCCTTGAGCAGTAAGTCAAATATCTGCTCTGCCTTGGCCACGTTAAAATCAAAGCCCTTCACAAGCCCCTTTTGTTTGACCCACTTGCACGGGACGGGGTTTGCCCCCCGGGTCCACTCTGCCACAGCCACTTCTTGTTCCCCGCTAGAATCATCAGAATCATCTGCTTGGGCCATATTCACATGGTGCTTGAATTTTTCCTGGTACAGCTCAGGGTGATAGTGTTCATACGTCGTGAGCTTCTGTACCATGTGCGCCAGAGAGGTGAATTCCAACTGAAAAGCCAGATCCTTGATCGGCTTAGCGAGCCCCAGAACTACCAAATCGACTGCCTCCTTTTCTGTGATGTGCGATGAGTAGCATCGATTCTTAACCTCTCTGAAGCGCTGCACGTACTCCGACACACTTTCCCCTCGCTTCTGCTTGACTTGGGCGAGGTCGGCAATCCCGGCTTCAGCAGCCTCTGAGTAATACTAGGTGTGGAACTGATCTTCCAGCTGCCTCCAAGTGCGGATCGAATCTGGGGCCAATGATGTGTACCATCCAAAGGCTGAGCCCGTGAGAGACTGACAGAAGAACAGGACCCTCAGAGGATCCGATACCGAAATCATCCCGAGCTGAGTTAGGTATCGGCTCACATGCTCAATGGAGCTGGCCCCTTCTGACCCGCTGAACTTGGTGAACTCCGGGAGCCGATACTTAGGTGGTAACGGGATCAAGTCGTATTCGCTTGGGTACGGCTTGGAATAGCCGATCGCCTTTCTCTTGGGCAGAATGCCGAACTGATCCCTTAGTATTGCGCTGATCTGATCCACACTAAGAACTCCTGGGGCCGAGGGCTCAGCACTCGGCCCGGTAGCGTACTTCGCTAGCCATGCCTGTTTCTCCGCATCTACCCCTGAAGCTCCTGTACCCACCAGATGTCCCGCGCGCGTTGGACTGATGCTGTCAGGTATGTACACGCACGTGTAGCCGTGCGGGATCTCCTTAGGCGGCTCGTTCAGGAACTGGCCCTCCTCGGGATCACCGCCGATCTTGTAGACGATGTAGATCGGCGAAGCCTGCGGACCTGGGTTTGTGAACGAATATGATATTGGCGGCCTAGACTGAAGTGAGACCACTCCCCTGTGACTCCCCAGGATTGGTCCAGATGGGGAGTACTTGTTCTTGATCACCTCCTGGACGACACGATGTGCCACACGCTCAAGCTCATTCACCAGGCTTTCTGAGTGCCCATGAAGCGTGTGAGCCACCATGTAGTTCATCTCCTGGCGCAGGGCTCTGGTGCGCTCCTCTGATGGTACGAACAAGTCAACGTTGTCGAGAGCGCCTTCGGGTGAGAACCCCTTCCACCTGATGCCGTGGTTGCGGGTCCTCTCGAAAGAGCCGATGAGATCGGCTTCGAACTGAGCTTTGACCTCATCATATTTCTGCTTGTGCTCGGGGGTCAGCTCTTCATACGTGACAGGGCTGGTGATCGGCGCTTGGCTCTGAGGTCCAGTCATTCCAGCGGTGGACGTTGTTGCTGATGAATGTCCCACCGGGCGTGCCAGAATGTGTTGTCGGTCAAAACCCACCGGCGAGTTGTGATAGGCAACACGAGGAGCCGGGAGGCTGCCGGGGCGCTGGCTGGCACCAGTCCCTCGGTCAACGGCCCAGATCCTGGCACACGCCGTCGCTTCCGGAGATGCAGGGCGTGCCACCTGATCTATACCCGATCAGGAGGGTGCGAACGTGCCTTTGACGATTTGCCTACAAGCACAGACACGTGTAAACATTAGTCCGAGCCGTGGTCGGCTCCCCGGGACGACTCTTGCATCGGCTTTAAAGAGCCGATCGAGTTCCGGTGTCAGATTGGATCTGCATATCCAGATGGTAATGGATAAAACAAATAACTGCAAAAACTGCTTCAATTAAATCTAGCTAATCTAATCCACGACGGTAAAAGTTTCACTGCTAGATCGGAACATCCTACACGTAGTTAGGCCTAACGAGCGTAAAAGTTAACCGAACCTTGACCAGAAAAAAGGCCTAAGAACAAGCGAAAGCCGATTCCCGGATCAATCCCTATTAAGATCTAGGCAAAGCATCTAATACGTCGCCGGATCGTCCAACCCGTTTGCAAGGCCTAAACTGGCAGATATTACGCCAATTCTTAAGTATAAGAACTAACCATAACAGATTAGATCTACTAGATAAAAAAGGAGCAGAGTGTCATCTCTACGCGACTAATTCCATGCAACGAGAATTAGTATAAGATTAAAACATGATCGTGCAGAGATGACATGATGTTCGTAGATGACAAGCAACAAAAGCACGATGAATCTACTAAAAATCATGCTACGAAAATAAGGATAACTAGCACTACTCGCCATAAAAAACGCTTCAGTACGAGTAATACCATGGTAAAAGTAAGAACAACGCTGCCCTGATCGCAAGAAGCGATCAGGGCAGCATGGCGCTTACTTGGACGAAACCCTAGAATTAGGGGTGGCGGTGCGCCGAGAGTTGTTTGCAAACGCGATGACGTTCTCCCTTGACAAATGTCATAGAGTACATATTTATAGTCCAGAGACTTGGACAACAATCTAAACTAACGTGTCCATATCGGACTCTATCTCTAACTCAAACTGAATTAAATCTAAAGATACATGGCCCACATGGCTCAAACGCTCACGCAGGAACCGATTCGTAAGCCTCCTTTAATTTCTTCATTAAGCCCAACTCACTCGCAGCCCATTAATTAACCTATTAATTTATGGTGATAACAGAATTCTTGTACATCTACCTATTGTTTCATGAGACTGTAATTCCCATGTTGCCTGCGAGAGTGATGGCTAACTGACCCTGTGGCGGGCTGGTGGCTGCCAAACCTGAGAGCCAGGAATTAGATCTCTCTTCCTTCCAGGAATTTCAGAACGAACTCACTGGCTACCCCACCAGTTGCTCACGGTGATTTTCCCTTCCGCTCGATGCTCTTGTTTAAATGAAATAGCCCGCAATCTAGAACACTGTACGAGACATCATATGAAATTTTGGTTTATCACGTATCGACCCTGAAAGCATCACTGTTTCACGAGGACCTGCTGCTACACCACTGGCGTGTGCAAAACATATGAACACACGGCAAAACACTGATGCCCAAATATCAAATATCTCGCTGCTCAGTGAATAGAAAGCTGGCCGTGGGTTGACTAGTCACAGAAAATGCCAGCAAATAGGATGCTAAAATGCTAACGCTATAGATTCGCAGGAAGACATGGCCGTGACTCCTGCTGCTTGATACTGTCTGCGACGTGTGCGATAACACCAGCACCAGCGTTGTGAAGCCACTCGTTCTTGACCTGCATCACAGCATGAATTTGGATGCTGTTCGTTTAGAGAGAAAAAGGAATCTGGAAAAAAAAAACTGGAGAGAAAATATCACTCCTGAAGAAAGCATTCACAAAAGAACTGCGCCCCCATACATGTATGTTGTTGTGAGCAAGGTAAGGCCAGAACGATGAATGGAAGCTGACGTCCACCTTCTTCCAACCAACCTTCTGCAACCCATGGGTCATCTCCTCTGTTTCAAGAATCAGTGTCCACAATTCATCCAAGAAACGGGAAACTTCAGCGCACCGCACATACGTGTGCAGTGCGAAATTCATACTTACCCTCCATCATTTGGTGGTATTCCTCGGTATTTTCTGTGTTTGGAGTTTGTTGTGCAGCTTGTTTAGCCCTGGCAGCCTTGGAAGGAAAATGGGGTCCCTCTGGTGATACGGGCGAACAGTACTCAACATTCACAATGTGCTTATAGCCATCCAGTGAACGATGGGAGGGCTGCAAATAGAGGAACAGTATGATCTATTCAGATGCCATTCATTTAGTGCGACATGTAAGTTACCAAGGATCAATTGTGTAAGTACTGCAACCTTTACAAGATCCTTTTCTCTCCTTATTGAAGATGTTCGCCAGCCGACCATGTCTGGGATAAGCATAAGCTAACGAAAACAAAGAACAGGAATAAAGGCAGAAATAGGTTGGGGGATATGAGCATTATTGGATAGCATTCTGCAGATCAAGTTCAAGAAATGATTTTTTTTAACACAGTTGAAGTTCAAGAAATGACTTGACAAGGAAGGATACGGTCATATGAAACATTAGCATACAGAACGCGGTTCTTAAAAGCTGCTAATGCTAGTCTGTTAGGCAATGAAAAAGGCATTATTTTTCAACAAGAACAACTTAGCGTCTAAATAATTCCTGTCATTAACTTACATGAACTTTTTGTCCTCACAGTCAGATGCCATTTGTAACAGAAGAGGTGGCTTGCTAGGATCACCATCAGTGAGAAAGAGTTGAGCACCAGTGCGCCCAACAATTAAAGGAGCCAAAGGTGCAGCAAGTTTTTCTAGAATCGATAGCCCTTGAAGAAACGGAAGCTGGTAATTAGGAAAAACATATAAGCATGTAGTAAAGGTATTGCTCACCATAAATTTACCATTTATCTGAAGTTTAGATACTAGTTGGCTTTGACCCCTCCAGTGATGATACCAGCTCATAAAACTCATGCTATGCAATCTCAAAATCTAAATAAAGTTTCTTATTTGAACAAACTAGAGAGTTTGGTTCCCTGAAGCCCAACTTTTACTGGAAACAAACTGTATCTTTTGCAAAAATTTAACACATTTTGATGACCCACCTGATTTCTCCCTCTAACCCCAAGATGTGGGGTAGCCAAGGTAATAAAATTTATTGGCTCTAGTCCAGCAACTGCACCTAATCCTGAAGTGCATCGTGATTTTGCAGATCCTCTTGCTGCAGGAACAATTTGTGCACTACTCTGTCCTTCATTCTTTGCTTCCAGTGAATAGAGTAGTGCAATAGCATATCTAGCAAAGAGACCACCCAATGAATGTGCTAGGAAGGAAATCTTTCTCAAGCTGGACATCTTCTTAACCACATCCAAGACCTGTTTCCATAGGCACAATTATCAGAGCTTCTAAGCGGTTCATTAGGATCCACAAACAAGATATAGAAAGTCCCCAACAAGGTGAATGCTTGAATTCTCTCTCAAAAAAGGTGAATGCTTGAAACCTTTTTCTAGGACAAACTTTTAAGAACGTACTTCATCTGCTAACCTTCTTCCAGCTATATCAATCCCATCAAACGTTTTGGTGTAGACGTTCGATGAACTAGCTGCAGAGAAAGAATGTTTGCACATTTATGGCTCATTGCAATTAACAAACTATTCTCAACTGTAAACCTATGTAGCTAAGTAGTAATGTGTACGCCCATATTCACCTTGTAGGTGCAGCATTTATTACATGCTTTTAGTTCGTAAATTGGTATTGACAGAAAGCTAGTAGAATCCTAGTTCATAAGGCCAGTCTCAGTGGGAGTTTCATGGGCACAGTTACCTAAATTAAGAACTAGGTAACTATGCCAGATGGGTTTTATGGGGATGAAACTCTCCTCACATCCCTTGAAACTCCATCTTTATCTCTTCTTGCCATGTCAGCAAAATTGATGATATTTATTGTCATGAAACCCCATTGAGACTAGCCTAAGGTGATAAGTAGTCTAGCATGCCTTACCATAGATGAAAAAATTATCACCCAGCCGTCTCTTCAGCACTGCTTCCCCATATGTCCAGTCTTTGGGGCTGCAACCAAGGTAGAATGAAGTAAATTTGTCAGTAACAACAAATAGAGAATGCAGACAGGTACAGCTTGGGTTAAGAAAACAAAGTAATATCTGCCATACTAATATGTCTACACATTACGCCTCTTGCAAATCTA
Organism: Panicum virgatum; assembly: GCF_016808335.1. Classification (NCBI taxonomy): domain Eukaryota; kingdom Viridiplantae; phylum Streptophyta; class Magnoliopsida; order Poales; family Poaceae; genus Panicum; species Panicum virgatum. The sequence continues at coordinate 4,428,405 of NC_053139.1, read as the reverse complement.
TATTCACAACATACTACGGGAGAACTAGGATCTACAGCGGTTACCTTGCCATGATACCATGGACAAGAACAAGGAGATGATCTGGACCTTGCTTGCTTTTGGATGTATCCATTAATGAACATGAAACAGGGCTTCCCCTTGATACTGTACGCAAATATAGGTTTCTGGCAGATTTCAATCCTGAAAAAATCGTTTAGTGATGAGTTCCAATATACACTTAAATAAAGCATGTGAAAAATATTTAAACAAGGGAATGCGACTTCATTTAAATTTGGACAGTAAACTGTTCAAAAAATCAGATAGAATCATAGAAATGAAGCCACCTTCTTGTTTTAAGCTAAGACCAATTTGATGTGTGATCCGATTCAAATTCATAAATTGGACTTTACTTCCCTGATCGATTAAGGATGCATTTTGCTTGGATGCCAAATGGTTCGAGAACCACCAGAATTATCACGCACTGTAACTGGTGCGTGCCTATTGCGATGCCAGTCGATCCAGTAGCTTAGATGAAAGACTGAAACCTCCCGATCTCGGTGCTTAACTGGAACTGCCTGACCGAATATTTATTCGTATGCCGAACTACCCAATCAGACCGAACAAACCACCTGACATCTGAATTGACTTAGCACAAGTATCAAATTGCAGTACCACTACGAAATTATCTGTCACTTCGATTCCCTGGAGCGACCCACAGCTCCAGCGCCCCCAATCTATCACGGAAGCAAATTTCTCAGGAACGGGGAAGCGGTCGAGAAGGAACCTGACGGGGTGCCGCTTCCACTGGAAGAAGAGCAGGCGGGGCCGACGGGCGAGAAACGGAGGGAGCGGCTGCTATATGGGCCGCGGGGCGAGTGGCCGTGGGGAAGAGAGCAAGCCGTGGACGCCATCCCTCCGCGCGGTGTGGAGCGGCGCCGGCGGCACGGGACAAGGCGTGGTGCTGATTGACGGCGGGGTCGAGGAGCGCGGCGGACGAGGCAAAGCCGACGCGCGCCGCGCAGGCGTGGCGGCATGGGCGGACGGAGTGGGCGGGTTGGCGGGTGAGGTTGGCCGTCGGCGTCGGCGTCACGGCAGCCAGCCCTTGGATTCGGCGGGGGATGGCCCGATCGGGAGGTTGCAGGGCTTGACCAAATGCTTAGCTATGCCATACCTAGCTAAAACTAGGACACACTCAAAAAAAAAGAAGCTAAAACTAGGATTATAGGATAGTAGTATCAAAACTGTATAACTGCAGCAGATGGTTACGGCTATGGTTCAAAAAAAAAATTCGAGTATTCGTTACATCGAATCTTTGAACATGTGCATGTAGCAAATGCATTTGAAAAAATAACTAATTACACAATATAACTGTTTCATACAAGATAAATCTTTTAAATCTAATTAGTCCATAATTGAATATTAATTGTCAAATAACAATGCATTGTGCTACGGTACCAAACCCCAAACTTTTTCGTTAAAAATTGAATAACTTACTGATTTCAGAATCGGAATTCAGCTAGATTCTGAATTCTCGATTCGAAAAGTCATATGATTTTTGAACATTTTTAAATCGTGCCTTCAGAATCACTCAAAGCTTCAAACAAAACCTATATCAAATATATATTTATTAAATGTATCACAAATTGTTTTTTTAATTTATGAGTATTATAAGTCTGATAACCGTAAATACAAACTATATTAAATGTAGCCACCCAAAATATAACATGTCATGTAGAGACCAAATATCCAGGTCTACTTGAGCGCTCTCTCCCTACAATCATAGCAATATATAGGGAACAACAATAAGATGGAGAACGAACTCGATTGTCAAGGTCGAAAAAACTGTAGCATCATATACTCTTCATAAAAAATGATGGAGGAGGTAAAGTGATCCCTAGACCATAGGAGAAGAGGGGGCTTGAGCCTCCTTGCTTAAAGAGAAGAATGTACGAAGAGAAAGAGAGAGAGAGAGGAAGAAAATGCTTTATTATTGAATAAAGATCCATATAATAGATTACAATCGATAATAACATACATGCATATAGCACTTTCTAGAAGTAGTGCTAGTTAAAAGATCCTCTTAATTAGTATATGTGATAGATGTTTTTTTAGCTGGGCACATATTAATCACATTAAATGGACATATTAATCCTCTTATCGCTCACCTAGTATTAGATTAGAAGAAAAGGCTTATATTTGATAAATAGCCAATTAAATGGGCACAAAGGTGATATACGAAAGATATATAGATTGGACATAAACGAAAATGGAGTCGATTTGTACGGGTATGGTTAAGGGTTCGTTTGGTACCCATCTATATATACTCCTTTACAAATATTTCATATCCAAGTTCCTCATTTGAAATGTTTCTCCTATCATTTATTAGAAATTTTTTTACTATTAATAATTTTGGTGGTTCAGATTCTTCCTAAAATAAACTACTATCTCCGTTGCAAATTATATATCATTAATTTAAAAAGTCGAAACGACCCACAATTTGAAATGGGTAGAGTAAGGGGTTGTTTGGATCCATCCAAATGATAATGTCCAAAAGTGTTAAACTTCAGCATTAACCCAACCAAACATGAGTGTTAATGGGGTGGGCTCAACTTAGTTTAGTCAAGACTTAAAAACTTTAGTAGAGATATGAGTGCTGATTAATACTGTCGGTGCCTTGGCCCGGTGGTCCGGACCCAACCAGTGATAATGCTGCGTGTTCCTCGTCCCAGATGTTAACGCAAGAGGCAATACAGTAACGCACGGGTTTATCCTAGTTCCGGCCGTGGGGGCCGTACGTCTAGCAAAGGGGTGTGCGAGAGCACTGTACTATCTTGCACCGGGGGTGGTTGTAGTAGGGGGTACAAGCGAGGCGAGAGAGGGAGGGAAGCTCCCAAGTCTCCGCTAGAGGAGGAGTTGATTGAGGCGAGTGCTAATATCAGGGTTCAGAGTAGCGTATGTGCTCTGCTAGTAGTGCGAAGTGTCGTCCTACCGAATGGGCCAACCCCCCAAGGGAACGCCCGCCTCCTCCTTTTATAGACACAAGGAGGGACGGTGTACATGCACAGGTGGTCATGAAAGTCGTCGTCTTTTCCCCGAATCGCGGGGGTGCAGTGGTCGAGCACTGTGAGAAGTACACTGTGGGGTATGGCGCCGGGCGTGGCAGTCGTCCTGGGCTTCGTCCTTGGTCTTGTGAGGATCGCGCCGGCGTCCTGGCGGCTCCAGCAGGCGGCGTGGTCGTTGCTTTGGGTGGTACCGTCCTCCAGGCGTGGCGTGGCGACGTTCCGTAGGTCCTGCAGGCCAGGGTCTTGTTCTGGTCAAGGCCGGAGTCGCTTCTGAGAGTCGTGCCCATGCCATTCGGGGGCTCTACGGAAGGGAAAGTACGAAAGAGGCATGGGGAGTTGGCAGCATAGTAGCTGGAGCAGTGCCGAGCATGTCTTGCACTGCGTCACAGGTTCCCACAGTGTCGTCACAGCATCCGGAATGGCAGAGCAGTGACCGGAGTTGGCGGACAAGACTCCGGTCACAGCCACTATGTGCGATGGCGGCCTGGCGCCGTCAGACCCAGGCGCTGTGGAGGAGTGGTTGGCATTAATGCCTCCCCACGGCAGGCAGGTGAGTGGAAGGACTGTTTGTCCTTTCTGTCGAGGGGTGGCTTTGCCCGGCGTCAGAAGAGCACGCCTCATCCACTCGCACTTAATACGGGTGGGTGAGGGAGCTTCCAGCACAAGGCTTGTGCCCGCCGCGTCCATGTGACACATGGCGGCTCCGGACCCCTTCCGAGCAGCTAGCTGAGCCGAGAGCTCATGGGGGTCTAGATAGGCACGTGGAGGTCCCGGACCCATCTACGGGGGTCCGGGTCCGCGACCACAGGTGCTAAGCATTTCCACCTCTGGGACATGTGGTGACGCCGGACCCGTCCCCGAGCAGGAAGCGGGTCCGGGACCGTTGGTCCGGTAAGATGGAGTCGGACCCCAGGGGTCCGGCTGCTCAGCTCCTTAGGGCGTAGACGATCCGTTTTCTCGAGGACAGGCTCGCTACCCTCGAGCGAGGCGGAGGCGCGAGACGCGGTCGAGGACTTCGGCGGGGAGCCCTCGAGCGAGGCGGAGATCACCCCGCGGGTTCGAGGGGGGTGCGGATGGGCCGCACTGAGTACGTGGGCCGCGTGTTGGGCTTCTTTGAGTCCTTTCCTTTCTTCCAGCTTGGAAGGAGGCTGTAGGGCTTCGTGGGCCCGGTTGCCCAGCATGTGTTTGCGTTTTAGGGCAGTTTTAGTTCCCTAATTAGTGTGCCTCTAATCATGGTACCCGACAGTAGCCCCCGAGCCTTTGGTCGAGTCAGGGGATTCGGCCAAAGGGTATTTCGGCAAATTTTACCTTTTGATGTGATCGATCGGCGTTGCGTTCGCACCAGGCGCATCCGGGTGCTGGTCTGGCGGACATGACAACTCGTCGGTCGGGGTAGTGCGTCTGGAAAAAGCGCTCCGAGGCGCGCGCGCCTTCTTGTCTTATTCGGGTGGCGAGTCGCGTCAACGCACTGAGCAGGCCAGGGCCATGATGGCGCCTGCTGATCTGCAGCTGGTGCTATTGCCGCGCTGTCCCTCATTCAGGGTCTCAGCCCTACTTTCCCTGTTTGCCTTATGACACGCCGTTCGAGGGCAGTCGGCCAGCGCCAATGCTGGGCTGCTCGGCTTTGTGTTGTTTGGTCACATCTCAGCACCGTCACGGGCGGTCCAAGCCTTCCCCTTGCGACAGGCTTAAAGCTTGGCGCCCGATGCGGCTATAAATAGAGATCGTGGGACTCCCTTTCCTCTCCAACTTCCCTGCTCTTACTTCTAGCATCACCTAAGTCTAGTAATGTTTCCCTTTGCCTTTCACGGTCGTCCCCCGAACGGGGTGGCCTGGCTTCTTTAGGCTTTGATGCTAGAAGAATGTTTGCGAGCGGCGAGGGAAAGCTGGAGAGGGCGTGCTCACCATCCCTCGGCTTCAGTGGGATTAGCAGAAGAACATTGGCCCGAGGGGTCCTGACTCTGCGATGTCCCTCAGCCTAAAGGGGCGTTGAGACGCCTGACCACGGCGTCGGCGTCAGGTTTGGTGGCCATTCTTCGCATCGTCCCTCTTGGCGACAACGTCGCTCCCGGGGAGATGGTGCAGAGGGTGATGTCCGCCAGCTCGACCCCCCGCAAGGTCTTTGGTGGAGGAGACGCTAGAAGAAAGCTTGCGAGGAGGGCATCCCGCCAGACCCGTGCGGTCTGGGGGCTACTCCTCGCAAGCCCGAGCAGCCTGGTCGTGATGTCGGCCAAGGACTTGTTGCTCTTCATCGGCGTTCGCTCCTCCCCAAGACAGGGAAAATTGCCACGCAGGTGGCAATGTGTTTGAACTTTTCGACGGCTTCGAGCCGGTAACCCTTTGTAATCTTTGTTTGCAAAGAGCAATGAAGTCTCCTTCTCCTTCGCGGAGAGGATGATCGAGGGTGTAAGGGTGAGCATCACCCCTGCAGAGGATTTTGGTCCTCGAATGTGTGAAGTTTCCTCCGTGGGGGCGCGTCAGCGCACCCGCGGGTGTATCCCCCGAGGCCTTGGAGGAGTGTTTGGACTCGTCCAAGGGCTATAAACGTCGCCCTGCTTGGTTGCTTCACTGAGGTGGCCGTCCAGCATCTTTTTCAGCCGGCATCGGCATTCCTTTCAGCCGGCCTCGGCATTTTTCGTGCTGGCACAGCGACTCAGAGTCCTGCTTGTCAGTACCCCAGGACTGGGGTTGTAGCAGCACCGTCCAAATTAAACCGGCTTAAATGCACTAACCATCATCTTAATACTTAATCCAGTTACTGTGCACTTAAAACGGTGTAACCTGACAGGCTGTCGGGTAAAATCCCGATTAAACTACTGTACTCCAGGATCACAATTGCACTTAGACCCGTACGAAGACGAGCACAGGTGTTACCCGCATACAAAAATCTTCAAATTAACTTACAACACAGGTTTTACATAAAAGTCTTAAATACAAACAACAGAGTTCAAACGCACAGCGGAAGTTTAAAACTGAGTTCGAAATACAATACGATAGCTACGGCGACGATAAAAGGTGAGCTCCACATCCTGCCCACCGATGTGACGCCAACCTGCCCAATCTTCACGGGGAAGACGGGGCCCACTCAACTGTCCACCTGGAGGAAGCGGCTGTCCAATCCAGGACGCACAGATCTCCTCGAAGTCCGCAGGGACACAACCTGCTCAGAAGGGTTACAACAACAACCCTGAGTATACTAATACTCAGCAAGGCTTACCCGACTCTGGGTATACTTAGCCCATTACCTAGACATGCAAAGCTTTTTGGCTCTGGAGTTCTTTTGCTGAAAAGCTACTAGAAGTGAATCCTTACTTTCAATATTTTAGCTCTATTTAGTATACCAAGTGTTACTAAGTTCGCCTATTCATCTAAAACACACATGGTGGAACAGATTATCTTTTAGTAACTTCCAAACCAGTCTTTTCCATCCCGTTTTCAATTCAACTTCTTACTACGATGTGACAAAGTGACCAAGGTTCTCTTAACCGAGAGAGACGGCGAATCGATCCGATTTAACCTTGCAAGGTGGACCTAACTCACACGACACGCGTAAACCCCGTCGGGCCAGACACGTCAACTGTTCCCATCATCACCCCGACGTCTGAATCACGCCTGCCAAAACCCGTGTGAAGGGTCCCTCACAGCGAACTCCCAGAGAACTAGGAGGCGACATACACTCCCACACCCGCCATCATTCCACTCCCAGAGTAGCAGGTCGCGATTCAAAGTATCGTTGCAAATCAGGTAATTAGCTTACCGGTTTCGACTACCTCCTACTTCCGGCATGTGGTTAGTACTGTTCAAACTCAGTCATCACTGCCAACAACGGAACGGTCCTCAATCGACACAGGCGGAGATTTCTTTTCATCCATTCTATACCATTAATCCAACTCACTTCCGCCCGGTCTCCAATTCTCTTACTCAACAAAACATTTCAAAGCCAAGGCTAAGGGATCAAGATCCTAAACTCGCAAGTGACAGTAATCACTCGACTTCTACCGAAATCCTATTTAGCAGAGCATTTCTACCGACACCTGTATACTAGTATAGGCCCACGGTACCTAGGAAAACATGCATACTATGGTTCCATTCAACTCCTAGAACATAAATGCACAATACTTAATTAAACAATGCATAATTTAAATTATGGTTATGCTCCGGGGCTTGCCTTGCAGGTCAGCGGGGTTAACTAGGTCTCCGGGGGCGTGCTCAACGGCGTCCTCCTACTGCGCTCCTGCTCGTGGCTCCTGGACCGGCTCAGCAACTAGCTCGTGGACAGCGTCGGTCGTGGCGTCTACACGAATAAAATATGTCATGCAACCGTTAGGACACAGAGCAATGCATACGTGCTTACGATGCGAAAACCAAAACTCAAACATTTAGCCTGAAGTGTCTTCTTTCAAAAACAACTACTGACTTTGCTTAGAGCAGCAAGGATTAAAACCGGAGTTTATTTTGTTAAGGTACACATGCATGGAATTAATCAATTACCAAAAGGATAAAGGAAATAAAATGAAGCTAGGAACTAATTAAAGATCAAAACTTAACACGCCACAGAGATCTATTAGCTAAACTTTGATAACAAGAAAAACTGCTGAACCGAGGTGCGTAACTAAAATATTAACACTTGCAGACGAAGAAAAGCATTTCTTTTAGCCCTAGAAAAGGAAAACAAGCAATAATAGCTCCACAAACGTGCTCAAAGGTTATGCACCTGAAACTTTTTCAGTGAACCACACATACCAAGAGTAAGCTACTGCAAATTTTTCATACTTTTTAGAGCCATGGAACTACCTACAATAATTAAACTAGGTTTAATGCAAACTGAATTTTCACCACAGCAAAAGTGACAAAACACAGGCACAAGTATTTTTCCTCAGAAGCTTGTGATTTTAGAAACCTAACAAAATTTGTTTGGCATTTTTCACATTTTTCTGTAATTTTCTACGCAATTATGAACCTTCAGCTAAAAAGAATAACAAGAAAAACATAAAAGGGGGGCTGACAGCCGGGGTCCACCCGTCAGCGACCCGGCCCAGCTGCTCCCCCCCTCCGCTCCCCTGCTTCGCCCGCACGGGCGGCGAGCAGCCCAGGCGGCCTGCGGGGGCGCGGCTTCGGCCCCCGCCGGCGGCGGCCGGCCGGCGAAGCGGCTGGCCGAGCTGCGGCCGGGGTGTGGGCGAGCGGCAGCCGTGCGGGGCGTGCGCGGCGCGGCCCAGGGGCGCGCGCGCCAGGGGGGTCCGCGGCGGCGACGGGGCAAGGGCGGCGGCGCGCGGCGTCCTTCGCCGGCGGGGCAGAATCGGCGGCGCGGCGGTGCGGGGGAGAATCAGTGGCCCCAGGCGACCCTAGGGCTCGCGGCGGCGCGGGCGGGCACGCGCAGGAGCGGCCCCGCGGCGTGCGCCGGCGACGGCGCGCGGCGGCGGCTTGCGGCGGCGGCGTTCCGGCCGCAGCGGAGCCAAGCGGCGGCGGGAGTGGGCGGCGCGAGGTTCGGGGAGGTTGAGCGGCTGCGGAGCGCGCGGGCGGCGCCCAGCGCGTCCGCGGCGGCGCGGCGGCCAAACGGCGGCGGCGCAGAGCGGATTTGGGTGGGAAAAGCGTCGGAGAGGGAGAGGAGGCTGCGATTGAGCTCACCGTGGGTCGATTTGTGGCGGAGGATGGTCGGAGGAGCGGCTCGACGGAGAGGGGGCGGAGCTCGACGAGGACAGCAATGGTGGCCGCGACGGAAACGCCTGAATCGGCCGGGGAACGACTCGAGCAGGCACCGGATGGGGCGGAGTGGGGTCAGGGCGAGGTTGCGCAGCTCGGGGCACGATGAATCATGGCGGGGCGGCGAGCCGTGGCCGGCGCGTCGAACGGCGGCGACTCGAACTCGTCTCTGCTCGCTCGAGCTCGACCTAGCTCCGAGGAAGGAGAAGGCTGGAAGGGAGGAGAAAGTTCCCGTGCTCGCGAGAGGATAAGGGCGGCGCCCAGACGCCGAGGAACGCCGGGATGAGCGACGCGTGGAGGAGCTCGCCGGCGTCGACGGTCGCCGGTGTCAGTATGGGCAACACAGTGAAAACGCTGGAGCTCTCACTGTTGACTCGTTTGAATGATTTTGACTCCAGTTTGACCCGCTAAAACTCCAAATTTCATATAACAACTTGAAATTTGGCCAAAATAAAAGTTGTAGAGGATAAGAAGATCTACAACTTTCGTTTTGGGCGGAAGTTGATTTGGAGCTCAGATCAAGGACAAAAACGAGATTGAACACAGCTAACTAGATGTTTACTAAGCGAACGCGATTAGCGTTGACGACGAATTTGAGTCCACGATTAGCGAGTTAACTCAAGATTAACGAGACGATTAACACAGGGTTGTTACAGGGGTACTCGCCGATGGGACAGGTGAAGACCCCCCTCGATCAGAGAGTCTGCAGGGCGATGAAGCATATCCGGCAAGAGATTCATAAAGCACTGATAATATCTTTTTCGTGGTATACTATACATCCTCGTTGGGCCCACCTGTCGGGGTCCAACACCTGTGTACGCGCCTCCCTTGTGCTATAAAAGGGAGACGCCCGTTAGAGAAGAACTCAAGTCGAAACAGGGGACTTGAGGAGAGGATAGACTCATCCATAGACACAAGAGCAATACAACTCTCAGTGGACGTAGGGTATTACGCTCCGGCGGCCCGAACCACTCTAAATCCTCGAGTGTTCTTGTGTTCTTGCTTCATGAGAAGATCTGAGTAATCGCTTGCACCTCCCCGAGTAACCACCCTCTGGGATTAGGCGGGTGCATTACGCCACCTGGCTGTGGCCCTCTATCTAGAGCCACGACACTGCTGATCCATCTAGTAGGCGCGCGTTAAGAGTGGGAGTTTTGGTTAAACACATGGAACTTCGTAATTGACGGTTGTCGATCCATTTGAGGGTGCGGCCTGAGCCGCGGTGTGCGAGGAGCCCCCGAGCCCCGGCCTGCGTGAAGGCGTTCAGGGGACCCTCGTCGCCCTTCCGCTGGGAGGAGGGGTGAAGCGCACCATGCTACCCATGCCCGGGCCGCGAGCTATGGCTGCTTCAGTGAGCTGTTATTGGGTGGTTCCAGTGGACGTCCGTGCCCCATTCGATAAGGGTCGGCTCGTGGTCCGTGGACACGTCACATAAAGTGCTCGCAAAGGTTCGCTAGGTGGGGCTCGGACCCGTTCGATAGGGTCCGAGGGCTCGATGGGATCCCCCGGCTAGGCACCCTCGACTGGCCTTGAACACTATGTAGGATGTCTCGAACTCCGTGTTCGAGGGTAGCTTGTACGACACATCCATGCAGTCCCTGACTCTGGTGATCTGGGGCGCCTGTCGAACCCTTGATGGGCCAGGCTTCGAACCCCTGATCAGTAAGGCCTCGGAATGAGGTTCCTTCGAGGGTGAAGAGCCCCCCAAAGGAATATTCAGTCACGGTTCGCAAACGGAGCGGAGTCGCAGGTCGTGCGCACAAGTCTTTCGTTGGTCGTGGGCGACGTGGCCCAGTGCGTGCGGTGCAATGCGGGCGCGCCTTTTTAAGCGGCTGCCTTAGGTAGGCGATGAGGTGTGGGCGGCGGCTGACGGATAGAACAGTGCTACAGTTGCGTCGCGCCCGTCGGTTACTGCGCCGTGATTATTGCCAAGTGCGCGCGTGGGAGACTCCGCGGTCGTGGGGCCCAGCCGTCAGCGACAGCAAAATCTACCGCATTGAATGTGGCGGATTAGGGCAACGGCGGCGAATCCGCCTGTTTTGAAGGATAAAAACGGGGAAGGGGGGATTGCTTGGGCTCATCTGGCCATTTTGCCTTCGTCTCCCCTACCTTTTCCGCTTCCTGCATCCTGAGCCCAGAGCCGAGAGCGAGAGGAGGAAGAAGGAGAGAGCGAGAGCGCACCTTAGCCACCGTAAAGCTTGCCTTCCCGCACCCCCCCAGCGGTTCGAAGCGATGTCGGATGTCCAGGAGCCGTTGTCGTGGGGGAAGTCCACCGCCACCGAGGCGGTTTTGGAGCAGCTGGTCGACGACAGGCTGCTGCCGGTGAACATCAACTCGGAGCGGCCGGCATGGATCCTCCCGTGGCCAGAGGAGACCGAACCGAATCCCCCCGAGGGCTACATCGTGAGTCTCGTGCGACTCCACGAGCGGGGATTCAGCGTCCCCGTCAGCAGATTCATGCGGGCGTTGTGCGAGTACTACGGAGTGGAGCTGCACAACTTCGGCCCCAACTCCATCTCGCAGGCGGCGGTCTTCGTCGCTGTCTACGAGGGGTATCTTGGGATCGAAGTGCACTGGGATCTGTGGATCCATTTGTTCCGCGGAGAGCTCTTCATCGAGAACGTGCGGGGCCAGCCGAAGAGGTTCGACCGCGCCGGCGGTCTGATGCTCCACTTGCGCCCAACCCGGAGGAGTTTGTACATCCCCAACAGGATGACGACGAACAACGCCGGGTGGACTTGAGGGTGGTTTTACCTGCGCAACTTCGGCAACCGACTCCCGGCGTTCACCAATAAGGTGCTCCGGGAGAGGCTGGAGAAGTGGGACTGGGGGGTATCGCCCCCAGCGCATTAGGCCAGGCTCGAAGTGCTCACCGAGGCGTAGCGGCATCTGGCGAGGAAGGGGTTGACGGCGGCAGCCGTCATCGCGAACTTTCACCGGCAGAGGGTGATTCCTCTCACGGAGAGGAGCCTGTCGATTTTCGACCTCACCTCCGAGGCCCGTGCCTCGGGCTCGAGGACGTCGCTCGTGCTACTCCCCCGTGACGTCGCTGCTCGGAGGGCGAGGAACGCGGTGGCGGAGTTCCCTGACAACCCCAAGGATCTTTGGAAGATCAAGATGCGCCCCGAGGCGGGGTACCTTTCTGTGGTGAGTTCCAGTTTCAATTCATTGCCGATTTGTGCTTCTCCTCTCCCCACTCCCTGATTCTGACTTGGTTGCATTTCGCAGGGGTTGAGCCGCAGGGGCTACACCTCGAGGCCTCCGGTCCCGGAGGAACGCGAAGTCAACCGCCTGCACGCAGAGGCGGTGAAGAAGCAGAAGGACGCGGCGGAGGCGGCCGCCGCCAGGAAGAGGAAGAGGAAGAGGAAGGAAAAGCACGATAGGCGTGCAAAATTGCGCACGCGGAGGGGAAGCCACGGCCCACGACGCCCGAGTCCACCGAGGAGGAGGAGGGCTACTCGGATGCCGAGATCCATTTCTCAGACGACGACGAGGCGGCAAGTCGGCGACAGGCGCGGGTTCCCCGCCGGTCTATCGAGGGGCTGGGACGAGGATGTGCCCGTGACGCTGGGTGAGGCGAGGCTCACACCAGGGTTGTTGGTGAATCCGCCCCTCGTAGGGGCGGAGCGGAGATCGCCCACGCCAGCGGCGGGACGAAGGTCGCCCACGCCGGCAGCGGGCGGGAGGTCGTCTGCGCCCGCGTCAGGACAGAGGTCGTCTCTACCAGCGATGGGTAGGGGGACTCCCGCGCCCGCGGTGTCGACAGGTGGTGGCGGGTCCGCAGCGAGTGCGGAGACGCCCGCGCAGACGGCTTCGAGGCTCCAGGCCGATCCGAGGACGACGCCCTTGGGTCAGTCGTCGAGAGGTGTCAGTGTGCTGCGGGCCCGATCGAGCGGCTCAGGCAAGCGCAGCATGAGCGCCTGATTAGGGTAAGTGATTTTGATTTTATTCTTCACATTCGTTTAATTGGCCCCCCAATCCTGCTGACTTCATCGCTTCTTCCCCGATTACCAGCTTCGGGGCCATCGCCAGGGATGCAGCCCCGCTTGCGCCGACCAAGGCCCTCAAGACCGGGGCGCGTGCCACACCACACACGGCACCGCAGCCCCTGCCCGTCGTGGTCATTGTGGCGGGGGCCGTGAAACTCCAGGAAGATATGGCTCGAGGGGCCCAGAAGGCCCTACAGGCTCGAGCGCCGGAGAGCAGGGGCGACGTCGGCCCAGGCGGTGTTGTAACGGCCGCTCTGGCTGACACCGAGGGGGAGGTCGACCGGGGCGGCGCAAATGACGCCACCCGGCCAGACGTCGAAGTCGGGGCCGGTCGGGGTGACGCGGATAGCGTCGTCCGGCCAGTCGCAGGAGAAGGGGAAACTGGGGGGGGCGAGCAGGAACGCCTCGCCAGCCAAATAGGGGTGGAGACCCTCATCCTCGAACCCCCGAGGGCTGGGGTCGAGGGTGTCGCGGAGGAGGAGTCGGCGCCAGGGGCGCTAGCAGAGGAGGAAACCTGCATCCCGGAGCCTGCGGGGGCCTGGGACGACGGGGTTGTTGCGGCGGTGACGGCACAAGCGGCGCCGGAGAACGTGGTACCAGTGGTGCAACTACCGGAGAGCAGCGAGGAGTACGGGAACGTGGTGCCAATATCGGGGTTCAGAGGAGCGTATGTGCCCTGCTAGTAGTGCGAAGCGTCGTCCTACCGAATGGGCCGACCCCCAAGGGAATGCCTGCCTCCTCCTTTTATAGACACAAGGAGGGACGGTGTACATGCACAGGGGGGTCATGAAAGTCGTCGCCTTTTCCCCGAATCGTGGGGGTGCAGTGGTCGAGCACTGTGAGAAGTACACTATGGGGTATGGCGCCAGGCATGGCAGTCGTCCTGGGCTTCGTCCTTGGTCTTGCGAGGATCGCGACGGCGTCCTGGCAGCTCCAACGGGCGGCGTGGTCGTTGCTGTGGGTGGTACCGTCCTCCAGGCATGGCGTGGCGATGTTCTATAGGTCCTGCAGGCCAGGGTCTTGTCCTGGTCAAGGCCGGAGTCGCTTCCGAGAGTCGTGCCCATGCCGTTTGGGGGCTCCGCGGAAGGGAAAGTACGAAAGAGGCATGGGGAGTTGGCAGCATAGTAGCTGGAGCAGTGCCGGCATTGCGTCACAGGTTACCACAGTGTCGTCATAGCGTCCGGAATGGCAGAGCAGTGACCGGAGTTGGCGGACAAGACTCCGGTCGCAGCCACTGTGGGGGATGGCGGCCTGACGCCATCAGACCCAGGCGCTGTGGAGGATTGGTTGGCATTAATGCCTCCCCACGGCGGGCGGGTGAGTGGAAGGACCGTTTGTCCTTTCTGTCGAGGGGTGGCTTTGCCCGGCGTCAGAGGAGCACGCCTCATCCACTCGCACTTAATATGGGCGGGTGAGGGAGCTTCCAGCGGAAGGCTTGTGCTCGCGCCCGCGTCCGCGTGACACGTGGCGGCTCTGGACCCCTCCCGAGCAGCTAGCTGAGCCGAGAGCTCATGGGGGTCCGGATAGGCACGTGGAGGTCCCGGACCCATCTGCGGGGGTCCGGGTCCGCGACCACAGGTGCTGAGTATTTCCACCTCTGGGACACGTGGTGACGCCGGACCCGTCCCCGAGCGTGAAGCGGGTCCGGGACCGTTGGTCCGGTGAGATGGAGTCAGACCCCAGGTGTCCGGCTGCTCAGCTCCTTAGGGTGTAGACGATCCGCTTTCTCGAGGGCAGGCTCGCTACCCTCGAGCGATGCGGAGGCGCAGGGCGCGGTCGAGGGCTTCGGCAGGGAGCCCTCGAGCGAGGCGGAGATCACCCCGCGGGTTCGAGGGGGGTGCGGACGGGCCGCACTGAGTACGTGGGCCGCGTGTTGGGCTTCTTTGAGTCTTTTCCTTTCTTCCAGCTTGGAAGGAGGCTGTAGGGCTTCGTGGGCCCGGTTGCCCAGCATGTGTTTGCATTTTAGGGCTGTTTTAGTTCCCTGATTAGGGTGCCCCTAATCTTGGTACCTGACAAATACTGGGTGTGCTAAATTAGCATTCAACTTCAGCACATCCAAACAAGTCCTAAAATACAAAACACGGATGATTTTACCGTTTTTGGCCCAAAAGCAAGGTGATCGTCCCGGCCCGCCACAGGAAAGCACGCACAGAGTAGGTTTCGAGTTTTGGACCGTTTGGAGTGAAATACCGATAGCGAACGCGCGCTCTGGCTGGACTCGAACCCCAACCAACCAGGCTGAAGTTGGGAGGTCTCTCGTTCTGTAACGCATGCATGGCACTTGGCAGCTCTCACGTCGCGCAGTCGCGTTGCGATGCGTGTACAGTGATGGGCTCCGGTTCTCTCCGGCTCCAGCCTCCAGCGCTAGGATTCGATAAACCATTCAGTTCTGGATTCCGGATCAACTGACATCGAGTACAAGGGCTTGGACTTAGCAGCTCGAAGCACGTGCCCGGCAGTACGTCTAGTGATACCCCAACGTTCAGAGCCACTGCAGCCGCGCGCTTGGCAGGCCGGCGAAACCGAGGTCCGCGCCTCGGCGCGCGCCGCGCGGGCGGGGGTCGTGCGCGGAGCGGCGTTCCCGCGAAACCGCACGCCGCCGGCACCGGCCGGCCTGACGCCGATTCGGTTCGGCGGCCACCGACCGCCCTTGCGCGCGCGCGCGTGATCACGCCGACGGCGGACGAAAGGGAGGGCGACACCCGCGCCGGCGCGCGCGCGTGTGCTGTCCCAGTGTCCCTGTCCGGCCGTAACGGCGTCCGGCTTTTCGCCGCCGCTCGGGCCGGAGCTAGCGGACGGACGAAGGCGCTCTGGCGAGCACGCATGCCACACACATCCGGCGGGCATCCGGGTGTCCATCCCTAGCGCTCGTGCTGCGGTCGATCCACGCGACGCATCCCAATTAAGTCCCAGTCGATTTTCGTTGCGTTTTTTCTACGCGCTGTGTCGTCGGATTGGATGGACGACGATCGCATGCAGCATCCCCGAGTCCGGCCCACAATCCTGATAAGATGATCAGCAGTGGATACCATACCACCCCATCGCATTTATCTGCAACAATAGTAAGGCCAAGGAAAAGAGAGAGGAAAGAAAACCAAAGTAGAAGCGACGATGGTGCATGCCAGTATGCCACTACACAAGGGACCTTGACTTTCGTGAAAGATGTCGCACGACTGGACGGGCGATATCCGTGGACGGAGAAGCTAACGAACGGACCAAAGCCTAGTTTGCTATTATGGAGATACACACGGTACGTGCCAATAAAAGCCTCGGCGTGTTGTCGACTTGTGGTGCGCGCAAGGTGGCGCAAATGCACTCGTACTCCGGAATAATAAATAAAGCAACTTAACTTTATCGTAAAAAAAAAGCTGGAGAAGAATGGGTTCTGGTACTACTCGCTCTATTTTTATTTACTAGGCAATTACTATGTCCGTGCGTTGCTATGAACAAAGTTGGTATAAGTATCGGATATGTCGTGTTAGATTTACTCTAAATTAAATTTAACCAACATAGTGTGTTGATAGTGCATCTGTTGGGTAGCATAGTTGTTGCTATATTTTTCTATAAATTGATCAAAATTAGCTAAATTTGACTTAGGATAAACATAATATGTTACATAGATAAATACGGAGGGAGTATATGTCATGAGAAATGGTTAAAAATATGGCCGTTGCAAGGATGTTACTTAGGCCAGTCTCAGTGGGAGTGTCATAGACATAGTTACCTAGACTGGAATTTTAAAAACTGTGCCAGTGGAGTGTTATGGTGATGATACTCCTCTCACATTTCATAATACTCCTCTCTTCTCTCTTCTCATACTATTGGTACATATTAGCAAATTTAATATTCATGACACTTTCATAACACTCCCACTGAGATTGACCTTATTCAAGGAATTCATTAAGAACCACTTTACATCCAGTCACTCTGGATAAGTTTGAGTAGCCGGTAGCCAAACTATATGTATGGCCGTATGGTTATAGATCTGTCCTAGTAAGCTACATGCTGTCACGAAAAATGTGTTGAATATAATGAGCATGGGATAGTAGCACTAATGTTATCATAGCTGCAAGGACCGTGGTAGTGCGGTGTTTTATTAGAGATGTGATGGTTACACGCAGTGAGAAAAGAATGGATCTTATCTTTAAGATTTAGGGTTTACTAATGAGCCAGAAACCTGAGTAAAACCAAAGCCATTTATTTTTATTGGCACATCTCAAATTGTAGGACTTTATAGGTTCATTTTGTGTAAAAAAGAATATAAACGAATACTTACTATAATGGTACCAAAAAATTTAGCTTGTCTTTTGGATTCAGATTACACAGCTGAGTCTAAGTGATTCTGACCAGCATATATATATGGAAGAGTTTTGAACGGAAAAGGTTTTTTAGCCCCGGAAAAGAAGCAAGAGTGGACGCTATATTGCTATTGCTATGACGAGCACCACTGGCCGACGCCTCGCCGCCTGCCCCAAGTACAAAAACCAACAGCTCCACGCGTGGGAAAAATTAAAGCGAGCCCCACCCCCGTCGTGCCGTCTCAAGTGTCAAGTCTCGACTAGACAACCGCACCCGCCCGGCACTCGGCAGGCCGGCAAAGACATGCAACGCACGTGCCAACCACAACCAGCCCCACCCCAGCCCGGCCGGCAGTTGGCTGCAGCCGCGCCGGTCCTGGGGCACATCAAGCGGCCAGTAGCTGGCAGCACGTCCGTCTGGCCCCTGCCCCTCCCGTCGCATCCACCCCGTACGCCGCGTGCGCGTTCCCGGCGTTCCCGAGACGCATGCGCGCGAGGCCTGGGCGAAAGGAAGGCGCCGCGCCGGCCGGTCGCCGCACATGCCACCGCCCACGGCGCCACCACCGCGACGCCGAGACCTGACGCCGCGCGGCTCCCGTACGGCCCCGGGTCCGGCGGGGGGACACCGGCGAGTGCGCGCGCATGATTGTGCGCCGCTGCGCTATCCAGAACAGAGGCTCCGGGCCCGGACGGACGGACGGCGACTTTTCTCCCGGGTGACTGACTGACTCGTGACTCCTGCCGCACGCGAGCGCGACGCGCAACCAACCGCCGGGTCCGTCGCCGCGGCGACGCGCGTGCCGGCCGGCCTGCGCGGCGGCGTCCAGGGGGACCCCCGGCACGCTCGGCTTTACTTGCCACACCAGTTTTTCTACGTGCTCTGGGCTCCGGCTGGATGGATCACATGAACATCTCTATCCGTAGGCCAGGGGGGGGTCCGGCCCACGCGCGCGCTCCGGATAAGGCGAGCGGATACTCCGTCGTCGATCATGTTATCTGAAACAGTGCTGAACTGAGAGAAAGGAAGAGAGCGTGTGTGAAAAGGGAAAAGTGATGGCACCATTTTTTTGTCTAAAAATATGAAAAGACTTGAGTTTCGTGAACGAACTCGTACGGCTTCTAGGGATCTACCGTGTGGATTTGGAGAAACTAAAGTTCATCGACAAAGCAGTTGAGTTGTAGCTCCAAAATTAATACTCTAGGATGTTGCATGAAGTTGGGATGGCGTAGCGTCCTTGAATTTACTTTTTTTTTTGAAGTGCGTGGTTGTGGATCCGACGGCAGTGATCCATCTGGAACGGATTGGTTGGCGTACGTGTGTGGGAGTTACGGCAAGATAAGATGGTAGCAATCGAGTGAAGTGATGGGCCCTATAGCGAGGGCACGGTGGAGATTAGGGTTGGTCGGGCTAGCATGCAGAAGTGGCGAGGAAAAGAGAGCGAAGGTCGATCTTATCCACAAGATCTAGGTTTTGCATGATTAAAACTCTACATAAAATCAAAGAAACTTAAGCTATTTTTTTGTAATTAAGGTGGATTCCTGGAGTGTTGATCTCTCACGAGCTTGTTAAAGGAGTACCTTAACAACAAATGAAGTGTAAAAACGCATACCGGAAATCAGTTAAAAAAATAAATGCGCTACTATATAGGAAATTATGAGAAAAATAATCGTCCCCGATTCCATTTAATTTCTTATAGTTTGCACATTGAACAAGGTGGATTCTTGGAGTGTTAATCTCTTTTTTTTCTTCTTGAAAGACATGGAGGATTAATCTCTTACAAGCTTGCTATATATAGAAGAACATTTCGAACAGATAAAGTGTAGAAACAAATTAAATATACTTGAAACCGGTACAAAATAAGTAGGATACTATATAGGAAATTAAACCTACGACTACTAGCGCTTTGTTAATTAAGTTTTGCATGGTCACATTCTTTGTTGGACGAACTAGTTATACGTTGCTTGATGCAATGCAATTAGCCTCTTTTCCTATCAGCAAGCACGGCAGCATATGGAGCAACGTACATATTCTCATACGCCCCTATTTCCCGAACAAGAGGTAAACAGAACGTGCAAGACGACGATTATTCGTACGCCGCGCCCGTGTACTGCCGCCGTTATTCGCCCGGCCAGCCGGCCTCCCACGATCTCGTTGGCCTCTCGGCCTTTGGCACCCTTTGGCAAAAGCAAAAGCAAAGGTGCATGCACCCATGCAACCCAACCCAAGCCAAAGCCAAAGGCAGGCAGGCTAGGCTAGCTGAGCTCCTCCTGCTCCAATGCGTGCGACGCCGGCAACCGACGACGCGACGGCGACGGGACACACGCATGCGCCGTCGCCCTCGTCCACCAGCCACCGCCGCAGCAGATGCATTGGCGACGGGCGGGGTAGCATGCATAGGGCGCCATCGCCGTCCGTCGCGCTCGCCGCACCCCAATCTTGTCCTCGTCGCGACGGCGACCGCGCCGGAGGAGCGCGCGCGCGGTCGAGCCGGGCCGGCCGGCCTCGCGGGTGGGTGTGCCGTGTGCGTGGCCAGTGGGCGGTGGGTGGCTGTACCGCTGGTCACCGTGGACGGCGTCGCGCCACGGGAAAGCAGCAGGGATCGGAGCGCAGCGGGCACGCACGTACACGAGATCGGGAGCTGATGAAAGCGACGGAGGAGAGGAGGGGGACGGACGAGGAGCGGGCGGCGTGGCGTGGTCTGTTTCGGCGTGTTGTCGGGTGGGGCCGCGCGCGGACGGGTGGCGTGGAGGGGACGTGATCCGCCACGTCGCCGGCGACGGCGACCGGCGGCGCGGATGAGGATCCCGGCACAGTTGTTCGAGCGAGTGGCGCATCGCATAGTGTGGGCCCACCGGCTTAGGCCGGGCCATACCCATACAGCAAGCAGAGGCCTGGAGGCCTGGGCCCGATAGATGCAGCGATCAACAGGGGGGCAAGCTGCACGCCTGTACCTGCCCAGCTCTCCGGGTCTCCGCTCACCACAGATGTGATGTGCGCCGTGCCGCCGTGGGGCGCCAGGTCCGTGCACGCAGCCATGCAGGGCGCGTGGCACATGTCATGGCGAGCGCAGCGCCCCGAGCGCCGAGGCCGCGCCACGGGCAGGAGGACCAAGACCAACCCGGCCGTCCGTGACCTGTCCCCGCGCGCACGTGGTTCCGCGTCGCTGTCGGGTCCGGCGCCCACCATCGCCGCCACCTCGACGCCGGCCGTCCGCGGTCCGCCCCCGGCGGCGCCTCCGGGCATCCCTGATCTTTCGCACAGGTCGCAGCTTCCCTCTTCGTCGCTCGCTTGTCTTTTGCAGCGTAAGGTACGGGTTGTATCCGTTGGCGTGGCCCCCACCGACTGTTCTCGCCTTCTCGCTGCCTCGTTGGTCTTGTCATCAGTCGCTGCCTCGTTACCCGTTGGTCTTCTCGCTGCCTCGTTGATCCCTGCTGTGAGCGAGTGCGATGCGCGACGGGCCGCCGGTTCTGCAGATCACAGAACGGGTCGCCGTCGCCAGCTCACTTGTTTAGCTCACGTGCCTGCTGAATATGCTCCGCAGCTCCGGTGGTCACCAAGAGCCTGTTCCTCTGGAAGTCTGGATCTTTTCTTTCCCTTTTTTTTCTCTCCCCAAAATTCCCTGTGGTAAACTGATATACGAATATGGTGATGAGAAGTAGAACTACATTGAACCATCTAGACCAAGTCCCAAAACATTTGTGTTTCATATGAAGTTTTTTTTTCTTCCAAAGCTTGAGTAAAAAGAACAACCATCACAAAGCTCGAGTAAGAAGGTAAACAATTCGTAGAAGAAAGAAATATGGGTCCCAATTCCCAAGTTGTGGCTGGGGAGGTGTGATAAGACAACTGACACTCTACGTGTGACGACGCCCTTTAATTTATTATACGGGTGATAAACAAAACGTGCACTTGGCCAAGTTGCCAGACGTACCCAACCCAACAGCACACTTGGTCATGTGTCATCTTTGTATGCCGCTGTTAATCGCCACCACGCGCAACTTCAGCACTCGCCATTTTTCATACGTAAAACTTGTTGCTGAGAACGAAGAAATGCCACGTCACGCCCCACTAGATCGGAGGTGGCCGCATCACTGCCCGCAACACAAGCTATGGCCTTGTCACCCGTCAGGATACGATGCTCAGTGCTCTCCGCAGCTGTGACCGTGCTAGCTTAGGATTCGTCAGTCGGGCTCAAGGTTAAAGCCTACCCAGACGCTGGATGATCGATCGTGCAGTCAGCCGTCGAGAAAACGCGAGCACGCGCAGCTGGGTTTGTTGACAATCCGGCTGCTCCGTACCGAGCTAGCTACCCTTTTTTGTTTTATACAATTATACTTACGCGAGATAAGCAAATAGCTTTGCATTCTATCCGTCCTTATCTTGCTCTCGAGACTTCATCTGACCGGTATGTTTAGATCCCACAAAAACTCCAAACTTTCCATCACATCTCCATCACATCAAAATATTAAATATAGCAAATGATTCATGCATGGAGTACTAAATGTAGGTAAATAAAAAAACTAATTGCATAGTTTTGATGTACGTTGCGAGACGAATCTTTTGAGCCTAGTTAGGTCATGGTAGGACAATATTCACCACAAACAAACGAAAAGTGTTATAGTGTGCTACAGTGTCCGATGTGTTTTTTCTTCCAGCTTTTCCAGGAATCTAACACACAGCCCTAATAAGAAAGAGCAGCTTTCCACGCAAGCCAACTGAAGAAAAATGCCGAATACTTGTACCAACCGAGCAGGCCGGGCCAATGGCAGAGGTCCACGCCATGGCACGACGCCAGCGGCTTCCTCGTGAAGGCGGCCGTAAACGCTTCTGCACCTGCTCGTGACATCTCTCCTGACGCTTGCTTACCTTCCGCGGCGCTCGATCTGCATCGATCAGGTAGGAGTAGGACGACGAAGAAGAAGAAGAATTCAGCACACCAAGGTCATCAGGTGCTGATGATTCAGAGATGCGGCAAGGCGGAATTAATGGCACAAATGCAGAAGACTGCAACTCTGTATTTTCAACTTATTACTTACTAATTAACCGACACTACAGCTAGCTGTACCTAGACGAGAGATGTAGAAGAAAAAAAAAACTCATTCTTAACATTTTGAAGTTAACATTTACGAACGTTCTCTGAGAAAGCGTTTGATGAGAACTCCTCTGAGAAAGTGTTTGGGAACTCACGGCGGGTGGCGGACGGCGGACGCGTTCATGCGCGTGTCCGTCCCTGTCTCACCCCGCACAATCATGCGAGCCGGGGGGACCGCGACGTGGCTCGAGGCGAGAGGGCGAGGAGGAAGCTTCCGTAGCCGGGCGCTACCCAATCCGCCTGCTCCTTCTAGAGGCCAGGAGCTGCCTTTTTTTTTCCACTTGCGCGGCAGCGTTCCCACTCCATCCTCCCTTCCAGCTGCAGCCGAGCCGAAAGGCACCAGCGGCGCCCCGTGCCCCTGCTCATCGACCACGACAGGAGGGGCGGGTCCGCTCGAACCGCTCGGAGTTGCTAAATTGCTACAGCTCACAGGAACAATGCCAATTTATCATGCCGGTGTTCAACTCAACTCAACTCAGCTCAAAAAAGGAGGAAAAAAATCATCCTAGGCAAAATTTCCTCAAAGACTACTTTATCATCTCACCTCCTCCAAATATTTCAATTCTGCATCAACTCTCTTATTACATATTTTATAATAAAAGCAAAAGAAAAATGCAACTAGAGAAGATCACCGATATGTTCCGCGTGGTCAAAGGCTCAAAGCATCGTCTTCTACCCTCCTCAATAGCAGACACCAGCAATTTTGGCTACTCCCCTAAACACAAGCAACTCATCCATCGCTCAGCACCATCCCACATCATCTCCACCTGGTTCGGTCCCACCTGAAATAAGTACCTGTATTCATTTGAGGCTCTCACAGCTCGTCAGATTCACCTTAATCCTCAATTCTCCGGCTGTTCAGCTGCATCTCGAATCGGAGCCAAGACTCAGCCCGCATTTCCGTGATCATCATATCATTCTCTGGTGCCGGATAGTAGTCCTCCCGTAACTGCATGTCCCTCAAATTTGGCATCATCAAGAAGAAGCTCAGGAAATGCTCATGTGTAGTGCCATGGACGAAGAGCTTCCTGAGTCCGGCGCAGCGCTGGAGCAGTCCCACAGCGGGCAGTGTCAGGCTCCGTTGGTTCACTTCCTTGTCTTGGGGAGGCCAATAGTCGAGTTCATACAAAGTAATTAGCGACTCAATTCCTTGCAAATAAAATCGCTCCCACAGAGAAAGATCCATCTGCCCTGCTGGTGCAGTAAGTGCATAACCAACTGCCTCACTCAGATCCAATTTCATCTTGGCCAGAACTGGGAAGCCTGCAAGATCACTCAGGCCGAAAAAAACTCGAGGGCCAGGGCGTGGACATGTCCGGCAATCACCCTCTACCTTAATTGTGATCTCCTCCAGCACAGGGCAACTATCAAGCCCAGCAGAAATGAGTGGGGAGAGTAGCTCACCAGCAGGGAACCAGAGGGAGAGTGACCGGAGCATCTCCCAGCTGACTAGATCATCCAACTCCATGTACCTACATTTCTTCGATGCAGACTCGTATGAAACTTCATCTAGATCATCATCCTCATGGCTGCATCCGGTTGTGCCATTGGCTACGCTCTCAGGTTGTTCAACTTCCTTCCAGACACAGTTGATCTCAAGACTCTCAATGCGATCTCGGATCGGACTTAGAGCAGCGAGGCATGCCGCTGTGTCGAGAAGCCGGCAGTGCAAGATACTGACTTCCTTGATTGTGGGCCGAAGCGCTGTTGCTAGCCTCCTGATCCCACCTGGTGTCACAAGATCGCAGCCATGGATGGCAAACTTAGCAAGCCTACCACACCCACGACCGATTGCTCCAAGGCTGGAATCGGTGAGATCCAGACAACTCTTGATGCAAAGCGACTCCAGCGAACCGCACACTGCAACGCCATCAAGATGCAACCATGATGCCTTGCACAACCCCTGGAAACCCCCAAGAGTCAAGTACTTGATCTGCGGGCACCTGCGGGCAAGCGCCTCCATCGCAGGTGCTGCCTCCAGCACATTATGCCGCAGGTCAAGTGTGAAATCCTCCAGCGCCGGGAGTGCAGCAAAGAAGGAGACCAGCCCAGCCACGGTAATGGCGGCGTCCTCCCGTTGGCTGGTGGACGCCGGCTCGAACGGTTCCCGAAGCCGCAAGACCGTGAGCTTGGGACAACTGGTGGCGATGGCGAGGAGCGCATCGTCGCCGACGAAGTCGACGTACCGTGGGTTGAACACACAGGGCGCCACGAGCTTCCGCAGACTGGGGCAGGATCCCGCGATGGTCCCTAGCTCGGTGGCGTGGAACCCGTCCGTGGCGCCCGCCAGGCCGAGGTCGAGCTCCGTGAGCGCGGCGGCGGCGGCAGGGTGCGCCGCTAGCGCCGGCCCGATGTCCTCCGTCCAGCAGTAGAACTCGGAGAGATCGAGCGCCCTGAGCGCGGGGCAGTCCCGGAGCAGCGGCTCGAGATCCGCGCCGGCGTCGAGTCCCGGCGGGCGCTGGTGCCAGCGCACGAGCTTGACGCTGCTGAGGCGGCCCCGCCACTGCGGGGTGAGGCTGGCGAGCGTGGTGGGGTCGCGGCAGTTGACGGCCAGCGAGGACACGGCCGGGAAGCACTGCGCCAGGTGCTCCGCGATGAAGGCGTTCTGCTGCGCGACCTCCTCCTCCTCCTCCGTGGAGTGCGGCGGCACGGCGTTGGCGGCCGGCGCGGAGGCGGAGAGGAACGGCTGGCCCCACGGCGACACCAGTGAGAGGTCGAGCCGCTCCAGCGCCGGGAAGCAGAAGCCCGGCCCCAGCAGGAGGAACGTGGGCGACCGGGGGTCCCCGCGCAGCGACAGCGCGGCGCGCGTCGCCCGCTCCGCCGCCAGGAGCCGGTGGCACGCCAGCGCGGCGCGGTGCCGCGACCGGGGGTCGGTGAGGAAGCCCAGGATGTGCAGCAGCAGCGGCTCCGGCAGGTCCAGCACCGGGGAGCCCGCCGCGGCGTCCTCCGCCATGCGACGCGGCGATGGGGTGGGATGCGTGCGCCGCCGCGTCCGGCAAAGTCGTCGAGCCCTTTTCCCCCCTTTCCCTTGCGCGGGCAGGGGGGGCAGTTGGGAAGGAGAGGGGGGATGTGGCCTGTGGGTGAAGGGAGGAGTGGGGACGATGGACACGAGGAGAGCTGCACAGCGAAGCGATATAGTACTCTCTCTCTCTCTCTCTCTCTCTCTCTCTCTCTCTCTCTTTTTATTTTTTTTATCTGTAATAATTAGAGTATTATCTTATCCTATCCTTGTAGAAATATTTTCTTTTAGAAACAAAAATCGTTACACCCCCGCTCGCTCGTTCCGTCTCTATTGCGGTTGCGGGGGAGCCAAGCAAGCCACATGCGAGCGCTGCCTCGCGTCGGCGAGCACGTGCGCTGGATGATGGCCTCGCGCGCGCGGCCGCGGCGGGCGATGGGGTCGGCGGCGGCCGGCGGCGGGAGGGATCCCGCCGAGAACCCGAAGGTGGGGAGGCTGCGGGAGCTCTTCGTCGGCGACGCCGACGCGGCAGGTGAGGGCGGTGGCGAATCGTCTCTCTCGTGCCGGTTGTTGCGGGCTGGGGAAGGTGGATTTGGGGGGCGTTTGGTTTGGTTTGGTCGGGGTTGCCTGTACGAGGGGTGGGCGCGCATGTGCGTCGGTGCGTGGGCGCTTGATCGGTGGAGTGGGCTGTGGCGAGTGGTTGGGGGTTTCTCGTTTCGTTTGTAGTTGGAGCTTGGGAGAAGTAATCACCTAATATCGGAAGCGAGCAAACGCTTCAACAGAGGCATCGCTTGAACGGAATCCAGCTGTGAGTGTACTGGAGGAGCTGGAACTCCAGCTATCTCAGTGTTTTGAGGCACAAGAAGGTCGAGGAAAGTAGACAGATCAATAGTTGGAGGTGCTTGGCGAGGCTCTCCGTGTTCATACTGCAAATTCTGTATTCTGAAAACCTGAAACCGTTGCTGCATTGCTGATCAAGCAGAGAATGATATTTCCCCATAGAGCAATGGGTGCCATTTGGGATGAGCACACTAGACAGTTATATGTCAAAATTAGGTTCTCAGCCGACAAAATTTCCAGCAGGGAACATTATGATGTCTGCTTCCTTTGTTGAATTTCCAGTTCTTAACACCAACTTTGTGCCTTGTATTTTATAATGTGAGTGCTGATTCTGAATCGCCTTTTCTAAATTACTGTTCATCAGATGGGTGGGAGAAGTCCTGGGAGTTTGGTGTGACGCCGTGGGATTTGGGGAAGCCAACACCTGTCATCGAACATCTTGTTAGATCAGGAACACTGCCGAATGGAAGAGCTTTGGTTCCTGGATGTGGAATGGTAAATTATTTCATTCTTCTGTGGCTCAGATGTTTCCCATAGATATTATGTTTTCCTCCCTTCCTCTCCCCAGTAATCAAGCTCAGGTTTCAAATCAGACCATTACTTTCTCCCTATGACACCTGTTATAGAACTTGTTTAGTTTTCTCCATTTGTCCTTTGTCATTATTGAGAGCTGATGTGCCATGACCCATGAGAACAGTACCAAACTTGACATAATACAATAACATTAGCAATATCAATCTTTTCATTGAAGAATGTATCTGTGACAGTGTACGCTAATACTATAAGCTGGAACCCATTTTGCTGGCCATTATAATAACTTATTACAAATTGGAACTTAGGTTTTCGCTGTAACACCATCTCATCAAATTTCTTTTCCCACATTGAGTTGATTCTGTATAACAGGGATACGATGTGGTGGCTCTGGCATGCCCTGAACGATTTGTTATTGGATTGGATGTTTCTGATATGGCTGTTAAGAAGGCTAAGCAGGTATGCTGATGTCCAGTGGCTTAGCAAGAGCTTGATTGTCAGTTATGGGAAGCTATCTTGGGAATTGGCCTGCTTGGTATCTTGCCTAGTTTGTTCTTATGTTTCAGGTAGTTACGCTTGATATATAATACAGGGTATATTTTCCAAAGTAACATTAATTGCGGGGCTCGGGATATTAGTTTTTATTTATTTTTGAACCTCTCAAATTGTAAATTGATCATAATGGGCTTGACAACTGAACCACTTTTCGGATAATTGGTACTGAGTTCATTTTCGAATAAAATTTACATTATTCCAACCATCACTACTAGACTACAGCTTTTCTAGAATACCCTTTTTCTGAAAGCTGTCTTCTGATTGTAGGTAAACTTTCTTTTGATGCTGATATAGATAAATATGTCTGATTATCTTTTCCATTGGTATACAGTGGTCATCCTCTTTGCCCAATGCAGATTATTTTACTTTTCTGGCTGAAGATTTCTTCAAGTGGATACCAAACGGACAATTTGACCTTATATTTGATTACACGTAGGTGTCAGTTTATCTTCTCAGTTTATTATTTTGATGGCAGCTCAGATATCGCATGTATCGATGTGTGCAGGTTCTTTTGTGCGCTTGACCCAAGTTTGAGGGTGGCTTGGGCAGAGACAGTTAACCGGCTGCTAAAACCTGATGGAGAGCTTCTCACCTTGATTTATCTGGTGAGGACATAATCTCTGAGCTTTGTTTATTTTCTTTTGCATGAAGCTCCCATTGTAAAAATTGTATGATTGTTTGTTATTCAAACTGAACTTTTCAAAGTTTCAATAATCTGATTTACTCTTAATTAGCTCCTCTGTTATATCTATTTTAGTCCTAGAATGTTGAGTTGTTAGCTCTTTTCATCTTCCAAGGATCACAAGATGTACTACACCGAAATCATTATTTGATAGGATACATTCTGAATGTAATTAATAGAATATGGGTTTCAGAATCCGTATTGGTGGGCAATGGGGGAAGTAAGAAAAGTCAGTCCATTGGCGATGTATTGTGTGCAGAGCAGGGACTTTTCCTACTTAACCATTCCTTAGTGCTTGACAGTTCATTATTACCCAAAAGCAGCCAGGCACCTAAGGTTTTCCCATCCTCTTGTCGTGTGATTCAGGACTTTAGTGTGAGATGGCCCTCAAAATAATGTGTGAACGTGTTGTATTTTGTGAGCATGAGCTCAAGTGATTGGTATTGGACAAAGACAGGATAAAAGTCATAAAACCTCTTGTCTCACTCTGTTTGTCCAGTCAGTGTTGTTACGTTAGGAGGAGAGACAAAGCAGAAACATGGAAAAGTTGAATACAAGTATTATAGCACTGGACACCAAAATTAATCTGCATGCATGCTTGAAATCTATTTGCATTTCTGAATGGTAGTCCATTGCACTGTTGACCATGATGATAATTTCTTACAAAGCTTCATATTACAGATCAGTGATCAAGAGGGAGGACCACCGTACAATAATACAGTTTCTGAGTAAGAATATGTATCCCCTTGCCATCATGGAATGATTAATTTACAGTTGAAAACGTTTGTTTTTTCATGGTAACATGACTACTTTATTTTAGACAAAAAAAACCGTAATGTTCTTCTTCACTACTGTAGTACTGTGCTATTGTGTTGACAACCATCCTTTTTGAAACTTCAGCTATCAGAAGGTACTGGAACCGTTGGGATTCAGGGCTGTTCTTATGGAGGACAATGAACTAGCCATTAAACCACGGAAGGTACACGTTGTTTTCTCATTATTATCTTGTTGTACAAAGGCACTTCATGTTGCCTAGTCCTCATGACTTGGCCAAAGCATCACATTCTTACTGCCTGAGCAGCTATTCAACGATCCTCTGTTATCAGTAATCTTGTGCAATTATGGTCGCATGCTTCATTTACCTGATCATTTACACCGTTTTTAGGGCTGCGAGAAACTTGGGAGGTGGAAGAGATTTGCCCACCAATCATCTCTGTGAGAAAGCAGAAGCATTTTCCTAAATAAACAAAGAAACAAGAATTCATCAAGAGAGGATCAACTGCTTTACATTTATTAGACCGTGTGTATACTTTTTTTAGAATTGCTTTTGGCGTCAGTACGGAGGTTCAGTCCTGAAACATATATGCGTGCTGTCCAAGAAGAAGCATGAGTAGATCATTGTTTAGACTCGAGATGGTCCAGAATCACAGGCCTTGGTTTCGAAATAGAATAGCATAAAAACGCAACAATAAAAAAAAGGAAAGGAGATGCCAGCTGAAGACGGAACATTTAGTGCTTTATCAGTCTAGGTGTTTGGTGTTTTCAGTTCTAAGGCCACCTCCAACGGTGGAGCCAACTTAGCTCTTGAGCACAGTACCAAAATCGGCAGGAGAAGTGCGGGGAGGGGAGATGCATCGGACAGTGAGTGAGCTAGCGCTACTGTTCACGCACTGGCACTGTTTACCGATAAAAAATTCCTATAAGGCCACCTCCAAAGGGACTTCATTAGTGATTAGGCTTGAATGTAGCTTCGGAGCTGACGGGGAGGGAAAAACAGAGGAGAGAGAATCAGCTAGCGACGAACTCGTCATCGGTCGATTTGCAGCGATGGGAGAGAGCGCGTGGGCTCTAGGGAGTAAATGCAGCCTCATAACGAGCAAGTTCATCTTCTCTCCTCCACCTTGGCCGGTGACATCGCTAGCACTAGCTAGGACCGCTGGAGGAGGTCTAAGATAACATTCAGTGCACCGTTGGAGGAGACCTAACTTCCGAGTGGTTCTTCCATGCCACAGTTCGAGTTTTGACCTGTTGACCATTATCTCGTGATAATATCTATCTTAGGCTTCCAAAATTTTACACGTTGGAATTATTTTTCAATACAAGACCTCAGCCTCGTATGAAATTATCAATTTTTTCGGACGCATCTACGGACTCGGACGTTCATCCCACTGCTGAAATAATCAAATTTTCTATGCAATTATCCCAGGGGGAAAAAAGGAAAGTTTGATTTCTAATTGACGTACTTATTAGGCCTAAAGCGAGCTGGGCCTACTTATCCGAACCGCACACACAAAAAGATTCGAGCTCAGATCCTTCTCGGACACCGGCCCACAGGCCCGCCTTACCCAACCCTCTACAAATTCTGCAGCCCAAGCAGCCTTCCCTACCCTTCTTCTCTTCTTATAACGCAAGAAAGAAAAAGGAGAAATCGAAACCGAAACCTGAAAAAGCCTCACTCGATTCATCGCCTCCGCCTCTCTCCCAGCAGCGCACATCGCCGGCGACGCCATGGCCATGAAGCTGGACATGTCCGCGCTCGAGACCAACTTCGCCGTCCCCTGCGGCGACGACGGCGACGGCATGTACTTCTCCGCCGAGGCCCCCGACGTGCCGTCCATGGTGCTCCCCACCTGCGCCGACGTGAGCACTCGATCCCGCCTCCCCTCTCCTCCCCCGCCTTCGATCTCCCCCGCGGAGGGTTTCTGCGATCTGCCAGATTCGTTCGGTCTGAGCCTTGGTTGGCCTGTTTGTCTCCCGCGCAGTTCGACGGGTTCCAGGCGGCGACCAAGGATATGGTGAAGAATAAGAAGGGGACGACCACGCTCGCCTTCATCTTCGACAAGGGCGTCATCGTCGCCGCCGACTCCAGGGCCAGCATGGGCGGCTACATATGTGAGTAGCCCGTCTACTTCTCGGACTCGCGGTGTTGGGACCGGTTAGGGTTTTCCGGCGGGGCTGAATCTGTGGTGTGGATGATGCGCAATTTGTGACGGAAATTTTAGATCTCTATGTGGAATTTGAAGGCTTTGTCTCACCGATTAGGGCTGCGTAGCTTTTTGTTCGTGGGATTGGAAATACTGCGATTTTTATGCGGGATTCGTAGTATCCGATAGGTACGGATGGTTGTATCCCATGTAGTTCACTGTAGTTGTTTATGGCTCTAATCTCAAACAAATAGAGTACGGTGTTCAAAACAGTTCAGCCTCAAATAGAATGACATAACATGTTTTTAGCATCATTGAGTAGGCTGTCAGAATTACTGGTTATGTGCTCTCTGTATTAGTTATGGGAAGAGAAGTATTACTAATGGAATAGTATTCATGCAGTGGTTAGGATCATTTACAAAATAATGTACTAGATGAACTGGGATTTTGGTGGAAAAAAAGGTTCGCTTTTGCTTAGATTTACCAATTGGGTTCAAGTATGTTTCTCTGATCCCTAGGCATGTGATACCAGATTGTATGCTGTTTTATATGATCTCACATTTTCTTTTTTTTTTAATGCAGCCTCACAAACTGTGAGGAAAATTATTGAAATAAACCCCTACATGTTGGGAACTATGGCTGGAGGCGCCGCTGATTGCCAATTTTGGCATAGGAACCTTGGGACCAAGGTCTTTCTCTTCCTCTTAATTATCATTACTTGCATTACACCTTTGCTGAGTAGGGCTAATATAGGTTCTGATTTGCAGTGCCGGCTCCATGAGCTTTCGAACAAGCGAAGGATCTCTATTGCTGGTGCTTCCAAACTGTTGGCCAATATCCTTTATTCATATCGTGGAATGGGACTGTCAATTGGTACAATGATTGCGGGGTGGGATGAAAAGGTGAGTTGTTGGAGGTTACACCTTCAGATTCTCTAAGTTGTATGAGATGACACATGCTTAATGGCTCTTCTCTTTTTCTTGAGCTTTAATGGTTCTTCTCTTGATCTAGGGTCCTGGCCTGTACTATGTTGACAGTGAGGGTGCAAGGCTCGTGGGAAACAGGTTCTCTGTTGGCTCTGGTTCCCTCTATGCTTATGGTATCTTGGATGAAGGGTAGGTTCCTTGTAACTTGTAACATGTGTTGTGTTGAGATTAACTTTGAGTTGAGTGTTTAATTGTTTATTATCTCCACTTTTTCAGTTACCGCTTCAACATGTCAGTTGAAGAAGCTGGTGAGTTAGCTCGAAGGGCTATTTATGGGGCAACCTTCCGTGATGCAGCAAGTGGTGGTTGTGTTAGTGGTATGTTTTTGTCTACTTCATCATGTTTATTTTCATTTTGTGGTATATTTTATCACCATAGTTATTCTGGCTAGGGACATTAGATATCTCTACTTTGCAATTGCCAGTTACAAGAATAAAACAATTTGAGAATACAAACATATTGCCAACGTCTTTGTGATCAATGTTTTCAAATCGAGCGACTAATCGCGATCTAGGGTAGGTTAGTCGGGTCTGATCGACCCTAGTCGACGACTAATCACGATTAGTCGTCTGGTCCACCCATTGTTCGATCAGACGATTAGGCGATTTAAAAACATTGTTTGTGATATTAGTGCATGGGATATTATATTGCATCCAACATATCTAGGATCAATAATGTTGCATCTACCACATTGTTATGTTTTCTGGTTATGATTGGACCATGTTTATTTCTCTTGCTATGGTTGAAGGGTAAAAAACTTATTAGCTTCTCTGAACTAGAAGAGTTTCAATGTAATGGTAATTTCTGTTCTTGTAGAAACAATTATTTGTAGCTCGTAGGTAACCTGAAAGTTGTCTTGATGTGGTTATGCTGCTGCATTTGTTCTCAGCACCTTCCTGACATTGCCTTCCTATGTTGCATCGACCCTAATTGTAACTGGCATGTTATTGCTCATTGATTTTTGTCAAGTAAAATTCATTGTGATCTTTGAAAAATCTTGGTGGCTGTGGCTGACATACTTTCCGAATTGCAGTTTATCACGTTGGCCCCGATGGTTGGAAGAAGCTTTCTGGAGATGATGTTGGGGAGCTGCACTACCACTACTACCCGGTTGAGAAAACACTGGTTGAACTGGAGATGACCGATGCACCTACTCCTGCTTAAACCCGTCGTTTAGAACACCTGAGTGGAGGCGCGCATGCATCCAGGGAACCGCGAATTGTCAAAGCGCCTTGTTTATGAACTTGGACATGTTTGTCTCACAATGTTAGATCACTTTCGTGTCCTGTTGATGTTTCTGACTGATTTTGTGCAATTATTAAATTCTTGACCCACCGATATAGATGTTTTCTTTGAGGTTTCACTGTGCCCCAGTCTGTGTGATCCCCTGGTCGTCTATATGTTTGCTGCGGCTGCTTGTAATCAGCTCTGGTGTACCAATTTGGTACTACCAAAGCACATCCACAGAACTGTATTTCACGGAATCTTACCGGTGCGTGATGTTCGTTATGGTTGTGTTCTCGTCATCAGTGAGAGCTGTGGAAGTCTCTTCATTGGAGAAAGGACAGTTTCTGAACACACTGGTTGAATTGAAGTGCTGTTGAACTGGCGTTTTCATCACGATTCAAAACGGCAATATGCTTCGACTGAGCCATACGAAATGACGAAATGCTACGTGTGAGCAATACGCTTTCCCAGGATCATAGCACGGGTTGTGTTTCGCGTTCCTGCGCCGCCGACGATTACAAGTGGGACGGCCGTGGAGGTCACCGTGGAGATCTCGCCATCTCGGCCAAGCGGATGCCGGCGGATTTGGGGACCATGCTGTCAAGCGACATCGTTGCAGCTCCCTGACGGCCACGAGCAGGCCCAAATCGGCCTTCTCCGGCTCCGGCGCCGACCACGGCGCACAAGACAGGCAGGGACAGCGGAGGGCGCAACTGCAGGCCTTGGCTCCATTGTTTCGCTCTTCTGTCGGGCACCCGATTCGCCGGGTGATCTGGAGACCGGCGGCGCTCCATCAGCGATGCAATTCCCTGTGACTGCGATGGCGAAGAGCTGGAGGGAGGCCGCCGGCGGCCGGGCCGGAGCAAAGAGCCCACCCGTGTAACGGAGGGTTATCCGTAAACGGAAAAGCTAAACCGAGAAGCCCTAATCGCGAGAGGCCTCCCGATTTGGAAAATTGGAAGAAGGGAAGAAAAAAAAATCCGAAACCAGAAAAGGAACCGAAAAAAAGAAGAGAAAAGTAACAAATCTATAAAACATATAAAGAATATAAAGAAGCTCCCTACTAAAAGGTCACTTACTCTATTTCTCTCAACATGCAAATTATCCACGTCATCATCCACTCGAATCTATTTATACCTTCTACTGATTTTCTATGCACAACCGCAATCTATCAATTCTAGCACAAATAATTCCTCCACCATAATAAACACACCTGAAAATGAGATGAAGAAACCGAAGGTCGTTACTGCAATACGAAGAAACCCAAAGATCATCACTGCAATCGAGTTTAAATAACTCCACTCCGCCTCTGGCATGCCCCACCCTACTTGGCACGGCTGTAGCTAAGGTCACCGTCGACTTTATCTTCGGCAATGCCGCCGTCGTGCAGCAGAGCTACAACCTCCATGCCCGTCGTCTCCTCCCCAACCAGAACAGCATCTTCACAACGCGGGCCCGGGAGGACCCTAACTAGAACACGGGCGGATCTGGCTGCGTTGCCGCCGCGGCGCCCCGCACGTACCTGGGCCGTCCGTGGAAGCAGTACTCGCGCACCGTGTTCCTGCTGTCAGAGCTGGACGCGATGGTCGACCCCGTCGGGTGGATAGCCTGGGACGGCGACTTCGCGCCCAACAAGTTTTGATCGCCGACGGCTGACGACGGGAGGCGCTGGGAGAGGTGAAATTCCAGTCAAAGGGGCGGATGATACAAACTAGAAATAGGAAGAAAAAGGAGATGAAAGGTTTTTGGTGATGTTTACGCTCATCTTCAAGGTGTTTTGTTTTCAATCCCTTTTTTATGGTTTTCTAATGGGGAGGAAAAGAGTTGGACAAAGAATAATGTAATAATTAGAATACAAGGATAAGGATTAAAGGGAGAAAAAGAAAAAAAGGAAAAAAGGAAAAGGTAGAGAAAATAAACAGAAAAAATAAAATTAGAGAGAAAAAGAAAAAAGTATAAAGAAATAAAAAAGAAAATTTTGTATCATACTTTACGAGTGCTATTTTGTCATTAATTTTTTATTTAACTAAAATAATTTTTATTCTATGTTTCAAGTCCCGCAGCAACGCGCGGGGAATCACCTAGTAAAGAAGAGCCAACATCAAGCGTCTCATCTTCTCTAGCGATCTACTCCATCACCGGCGGGTTGTGGGCGGAGCGATCGGCCGCGGGTGGCGGCAGAGGTCGGCGGTCTTAGTGTTCGGGTTAGAGATTGGGGGTTTGGGTTGAGGGAGCTTCTATGGTCGGTGGCTTAGAGGGATGGTTGGTGTGCGGGTGGTCGGTGGCAGGGGCGAGCGGTGGAGGTGGTCGGGGTGGGGAGGGGATGGGAGGGGGAGGAGCACGGCGGTCCTCGCCGGCGAGAAGGAGGTCGGTGGCGGGGTGAAGGCGGATAGACGGAGGCCGGAGGGAAGGGGGAGGGGAGAGAGATTAGACTAGGGTGGTCCTCGCCGATGTTGGAGGAGACGACGACGAGGGGCTGGTCGGGGATGGGGACAGAGGGCGGCAGAGGCAGAGGTGGAGGGAGGGAGGCGGAGCGGAGGTGGAAGACGCAGTTGGGATAAGATGGGGACCGGTGGGAGGAGGGGGGAGGCGGGGTGCTCTCGTGAAATCCTAATTCGGAGAGCCCCCTCCGTCTAGTTGCCTCATATCTGTAAATGTCTCTTTGGTAGGGTCCCACATGTATAATACACCCTAATTTGGATTGTGATTATGAATCACGATCCAATTTAAAGTGCTTCAGCGTCAATATTGGCAATGAAATTTATTACACAAGGTTCAACAATTATTTTTATTGTTGAATAATTTTCCTTACTGCCCGAATACTTGTTATCGTTCTAGCAATAAAAATATAT
This sequence comes from Panicum virgatum, assembly GCF_016808335.1. Lineage (NCBI taxonomy): Eukaryota > Viridiplantae > Streptophyta > Magnoliopsida > Poales > Poaceae > Panicum > Panicum virgatum. The sequence continues at coordinate 4,392,728 of NC_053139.1, read as the reverse complement.
TCTGGTAATTAAATTTTTATTCCAGCAACAAAAAATACGAATAGACCGGTTTGTTAAATCGGTTTTAAATCTATAAAATACGGAATCTTGGAGGGCTGAGCTGCGTGGGTCACGCGCGTCACCCGAGTAGCACATGCATCGTACCCACCCAACGAACGGCGGCTCTGAGCCTGGCGTCAAGACGCAGGCGCCGCACTGAAACGAACAGCAAGGGTCGCGGGCTCACTCGCCGCCGGCCGCCGCTCCAACCAACCAAACAGGCAAACAGTCATCACCTCGCCTCGCGCGCCTCTTCGAAATCTCCCCTTCCAAATTCCATCCCGAGCGGAACAACCAAACGAAATCCGCAATGCCGCGCCGCCGCGATCGCAAACCTGCGATGCCGAGCCGCCGCCGGCCGCCCCGGCCACGGGCCCGACTCCCTCCCGGCGAACGCGAACGCCGCCTCGCCGAGGAGGTCCTCTACCTCCACTCCCTCTGGCGCCGCGGCCCTGCCGCCCCCGCCCGAACCCAGTCCCGCTCCGCCGGCCGCATAACCACCGAGACCAAGCGCCGCAGGCTCGACACCGCCGCCGACCAGCCACAGGATACCGGGCTCGAGTGGCCCCTTGCGCCATCCCCGCCGAATTCCTCCCCGAAAACTTGGCCCGAGGCCGCGCCGGCCTCGTCCCCTTCCCCCGCGAAGCCTCCGCCTCCGCCGCCTTCCCCCGGCGCGCTCGCGCAGCGAGAGGCCCTCCGCTCCGCGGCGGAGTTCTTCTCCAACCGCGACTCCGACGACGACGACGACGGCGCCGGGTCCGAGTCGGAGGGCGAGCAGGACGCGGCGGGGTTCATCACGGGCCTGTTCGAGCGGGACGCCGCGCTGCGGGGCCACTACGAGCGGGGCTGGGAGGAGGGGCAGTTCGCGTGCGTGGCGTGCGCCGGGGGCGCGAGGAAGCCGGGGCGGCGGTTCCGGGGCTGCGTCGCTCTCGTGCAGCACGCGCGCGCCGCCACGCGGTACGGGAGGCCCCGGGCGCACCGCGCGCTCGCCGCCGTCGTCTGCCGCGTGCTCGGGTGGGACGTCGCCCGGCTGCCCAGCATCGTGATCGATCCCCGGGGCACGCTCGGGCAGGCGCTCGCTGCCGAGGCCAAGGCCGATGTTCAACTGGCGAAGGTTATTGGCCTGTAGAATCTTTGGAGCTCGCTGCTCAGGTTTTAAGCCTTGACCGCATTCTTAATCTGATTTGCTTGCTGGTATCAGGAGAATGATGCTACTGGGGACGAAAATGACTCTTCGAGTGATGAGGATGAAGAAGAGGTGCACGACTTGTTAAGTGGTTAATGGGATTATTGGTCTGTTGATTTCATTTGGTTGACGATTTTAGTAGGATGGTAATTTGGGAATTGCGGAGAAATAGCTCTTCAAATGATGATTACGCAACAGTTGGCTGCAGAGTTGTTGAATGCTTGTCGATCGAGGATGTGATTTGTGGTTAGCTAATCTGATTTGATTGTTGTTATCAGGAAGAAATTGAGAAAGATAATGGAAACTCAAGTGCCAATGGTGACGAAGAGGACAATGAACTAGAGAACAGTGAAGACTCTGCTGAAAAGGTTTGTTCTGGCAGTTCTGATTATCTGCTACAAAAATATATGCTCCGCTGTGCAATGTGCATTTATACCACTGTTCTCAAGTCTTTGGTTTCATATATGACAAGTCTTTGGTTTCATAAAAATGACTTGTCTCCTATTATAGGGTATTAGTGAATTCAGTTTTGAACTGGTAGATATATGACTTCAGCTATCTGGTCATATTTGGGTCATGAGGATGCAACAGTTGTTTGAAAAGTCATCAAATGCTTGGTGATCTCTTGTGAGATTTCTGGTTAGCTAACCTGACTTGGGCTGTTTATTTTAGGAGGATGTTGAAAAAGGGACGGAGGACTCTAGAAACACCGAGGAGGAGGAGGAGGAGGATATTGAACTAGATAACGGCGAGAAGTCTGCTGAAAAGGTTTGTGCCAGTAGGCTTTCAGACCTCGTATGTTTTCCCTGTATCTTCATATAACGCATTGGTGCATTTAATTTAAACTACTAATGCTGTGCATGATGTTGAGGATAATTCTATATTGTTCCGTGCAGGAGGAATTGGAAGAAAACGGTGCATGGAATTCCAAAGAGATTTCTAAGAACGAAGTGCTTCGTAATAAATTGGTCCAGGAGGCAAGTATTAATACCATACTTTTCATTATAAATTTTGCGGTAAAGTTGTTGTCGCCCTTCCGGAAAAAAATAATACTGTGTTTTTCATTATATATCTGATTTCTTTTGTTCCTTGTGCAATGGTGGCAGAGTGCAAATGCTTCCCTAATAAATACTCCTATGTTGCCAAGACAGTTATATTGGTTAAATATAAAACTTTTTTTAACTCGTGGGTGACTGGATGGGGTCAGTGAGAACATCCAGATTCAGTATAGCACAGGAGCAAGCAATTAAGTTACTGGATATGTATAAGATACGCATGAACAAACACACAATTTGGTGGATTTCTGTAGTATGTGAATAAGAAAGATATACTGACTGTTTCCTTGGGATTGGAGATTCTGCGGAGGACAAGGTGGAGCATATTTACTGTTTATTGAACTATGGTAACAGTGATTTCAATCAATCTCTTTCAGGTCAATACCAGTAAGGATGATTCTTTGAACCAAGGTAATAGTGAAGAAGTTCACAGGCAAGAGATTGCTAAAGAATCTTCTGAACAGGTTTGTGCATGAAACATTTTTCCTTCACTGTCATGTATATTGTATTTTCTCACTGAACGCTTTGCTGCTTAGTATTTTTTGCGTAGTTGTTTTTCTCATGTGATATTTGAGGGATACTAAGAATGTTCGATTTTTAAGACAATGCTTCCATTATCCTATGTAGGAGAATATAAACAATACATATCTGCCAGGCTCCAAAGATAGATGTAAAAAATGAAAAGCACTGTAAAGAAGCTGCTGTCCAAGAGGTCAGTAATGTTATTGGTTTCTTTGTCCTATCTAAGATTTGGACTGGAAATTGTAGATTTTTGAATCACCCAATATTTTCTCTATTCGTATTCCATTGCTCCATTCGTCCTTGTAGAAGATAACAGCGAACTTTTATCTAGCTGATCCCGAATATATAGCACATTATGGAGATTCTCCATGTGTTACCTTTTCAAATTTCAATAAATACTTATATCGGACCTATGGGCTTTCTGGCACCACATACAACAACAACATAGCCTTTTTCCCCAAGCAAGTTGGGGTAGGCTAGAGATGAAACCCGAAAAAAATAAGTTCAAGGTTCAGGCACATTGATAGCTAGTCTCCAAGCGCTCCTATCCAAAGCTATCTCTTTAGAGATATTCCAATTCTTAAGGTCTCTCTTAACCGATTCATCCCACGTCAGTTTAGGTCTACCTCTACCTCTCTTTACATTATCGACCCGCTCAAGAACCCCATTACGCACCGGCGCCTCAGGAGGCCTTCGTTGGACATGTCCAAACCATCTCAGCCGATGCTGGGTAAGTTTCTCCTCAATTGGTGCCACTCCGACCCTATCCCGAATAACTTCGTTCCGGACTCTATCCCTGCTTGTGTGCCCGCAAAACCACCGCAACATCCGCATCTCTGCTACACTCAGTTGCTGGACATGTCGCTTTTTTGTAGGCCAACATTCAGCACCGTATAGCATCGCCGGACGAATTGTTGTCCTATAGAATTTGCCTTTTAGCTTTTGTGGAACCCTTTTGTCACAAAGGATGCCAGAAGCTTGTCGCCATTTCAACCAGCCAGCTGAAATTCTATGCCTAACATCTTCATCAATGTCGCCATCCTTTTGTAGCACCGATCCTAAATACCGAAAAGTATCCTTCTGGACCACCACTTGTCCATCTAGACTAACGTCTCCCCCCTCATGCCTAATCGCGCTGAAATCGCACATCATGTACTCGGTCTTGGTCCTACTAAGTCTGAACCCTTTCGACTCTAACGTGCGTCTCCACAGCTCTAACTTCCTATTAACCACTGCCCTACTCTCGTCAACTAGCACCACATCATCAGCAAAGAGCATACACCAAGGGATCTCACCTTATATATCCCTTGTGACCTCATCCATCACTAAAGCAAATAAATAAGGGCTCAATGTTGACCCCTGGTGTAGGCTTATGTTAATAGGAAAGTCAGTGGTGTTGCCATCACATGTCCGGACAAACGTCGTCGCATCTTTGTACATATCCTTAATGAGGGTAATGTACTTAGTTGGGACTTTGTGCTTCTCCAAGGCCCACCACATGACATTTCTCGGTACTTTGTCATATGCCTTCTCAAGGTCAATGAAGACCATGTGCAAGTCCTTCTTCTGCTCCCTATATCTCTCCATCAATTGTCGTATTAAGAAAATCGCCTCCATGATTGACCTTCCAGGCATGAACTCAAATTGGTTTTGGGTCACACTTGTCACTCTTCTTAGGCGATGCTCGATAACCCTCTCCCAAAGCTTCATTATATGGCTCATCAGCTTAATCCCACGGTAGTTAGTACAATTTTGAACATCGCCCTTGTTTTTGAAGATAGGTACTAATATACTTCTCCTCCATTCTTACGGCATCTTGTTTGACCGAAAAATGAGATTAAAAAGCTTAGTTAACCATACTATTGCTCTATCTCTTAGTCATCTCCACACCTCAATGGGGATACCATCAGGACCCATCGCTTTACCTCCCTTCATCCTCTTCAAAGCCTCCCCGATCTCTACCTCCTGAATTCTCCTCACAAAACGTCTGTTGGTATCGTCAAAAGAGTCATCTAACTCAAGGGTAGGGCCCTCACTCTCCCCATTAAACAACTTGTCGAAGTACTCTCTCCATCTATCCATGATGTTGTCATGAACCTTGGGTCCATGACGATAACTAGACCTAGGCTATGCTTTTCATGGCCGCGATCTATGTCTTCTCCGGCGAGGTTTTCCCCTCTACCGCAGGCTTGGTTGTTTAGAAGAGATAGAAAGAGATTAGATTGGTTGATAATTCATTGCTTGATTAAAAGAGATACAATCCCATCTTTATATAGATGGGCTGACTTGACCCTTAAGAAACCCTGACTTAACCCTTAAGAAACCAATCTCTAAATTTAAGAAAATAACAAACCAAGCTAATCTAAGCTTTCTTAATATCCTAGACCTATTACTGTTCACGGGTAGGAAGTACTGTTCACGTGCAGGTCAAAGCTGCCATGGGGCTATGAAGGACGGGAGCCATGGCCTCCACCAGACCACCACAGCTCGAGGGCGAGCTGTTTTCGAAGGAGGGGGGAGATGTCATGGGTAGGAAGTACTGTTCACGCCGTGAACAATAATAGGTCTAGGATATTAAGAAAGCTTAGATTAGCTTGGTTTGTTATTTTCTTAAATTTAGAGATTGGTTTCTTAAGGGTTAAGTCAGGGTTTCTTAAGGGTCAAGTCAGCCCATCTATATAAGGATGGGATTGTATCTCTTTTAATCAAGCAATGAATTATCAACCAATCTAATCTCTTTCTATCTCTTCTAAACAACCAAGCCTGCGGTAGAGGGGAAAACCTCGCCGGAGAAGACATAGATCGCGGCCATGAAAAGCATAGCCTAGGTCTAGTTATCGTCATGGACCCAAGGTTCATGACAGATGTCCTCATCCTTCACTAGCAGTCGATCTGTCCCATCCTTAATGCATTTGATTTGGTTGATGTCCCTTGTCTTCCGCTCGTAGATCCTAGCCATCCTATAAATGTCCTTCTCCCCTTCTTTCGTGCCTAGCCGCTGATACAGGTCATCATACGCCTTACCCTTTGCTACACTCACAGCTCGCTTTGCAATCCTCTTCGCTAATTTATAGCCCTCGATGTTGGCTGCACTCTTGTCAAGGTGGAGGCGCTTGAAACACTCGTTCTTCTCCTTAATAGCCCTTTGCACCTCGTCATTCCACCACCAGGTGTCTTTCCCCTCCTGTTTGCCTCCCCTACTCACGCCAAACACCTCTGAGGCCCCTCCTGTTTGCCTCCCCTACTCACGCCAAACACCTCTGAGGCCACCTTCCGAACACATGTTGCCATCTTTAGCCACATGTCATCTGCGTCTTCTCCTTCTTCCCAAGGCCCCTCACCTAGCATCCTTTCCTTAAACGCTTGTGCCGCTTTCTGGCACCACATGAATCAGACATTTTGCATGCAGGAATTTAATGCTACAGAGAGTGAGAAACAGCATGCTAAAACTGCAGATGGTACTGGAGATACTCTGCTGTCATCAGCTTAGGAAATTCATCAACTTAACCTCTATCCTCATCTTTTTGTACCAAAAGTCACAGGTGTCAGGCCTTAATGTGTATATTCCTTAATTGGTTTCTAGTTTCCTGACAACATACTACAAGATACCTTAGCTCTAGATGATGTCATTAGTTACATAATTGCATGGCATGCAGTAACAATTGTAACTGTTTAAAGTTGAATTCGTCAAAGGTATCTGCATCCTTTGTATTTATTCGATATCCTGCTTCATTTCATCTGCTTTCTCATGTAGTGTACCCTATATCATAGCGGTTATGCACATATATGGCGTCAAGGCAGTTGCAACTATTTACCACACAGCTCCAGTCTTACATCACTAATTTGTAGTGCTTTATTAGCAGATACTCTAGAAGCATCTCATGCATTCCTGGTAGCTGTGCAAAGACGATTGCTGAAATCCCGTTATGAGATTCATTGGATGGCTGGTGTTCGTGTTGAAGACGCACCAGAATCCTTAGGCTAACTGCTTAGCTGATATAGACGCCAGTATGCAAACACTTATTCACTTTATAAAATTTGTATTTCAGACTTTGGGAGACGCAACTCCAATGGCCGTGAAACTGAGGAACGTTTCCTCCACGAAATACCAGTTACCTACTTGAGCATTGTTCATCTTCGTTGATGCTGTGGCTGAAGAAGTAAAAATGTATGGATGGGAGAAGCTGCTTGCTTGCTCCGGCAAAACATGGCGGACTGATACAGTATTAGGTTGATCTGCTGGCAAAAACTATTTTCGACTACGTAACCTCATGAAAATCCTTACTGATGTTGGCCCGAAATCAGATACCTCCAAATTGGGCCGAGTGTTGAATCGTTTTGTCCAAATCTTATAATCGAGTCGCCCCTAGCAAATTGGCCCGAGTGTAGAATTGTTGTCTGAATCTTATAATCGAACTTTGCTATGTGCAAGTCTTCTGAAATCTTCTTTTCAAAAAAAAAAAAAAAGATCTTCTGAAATGGGACGTAATTGTTCGCATGGTTAAATTGAAGGGCCCTGAATTGAATTTGGGATGGGTGTATAATTGAACTGTTTTGAATGTTACATTCAGCAACACCATCTTTGTAATTGGGTTGTCCCAAACTTGAAATTGAAAGCTATGTGTCGTAATTGTTTATCCTGGTGAATAATTACTTTGTGCCTTGACTGCACGGTTCTTATCCGCGACGAGAACATAGTTTTGCATGTTGCAAATTGTTCACTTTCGTCTCCTGAAAGTGGCCTAATAGAGTACACCTTGCATGGAACAGGGCCAATAAAGTACGCAGTTAACCATCCCTTAGCCGTTTTCTTTCATTTTTGCATTTTACCTTTACGTTTTCTTCTCCTTTTGTTTTAATTTTCATGTTTCTTTGCTTATTCATATTTTCTTTTCTTCATTAGAAGTTAAAATTCTTTGTATGCTTACACTTGAGATTTTCATCATGAGAAAGAAAGTATCAGCAAGAAGTCTCTTTACCTTCTCCTTACAATTATTTCTCATTTTCAACTATAAAATAGTACAGCAATCACAAGAAATGTCATGGTATAGGGAGAAGCGAATGACTCTTCGTTTACTAGTTTTACGAAGTACAAATAAGACACTGTCCCCAGCATTTTAAGGGGAAACAGCACATGTTGGGTATCCTGTTTCCTGTGGTCACTCTTGCAAACAGACCTATGTAGAGAATGAATACACCTCGGCACCAAAAATGTAGAGGTTCAAGAATGAATATGTGCATACTGCAGTAACACAAAGAGAAGAATAAGAATACAGATGTCGATCATTCTCAGCGATTTCCACTATAAGCGTGCATATCAATTTGTTCTCCAAACAGGAATTCTGATCTGATGGAGTTAGCACTTTGCTTGACAATGTAGTTAGACTCACTGTTCGATCAAGATGAGAGTTGAACATCCATCCTGAGATAGACATAGATCACACGGATCACATCAAATTTTGGTGCGAGTAGCATAATCACACCAGCCTTAGCTGCATCCTTCATGCGTGTTTTTCAGAAAAAAAAAACTTCATAAGTATTGACAGACTATTTTCAACAGGCAGGTATGACTGTGATGGTTTGGGCCTGAACACTCCTGCCAAAATTGGACGGATTAAATCATCAATAAATTGGTTAGTGAATAATATAGAAATATTGAAATAAAATAACACAAGCTGATTAATTCCCAAGTCAGAGCCCCTAGAAGTCCAAATATCCAGTAAAACAATGCAGAGAGACTGAAAGAGGACCAGGAGTGCTTTCAGATATAGATACAGCAGGCAAAATGAAAATATTTATTTGGTCCTCTTCTAATTTTCACCTCTTTGAAACTATAAAGACAGATAAGGTAGGGGAAGGGTTTGCACTTATGCATTGTGCAAAACAAAGGCTACGGAACCATACTCAATATTTTCAAAGTGCTTGGACACATATCGAAATTTACTAATCGATTGTGGGACCGCATGCATGCATACAACCTTGCGCTCAATCATCCGGGGGGGGGGGGGGGGGTCTTTTTTCTTTATATGAGATGCTGATTCTCACCAGTGGCAATTAAAAGTCGCCGTATTACAAAATTATGTATCTTCCTCCTCAAATTCATCCTGAAATTCCAAGTCATCAAGAATAATGTACTTGGCATCAGCAGTAAATTGAGGTGAATTGACGTCATCCTCATTTGTCGGACCCCTTTTTAATTTCTCATACCTGCGGATAGAGACAAATATTGTTACACCATGTCACCATGAAAAGGTAACTTCCTGATATCATGCACAGTGAGTGTTTAGCTACTTGTGAATGGAGGGAGTAGTATATATGTTGTTCACAAGGCAACCAAAGGTCCTCAAATGGATAACAATCGGTTTACAACAATATCAAGTGAAATTTTCTATATGGCGCAGCAGTTTGGGTATCAAGTTTTTTGGCAGATTGCAGAAGAAAATGCAATCAAAATCAGAGGTCAACCACACTACAAGTTCTTAAATAAAATCTTAGTTACAAATAATTTGTGAGTAGGTAACTAATAGTAATCCAACAAGTCATAAGAAATTAACTTTATCGCTGACTTATTTCAGCATCTGTGCTACGCTGTTCTGAACATTTCAAATTCTAAAAACTCAAACGCGCAGGAGGACTGCACATCAATATATTAAGAAGAAAAGGGAGGGGTAGACACCCCAGGTGATACAGTTATGGGCCCGTATCGTGCCCTTACAACGGAGACTACAATTTAGGGTTCTGAAGAACCAACCTCAAACAAACCATCTACCATTACCTACTGAGACTACAATGTGGGCTATATTTGGACCAGATATTAATGGAAGATGTTTCAGTTTATGTTTTTAGCATTTTAGCTTGAGTCACCAAACGCATATTGACCAATAGATTAATACTAAGCTATTTTAATGGTTACAATGTTAATTCTGAACAATAAAAATCTCTGCCATAATTCCCTGAGACTAAAATGCGTGTTATGACTTCCCACAAGGAAACAATGCTGGTTATAACTTGACCAAATGTTAAGGAAAATTGTTTCAGTTTAGCTGTTTGGCAGTTCAGCTTGAATCACCAAACACATATTGATCCTGATCCCTCTTAGCCTGAGGTGAGCAAAAGTTTGTTTCATAGGAACTAAGGCCTTTGAAGTCATGCTGTGCTGCGTATGAGTTGATCTTGGAAAGAGATTACTTACTTGTACCAATTGAATAAGCTAACACCAACCATAATGGTGAAAAGACCAACCCCTTTCAACCAAGTAAATTCATCATGGAAATAGAATACTGCAACCTGAAAGATCAAGGTAATAAAGATCATTTATAAGAGGCATTAGAAACCAAATGCATATTATTCTATGGAGTCTAGGAATAACAAACTACTTCCTAATCTCTGCTCTGGTGTTATCAAGCTTCATACTAATACTAGCAGACATGCAACGTGTTTACTCCTTGAGGTGATATAACTCTGTCAATACTTGATAGCTTCCTTCTAATATTGTATGCCAAAAAATTGAAGGTACTTTCAGTTTTCTCTCATTGGATGATTTTTATTCTAGTTTTTGTCGTTCAAGACTTGGTAGCTATTCTATCATGTGCCACCCAATTGCCAACCACCTGTATTATTCCTCTCATTTTTTCCCAGATGAAGTGTAGTTCATGGTTGATAGCAGTATATGCAAAAATAATAGGTAAATCAGGAACATAATTCTTAGCAAGGGGTTCATGAAATCCAGATTCCACTGCAAATTCAAGAAAATGAACAAAAGAAAATGTTCAGCAAGGATCATATTTTCAAAATTACCAAAATGGTTACAGCTTCTTTTACTACCCCAGCTATCGTCACGGTTATGGCACTTGTTGCTGAAATAAGTATATACTCTGTTAACACCTGCAGTTAGAATTAATTGCCCATGAAATCTCTGGTAATTACTGAAAGTTTAGTCCCAAATTATATAAGACTTGTTACCATGAAAAAGGCCAAGGATCCTCCGATAAGCATAAGTAAGCAACTGCGCATGACATGCCAAGGGTTATCGAAATATGAATTCTTCTGAAAATCACTCCAAGGATCCAGTAATAGAGACAGTATCATGGTGGCTATGGCCATCACTGGTGTAACATGGCTCATCAAGGTAATAGGATTTTTCAGGCCTGCAAAAGGGAGACAGTTCATGAATTCCTAGTAGTCAAATCATGCTTCAATAAAATAATTGTGGTCCCACTTTTATCCAAGCTTAGGGCACAAACTGGAGGCGGAGATACTAAGCTAATGGCATGGCTCAAGCAGAACTAGAGCTTATTTGTGTGAAGTGCTGTTCCTGATGCTCAGAGCTTAAGATCAACAGCATCTGATGCTGTATAACATTTGGGCTCAAATTACATCGACTGCTCTGCCACTAAACAATGGCTTCAGAAAAGAGAGGATAGAGCTCTCATCTAATTCTTAGGTTCCTAACTTCCGAAAGCACTCCCAATTGGTAGGAAGAAAGAGCCAGGACAGACTGGGTTTAGGAAAAGGTTTGGCTGGTACACATAAACAAATGAATTGAATAATCAGATATGTAGAAGTATTAAAATGTCTGCACGACATAATACTCCTTCCCTATTGTTGGAATTGACATTCAAGAATAAAGCAAAGCTTACATACCATAAGTATCTTTCTTGAAATATCAAGATCCACATGCACATACAGAAAGGAAATCATTAGCCCAGGAGCATAAAAGAAATAAAAGAGTGAAAAAATGAAGTTGACACTATCTACAACAAATTGTATAAAACTGATCGATAGACTCACCTGCAACAGAATCTGAGTCATGGACCAGCGGAATCCTGACATAACAGCAGCAAGCGTCACAAAAATGAAGCCCCAGAAGTCGAACTCGGTCTCCTTGGCAACTGATGAAAATAATATTGCCAAATCAGAAAACATAAGTCCAATTATTTTGGTAACATTGACCAAAGAACTGCACGTTTGAATGCTCAGTTAGCATGGTGACTATGATAAGAAAAACACTCAATTACGAAATTCAAGTTTACCGTAATGTGAACTTCAACATGATGTGGAGCAGACTATTTTTAGAAACAACATATCCTCTGGAAAACTAATTTGGCTCAGTTGTATATCTAATTGCTTTGAAGGACAACCCTTCGCACCTAGGACTCTAGGAGGCAGCAAACTCACCAATAACTGAAATATTGCATCAGAGTCCTATAAGTCTGTAAGAGAATTATACAAGTTCCCTAAACAACTTCAAATAAGGAAAAGCCTAGAAATGTGTTGCCAGTAGTGAAACTGAAGAATATCCAGAACTCCCAGTTCTCCATTTAACTATTAAAGCTGCCAACAATGGACAGTGTACTTTATTATTTTTATGAAGAGCATCAGTGGCATTTTGGCCTTCTTGGTCAAAGCAAAGTTTCTTAACTTCACAAGCTGCTGAAGTGGACTTGAATTACATCAGATAGTTAAATGATATCACATGCATGCTCTTATTGTGGTGTACTTGTCGAAGAGACTATAGAGGAAGACATATTCGGTAGCTACGGACCAAGCTAGAAATAAGGAATTTCGTTGATTAAGAAGAACACAACATCAACAGAGCATGTGGAACCCTGCAGTGTTGTGTGGATGTCAATTGTCAACTTTGCAAGGAAAATAAACTTTAAATTTATACTGAGAACGCTCAGATTTTCTATAATAAACTAAGCTCCGAATAACTAGTAATATGGATAATGGAATACCTATATATATCTTAGCAGCTTTCTATAAGGAAAGCTTTTGTCCATTACCGATAGGTTTATGTTTCAAGCAGTGCAGGAAAAATACAATCTAACAATGATAGGTGGGGCAAAGCACCAATGGGGTAAATGGCTAAATCTTAGAAGCAAGCAAACTGGCATCGCCCAAAATTCTTATCACAACACATACCTGTCAATAGAACTCCAATAGAGATAACAAATATGATTCCTAGAAGCTTGATGCTAGGATTTTCCAACCTTGAAAATTGGAAGGAACTTTCAGAGGCATATTCAATCAAAAGCAATGGAAAACAAAAGGAACACAAAGATATGCATGTTATTTAGGAAGAGTGATGATGACATAAATGGATATTATGACACTGTAATCAACTTATCAAGTTATCATAAGGAAATAACAAATTGATATTATGTAATCAAATTAGTTAGTGAATGAGCAGGTTTTACGCAATCCGATGAGGTTGCAAAATGTGTAACTAAGTTCTTGAAAAAGTATCTGTAATGCTCATCTGTATTTCAAAAAGAATCTTTGACAAGTCACAAGTAAATAAGAAAGCAGTAGGCCATTAGTATGGCTGTGGCATGTGGCAATTAAAGTTAATACCAGATCATCATGTGGTTAAGGGAAGTGTGGGTTTATCACTGCATTACATTTGAACCACAATTCTTGCCTTTCGAAAAAAACGTTAGTGATGCCTCCTTCCTAGCTTACCAAAATTGATCAGTGAACAGCATCAGCTCATTCAACTAACTGTCTTCAAAAGTGGGATAAACATACAACTGTACCAACCAATTGTGCGGCAATTGTAACAAATTATGCAGATTAGAAATTCCTGCTCTGCTAATATAGATATAATGCAATTTACAACTAGCTTCCAAGTAGGACAAACAATAACCAGGGGAATGAAGACCAGCACTCACCTAAATGCAAACGCGAAGAGCAAAAGGAATATTGGGGCGGCTGATTTACACTGCAGAAGATAAATTTCATGAAATCTAGTTACTTAACAGATTGAGGAATCCAACTAGAGAAGCAGAAGTGAATTAAACCCTTCAGCAGACAACACACCATAGTAGCAAACGTCACCGAGATGAACACTAGAGATGCGTTGCTCAGGTTTATGTCCGACGCTGTCCCTAGAGCAGTTGGCACAACTGCAGAACAGCTAGTCAGAACTACGATTTGGTCCAAACACAAACCACTGCTGCAATCAGTTGTAAACCGAGATCCACACCTCTCATGAAGTAATCCTTCCACCCCATCTCGACGGCACTGTCAGGCCCCTTGGACTGGAAGAAGATTATGAGCCTGGACAGCCCCGCCTGCAGCGCGAAGTGCACGGTGTTCATCAGCAGCGGCGCCGGGAAATTGCCCAGCTTGTCCCCCAGTAGCGTCTTGTTGTATCTGCCATCCCACAACAACCGAAGCAATTAGGCCGCCATCTCCGCAGCGGGAGGAGAAGGGGGGGGGGGGGAGTGGGGATCCAGGCCACTCACAGCGTGAGGCAGGTGCTGAACGCGTACCACACCAGGATGTAGAACCCGGTCCTGAGCACGACGGCCGGCGCCAGCGCGGCGCGCTCCAGCGACTCCAGCTTGGTGACGGACTCGCTGGTCCGGAGCCCCGGGGCCCCGCCGGCGCCGGCGGAGCACGGGGAGTTCTCGACGTCGAGCGCCCGGCGCGCCGCCTCCGGATCCGCCGCCGCCGCCGCCGCGGCGTGCATGCTCCGCTGCCGGAAGTAGCCCGACCGCGGGGACCCAACCTCCGCGGCGCCCCCGTCGGCATCCCCGCCCTCGGGCTTGGGATGCATGCCTCGATCCCGCTCGTGCTCCGGGAGGGGCTACAAGGCTCGCATTGCGTGCGCGCGCGAGGAGCTGGCGGCGCTCGGCGGGGTTGCCGGTGCCAATGCCGCGGCGCGGGCGGGGATCTGGAGACGCCGCGCGCGGGGAGAGCGGAGCGGGAGTGCCGGAGTGGGGTGGGGTGGGGGGCGGCGCCTGCACCTGCGCTGCGCGAGCGGCCGCCTGCCGGAACGGGGGCGGCGGGGACGATGGATTTGGCGGGTGCGCGCGGTGGGCGGCAGGTCGGGTTGGGGTCGGGTTGGACGCGCCCGCCCGGTTGGGTGCGGGGTACCTGCCTGCCTGGACAGGTGGGTGGGTTGGTGGTGGCGGCCAGGCTTGGTCCAGTAGGGGGCGCACGGGGCCCGCCCGCACTGCCGGCTGTGCGGCCGAAACGTGAAATGGAAGAAGTGTTTTGGGGCGGGATGTCGTGGGCGGAGGGGCTTGGATGATGTTGGTGGTGCGTGACAGCAGTAGAGGACCGGAGGAATGAATACCGGATATTTAGGGTCCCTTAACTATTGAAATCAGTCAAATTACCCCATGGCTGTTTTTTAGGGTGGTTTCATTGTGGGTCTCACATGTCTCATCTCTTGTCTCCTACTCTGATTGCCGCCGCCACCTCTCCGCCGCCGTCGCATACCCTCAGCCGCTACCGCGCCTCCCTCCCTCTCTCTGCCATTCTCTCTCCCCTGCTCGGCACCCTCTACTACTGCTCCCCCGCCGGGCACCGCCCTCTGCTCCTCCTCCCTCTCCACTCGCGCGCACTGGCCGCTGCCCCCAAGATGTCGCGGCCGCTGCGCTGGAGCTCGGGCCTCTCTGCCGTAGTCCGCCGCACCCTGGAGCTCGGGCCTCCGCGGCCGGCGCCCGGCGCCCTCCACTCGGTATCGGGCCGGCGGCGGGCCTCGCGGTGCGCAGTGGCCAGGCCGGCAGAGGCACGCGGCACCCAGGCCGGCGGAGCGGCACGGCGGCGCGGAGGCGAGGTGTGGCGGGGCGGAGGCGGTGCACGTGGCGAACTACGGCGGGGCAAAGCAGGGGCGCGCCGCACTGTCATGCTCCGCTGCTCCCTCCGCCAGCAAGCCGCCAAGATATGCCGTGTCGTCCGCTGCTCCTCTCCAGCGGACATCCTGTGGCAGCGGCAGCCAACGTGGGGAAGGGGCGGTGAAGGGAGGAGGAGGCGATGGCTAACCAGAGTAGGAGAGAGGAGAGGAGAGAGGAAAGAGGGAGTACTGACAGGTGGGGCCCACCGCCACATCAGCGAAACCACCCTAAAAATCAGCTGGGGGAGGGGGTAATTTGCCCGATTTCAGACCTTGAATTCCCGGTATTATAGTTCAGGGGGGTAAAATGGACTTATCCCGACTGTTGAGAATTTAAGTAATTTTTTAAAAAGTAAGGTTTTAGTGCTTGTGTAAATTTATGGTCAAACGTTTAAAGGAAAGCAAGGACTAATGGCCAGGGAAGTGTATGCTGCTGGGTTCAAAAGGATGGTGTGATGGTACCTTTTGATAATTTTTTTTTAAAAAAAATTTGCTACGGCGATTATAATGATGAAAGTTTAGTAAAAGTGCATCATGACATAATATAGCAAATTGTGACAGTCCAGCTATGCATGGATGGGCATAAAAGTCTTGATCTATCATCGCTATCTTCTAGTTGCCTGCCTCCAATCACTGTAAGGTTGCATATGTTTTTAGCACTTTGTATTGTATATACAGTGGTTTGCTCATTGTTTTCTTTCGCGGTTGGTGTAACTCCTCCTTGTGATGTATGAATTCATCAAGGCTGGTTGGTCAACAATGTATAGCTCTCGATCATATAAATTGCATGCACCGTGAATCTGCATCTTTTAGAAGTTGATGATCACAATGGTGCACTATTACAAAGGGGAAATGTTTACCTGAACAGAGCTATGATGCAGGTACGCGAGTGGCATTGTAGAAAATCGAATGACTTTAGTTAAGACACTGTACTACCTTATTATTTTTAAAAATGTAAAAATTTAAGCGTGTGTTAGTTGCATTTGTCACCTACGGCGACGGCGACGGGGATAAATTAAATTTAAGCAAAGCAACAATATTTGCAATTAAAAGGCAACCGACGGCGACGGGGATAGAAAAAAAAGGCATAATTTGCGTAGACTAGTACGTGGCACATACTTCCAAATCTGCCGGTGCAGGCCTGAGCCGGAGACGAAAACGCCAAGCAACACCTGCACAAACGGAGTTGCCGAGGCAGAACGATCGAATCCGAGATCCACATGCATGGGGGCAGAAGGCAGATCTTTTTTTTTTTGAAAGAAAGGCAGAAGGCAGATCTGAATTGCAAAAGCAAGATCTCAAAAGCAGCTCCGATCCGGATTCGGATCCAGACAGTCTGCACAGTATCCACTGATGATCCAAACCCGGCACAGTTTGAACCCAAGGTCTTATTATAGTTTAAGCTGATCGGATTAAATCTAATCGGATGGGTATGGACAGACCGAAGAAGACACCAGTGTTTGTTGGACCTAATGCGCATACAATATGAATTAATTTAAGCTGCCCGCATGCCATGATGCTGCCTCTCATTGCACGCAGGCTTTGCGTTGCAAGAAGCCTGATCCTGACCAGCTCCTGCTTTCTGGTAGAAAGGGGATTCAAAGAGTGCCCATTGCCCAAAAGCAGTTTAGGTAGTGTGTACCAGCCAGTGCGCAGAGCAATCTGGAGTGCTGCGTGTGTGCATGACCACCAGATCTGTTGATGAGTTAGTTGTTGGGCTTGCTGTTGGCATTTGGCAATTGCCTGATCTCAGATCTGAACATGGGGCTTTTGAGGTAGTTCTTGGTCCAATTTTATGGGCAGCTCTTGCTGCAGTAGCCATTTTCCTGAAACTGCACGCGCGCATGCATGGATTCAGAGTCCAGAAAGCGAAGGGATCTGGGCATCCGGTGTGGATTTCGATGGACGAACCATCATCCATCGGTGGGAGGTGGTTGATCAGGTGGAGGGGATCCAGGGTCGCCGTCGGGTCCACTTTTGGCATGGAGTTCATGGAATCATATATGACACAGTTCTCGGATCATCCGTCGTGTTCCTCCATCTCTGTCTGGTCCGGCGGCCAAGATGGATGGCCGTACTCCCGGACCGGTGGACCGTGGAGTCCCTTGTTCTTGCATCCATGAATCCATGACCATGACCATGAATTCTGGTTTAACCTTCCATACGCCATCGAGCATGGATGGATGATTCATCTCACGAGTTCCCAGTTTGGGCGTGGCCAAAGCCCAATTTGAGCGTAAGAGTATGGCTAATAGCCACGCCGACTGCCGGCTAGGAAACTCGACTTGATGGTGGTGGACCCCACCATGTGAACCAATAGCAGGGGACGCATGCACTCTTCACCAGCTTGAGCCGGCGCGTTGCCCGACGCCGGCTTTCTTTTCTCTTTTCATCCACGTAGACTCTCAGCCACTCGACCACTTATAATACTTGCTCTAATTTGAGATACCAATCTTGTAGTTGTACTCCTGTGCAGATAAGGCTGACATGGCAATATGACAGGCAATTATGCACGGATGATAGGATACCATGTCAGTGCCGGGCCCACTGGTGGCCCCCCGCGCGTGGCTGCTACTGCAGTACTACAACCGCGTTTCACCTTCACGATCGAGTGCCCGTTGCTGTCAGCCTGTCACAGGAAAGTCAGGAAGGCCGGCAGTAACATGGCCGCCTATAAGATCAGACGTGACTGAAAACTTCTACGGCTGTGTTTAGTTGCAAAAAGGATGCGAAAAGTGTTTGCGAAAAATACTGTAATACTTTTCGTTTGTATGTGATAAATATTGTTTTAACATAGGCTAACTAGGCTCAAAAGATTCGTCTCGCAACGTACATCAAAACTATATAATTAGTTTTTTTATTTACCTATATTTAATACTTCATGTATGAGTTATTTATATATTTAATATTTCGATGTGATGAAAAATTTAGAAAATTTGGAGAAGTTGGGGAAACTAAACACGGCCTACAGCTTGCAGCAGGGCTGCCCCCGCCTCGATCCAGAATTCCAGACCCAGGCGGCGAGGCCCAAGGCCCGTAGCCCGTAGCCGTAGGCGCGTGGTCGTCACCTCCTGTCCTCCTGATCCGGACGGATCCGCCGACAGCGCGCGTCGGCGTCGGCGTTTGTCGCCTCTTTTATGAGATCCGACGGCGCCACGCGCTTCGCGTCGTCGTCTCCTCGATCCCTCGGCAACGCGGCGTGCCCGTGCGCCATGAGCTGACGACGAGGCGGGAGTCTTCTACCTGACGAAAAGGCGCGGCGCGTAGCGGAGCCTTGGGCGGCTCAGCTAGCCGGCATCTCCAACTGTTGCCGTCGCCGGCCCGTCGTCCTCGGAAGCTCGCGAACTATAGGGCCTACGGTCTACGAAGACAGTAGCAAGCAGCCCAAGCAAGCATCACCACACCACCGTGTTGGTGTTGCCCGCCAGTCAGATCGCACGCACGCTGTACTGAAAAACTTTGCTTTGCCTTCAAGATTGCTCCTGGTCCTGACAGCAACCGCTTGGTGATGCATGCGGCATGCCCCGTCCCAGCAGTAAATGGTATAGCCAACTTTTGATCTACGGTCACTGTAAGCTGTCGCCGTTTCATTCACGACCCAAATGACGTCCAAATCTACTGCTGTCGAGCCACACACACAGTCACACTGTCACAGTCACATGGAAGCACACTGGCAGGCCGTACGCCGTACACGCCCTTTGGGCCAGGCCGGCTGTCCGGGCCGTGCGAAGCAACAAACCCAGCCAGCCCGGGCCTCCTAATTTTTGGGCTCCTGGTTGAAGTCCGAGCACGCACCATCATCGCCGTGCAAATCTGTACGGCGAATGCGATCGGCAACGGCATCATCCCAGCATCTCTGATGGGACCCGCTGTGGATGCAGCTTCTGCAAATCAGAGGCCACGGCTTGGTCCCTTTTGCGCCGTCATCTTCGCTCAAGGGTGCGGCATCTCCCTCGCGACGTGCACGCGCTTGGAACCTGCTGCGCTCGGGTCCAAACGGTGTACGAGATATTATTCACACACGACGCTTTTCAGGGTGTAGTTCTAAAACGACATCTCTAGCAACGAAGATACATAGACAGCTTCCTAGTTGTAAAGATTTTTTACTTCTTCATTAAAAGTCTGTTTTTTTATGACACGCTGCAAAAAGAGAAAAAAAAAGTGATCCTAGCCATGCTCTCCGTAGTCCGTGTGCATTTTGTACTCCCTCCGTTTTTTTTAACTAGTTCGAAATGCTGTATGTGCTTGAAGGGAGTAATAGCAAACTTGCTAATAAAGCTAAACGAATAAAAACAGGAATAAAAAACAAGATACAGGGAAGAAAAAGTTGCCCATCACGTGTGGTGGGCTCAGGGCGTAGATCAGCGACGTCTGGAACGGCTGCTCTTTTCTTTTTGCACCATCTCCTGCTCTCTTTTCACTCTATTCAGTTGGCTGTGACCGGTGGCTGGTGCTGATTTGCTGTGAGAGAAAAATACTGATGGTTGGCTTGTGGCTAGTGGCTGGTACTGATTTGGTGTGAGATGAAAGCACTGTTGCTGTAGCCAGCAGAACAGAGTGTTTGTTTCGTGTCGGGTATCACAATTAGGGACACCCTAATCGGGGTACTAAGACCGCTTTTAAAAACACAAACACCTGTTAAGGCAACCAAGCCCACGGCCTCCTTCCAATCTGGAAGAAAGGAAAGGACTCAATAAAGCCCAGCACGCGGCCCATTCACATTCCCCTCGAACCCGCGGAACGATCTCCGCCTCGCTCGAGGGTCCCTCTCGGGCCCGCTGGACAATCTCCGCCTCGCTCGAGGATAGCGGATCTACCCTCGAGCGGTGACTCATTCTCCGCCTCGCTCGAGGGCTCCCTTCGGGACCCTCGATCGCGCAACGCACCTCCGCCTCGCTCGAGGGTAGCGGATCTACCCTCGAGCGGTGACTCATTCTCCGCCTCGCTCGAGGCCGTCTCTCAGCACAAGGGACAAACGGCCCCGCCGCCCAACCGCTCGCCGTACGAAGGCATTGAAAGCCAGCCACTCTGCCACGGCTCAAAGGACATGCGGCATCAGGCCACCACTCCCACAGTGGATGTGACCGGGGTCCCATCCGCTGACTTCGGTCACCGCTCCGCCATCCCAGAGGCGGTAGCAGCACTGTGGGACATGCGACGCGGGACAAGACGGGTCCGGCACTGCTCCCGTTACTATTCTGCCGACACCAACCATCCGGACTCATCTCCCACTGGGGAAGGGGTCCGGCGATGTCACGTGTCCTTCCAAGAGGGGCACTCAGCACGCACGAGCGGAGTCCCGGACCTCCCCTCTTGTGGAGTCCGGGACCGCCGCGCGTCCCCCGGACCTCATAGTGTGCACGCCCGCACTCCGACCTCGGGGCCCGGGGCCGCCACGCACCCCGCTGCCGCTGGTGCATGCGGGACTCTAGTCCGCAGGGCCCACCGAACGCCACCGCGCCGTATATGGAAGACCATACATCGGCGACGCGCGCCGCCTACAGGGACACTGCAGGACGACCGGCGCGATCCTCGCAGAACCAAGACGAAATCCAGGACGACAGCGACGCGCGCCGCCTTCCCACAGTGTACTTCCCACAGTATACTTCCTACAGTGTCCAACCACTGTACCCCCGCGATTCAGGGGAAAACGACGACTTCCATGCCCCCACTCATGTGCACTGCCCCTCCTTGTGACTATAAAAGGAGGAGGTGGGCTTCCTTTAGCCATGTGGTTGGTAGCGGGCTCTCTGGCTTCTATCTCCCAAGAGAACCCTCAGCACTACTGAGTACTGAGCACTCATCTCAATCGACTCCACTCCTAGCAGAGACTTGGGAGCTTCCCTCCCTCTCTCGCCTCGCTTGTATCCCCTACTACAAGCACTCCGGGTGCAAGATAATACAGTGCCCTCGCACACCCCCTTTGCTGGACGTACGGCCCCGCGGCCGGAACCAGGATAAACTGTGCGTTACTGTGATTGCCTCTTGCATCATCATCTGGGACGAGGAAACACGCAGCATTTACTAGTTGGGATCCAGGCCCCCAGGTCGGGACACCGACAGTTGGCGCGCCAGGTAGGGGACGCTGCGTGACTTTTTTCTCTCTTTTTCCCATTTGATCTTCAGGGATGGCGGGCAGATCCAACCCATACCCTATGGGTGTTTCGGATCCGTTCCCAGCGGGACGCGTGATCTCGTTCGGGAGTCTCGAGTTCAGGGCAACCGGCAACGGTTACCTCATGCAGCTCCTCTCTCCCGGACGCAACCCCATCGCTCCGACTTCGCCAGCCCGGCGCAACAGGCGCTCGGGTCGGCGTTCGCAACAAGCACGCGCAGAGCGTCGTCGTGCGGCACTCCACAACTCCCCCACGTGGGTCGAGGCTGGCATGTCGCAACTCAGCATCACGGCCAACGGGGCCACCGTTTCGTCATCGCGTGCCTCGGCGTCATCTGCGCCGGCACCATCGCCTACGGCAGCAGTAGTGCCTCCCAGGGGGGACTCGACTTCGGCGTTGCCCTTCCCCTTCGGGATGCGCAACGCTGCCGCCCACGCCTCGTCAACCAGCGCTAACTTCATCAAGCATGAGGATCTGCTAGGTCATCATCTTCGGTCGATTCACAGCCTCATCGCGTCGTCTCCTGACGAATCCTACCCCGAGACGGCGAGCTCGATCGCCGACAACATCGACTTCATCATGAACAACTTCACGGTCGAGGAGGCCGAGGACTACTCCGGGGTTCGCGACCCCGACGCTCTTCGCTCGTTCCAGCTGGCGACGGCTTACTGCCTCACCTGCTCCGAAGACTCCAGCGAGGGGGATTTCGATCCTTCCAGGGAATGCTTCATGGCGGACCTCGCGGACGAGCAGGACGACAATGCTCCAGCCAACGACGAGGACGGCGGGGCGGACGTGCGGGCAAAGCAACCGGTGGTCCCGCCTGCAGCCCCTTCCTCGTCAAGTTCAGCGGCGCGACAAGCTCAACTGGCGCAGCTCAACGAGCTTCAAGCCAAGCTCGACGAGCAGCGTCAACAAACCCAGGAGCTACGCGCCGCACTCGAGCAGCAGCGTACCGTGCGTGGTGCACACGCCCAGGCGGCGGGACGTGTTGCCCGGGAGTGCATCCTGGCCGACGACAACGTCGGCAAATCTCCGGAACTGCAAACGGCGGGCGAGAAGCTCGTCGCTGCGGCTTACCTACTCCAAGCTATGCCCGAGCCATCGACACCTTCGGGCCGCAACCTGCGCCGCGAGGCACAGGAGCTCATCAAGCAAGCTGCCGTGCAGCAGGTCGAGAGTTCTGCGTCTCGTATGCGCTCGAAGGCCCCGGAGCAGCGTGATGGGACTGCGCTTCAGGACCGCGAGGTTTCTGTACACACACCCCAGCGGGAAAGGGCAAGGCAGCCGTAGCGCCCGGTGCGAAGGCGCCCTCGGTGCACGAGTGCATCGGGAGAGTTCCCGTAAGGGAGCGAATCCGTGACACTCACGGGCACGCTGGCGACGGCGACGCCCGCAACGTCATCGATGGCAGGAGGTACACCCCTCGACGGGGTGGACGCTTTGACCCTGAGCACGGCAGGGGTGAGTCACCGGAGCCTCCGGGCACCCGGGTGTTCAGCCGGGAGATTCGAACAACATCTTTTCCCCCGCGCTTTCGACAACCCAGCACCCTCGTCAAGTACTCGGGCGAGACTGATCCTGCAGTCTGGCTCAATGACTACCGCCTAGCGTGCCAGCTAGGCGGCGCGATGGAGGACACGGTCATCATCCGCAACCTTCCTCTTCATCTTGCAGACGCCACACGAACGTGGCTCGAGCACCTGCCTGCGGATCAGATCCACAATTGGGCCGACTTGGTCCACATCTTCGTGGGCAATTTCCAGGGCACGTACGTGCGCCCTGGGAACTCCTGGGATCTCAAAGGGTGTCGCCAGAAGCCCCGCGAGTCCCTGCGTGACTACATGCGGTGCTTCTCCAAGCAGTGCACCGAGCTCCCTAGCGTCACCCACGTCGAGGTCATCAACGCTTTCCTCGAGGGTACGACGTGTAGGAACCTGGTGCATGAGCTCGCAAGAAGCCGACCCGTCAACACCAATGAGCTGTTCGACGCTGCCACCAACTACGTCGCCGGAGAGGAGGCCGTTGGTGCCATCTTCGACGACAAGTCGAGCAAGCGCAAGGACGATGCGCCCGCGGAGGGCAGCAACGCCAAACCCAACGCCCCCGCCAAGAAACAGAAGCGGGGGAGGAAGGGAAAGAAGCCGGTCCCACCGAACCAGCGTGAGCCGGGGCAGGCAGAGGACTCCGAGGAGGCCTTCGCTGCCGCTCCAGACCGCAAAGGGCCTCGAGGCCCCCCTCGAGGTGGTGGTGACCAATTAGACGACATGCTCAAGAAGCCGTGCCCTTACCATAAGGGCCCGGTCAACCATACCCTCGAGCAGTGCGAAATGCTCAAGAAGTATTACAACCACGTCACGCATCGCGACGAAGACAAGAAGAAGGACGTGGACGACAAAGGTGGAGATGACGAGTTCCCCCCAGTGGAGAACGCCTTCTTCATCTTTGGAGGAGCAACGACGAATATGACTTCTCGGCAGCGCAAGCGTGAGCGCCGCGAAGTCTTTTCCGTCACCAAAGCCACGCCATCCTACCTCGATTGGTCGAAGGACACCATCGCCTTTGGCCGCGAGGACCACCCCGACTATGTCCCGCATCCGGGACGGTATCCACTCGTTGTCGACCCCATCATCGGTAACATCCGCTTCTCCAAGGTGCTCATGGACGGAGGCAGCAGCCTCAACATCATGTACGCCCCCACCTTGGAGCTCATGGGGATCGGATTGGACAAGCTTCGCCCCAGCAAGTCACCATTCCACGGCGTCGCGCCGGGGAAGCGAGTCCAACCCCTCGGCCAGATCGATCTGCCTGTGTGCTTCGGCACAGCAGCCAACTTCCACAAGGAGGTACTCACTTTCGAGGTGGTGGGATTTCGAGGGTCCTATCATACCATTCTTGGTCGTCCTTGCTACGCCAAGTTTATGGCCGTCCCCAACTACACCTACCTCAAGCTCTAAATGCCGGGTCCGAAGGGCGTCATCACCATCGGCTCTTCATTCGAGCACGCCTACGAGTGCGACGTCGAGTACGTCAAGCGCGCGGAAGCTCAAGCGGAGGACGAGACCCTCGCAGCCACCCTCGACAAAATGGCAAGCGAGGCCTTGGACTCCACGCACCGACACGCCGGGAGCTTCGAACCCGCCGAGGGTATCAAGAGGGTGCCCCTCGACCCGAGCCACTCCGACGACAAGGCGTTGCAGATTAGCGCCACCCTCGATGACAAATAGGAAGTGGTGCTCGTCGATTTCCTCCGCGCCAACGCAGATATCTTTGCGTGGAGTCCCTCGGACATGCCTGGCATACCGAGGGAGGTCGCCGAGCACTCTCTTGATGTCCGACCCAAATCCAAGCCGGTGAAACAGCGCCTAAGACGCTTCGATGAGCTCAAGCGCCGGGCGATCGGCGAGGAGTTGCAGAAACTTCTGGCAGCCGGATTCATCAAAGAGGTATTCCATCCCGAGTGGCTAGCTAATCCAGTATTAGTGAAGAAAAAGAGTGGAAACTGGAGGATGGGTGTAGACTACACTAGTTTAAATAAGACATGTCCGAAGGTTCCCTTTCCTTTGCCACGAATCGATCAGATTGTAGACACTACCGCGGGATGCGAACTCTTATCCTTTCTTGATGCTTATTCCGGTTACCACCAAATCAAGATGAAAGAGTCCGACCAGCTCGCGACTTCTTTTATCACACCCTTCGGCATGTACTGCTACGTCACGATGCCCTTTGGCCTCAGAAACGCCGGAGCCACATACCAGAGGTGTATGCTCCACGTTTTCGGAGACCATCTAGGGCGTAGTGTAGAGGCATACGTCAATGACATCGTTGTGAAATCCAGGAAGGCGGACGACCTGGTTGCTGATCTCAGGATCGCATTCGATTGCCTACGAGCCAAAGGGGTAAAACTTAACCCCGAGAAGTGCGTGTTCGGGGTGCCTCGAGGCATGCTCTTGGGCTTCATTGTCTCCCAGCGGGGCATCGAACCCAACCCTGACAAAGTCTCGGCCGTCACTCGGATGGGACCGATCCGAGACCTAAAGGGGGTACAGAGGGTCATGGGATGCCTGGCGTCCCTTAGTCAGTTCATCTCGCATCTCGGCGAGAAAGGCTTACCCCTGTATCGACTCTTGAGAAAAACCGAGCACTTCGCATGGACCCCCGAAGCTCAAGAAGCCCTCGAAAGGCTGAAGGCATCGCTCACTCGTGCTCCCATTCTCACACCACCTACAGACGGCGAGCCCCTCTATCTATACGTAGCTGCGACTACCCAAGTGGTCAGCGCGGTGATCGTGGTCGAAAGACAGGAGGAGGGACATGCTCTGCCCGTCCAACGACCGGTGTACTACATCAGCGAGGTGTTGTCTGAAACTAAGACACGCTATCCGCAGATTCCAAAGCTGCTCTATGCAGTGGTTTTGGCTCGGCGCAAGCTGCGCCACTACTTCGAGGCTCACCCCGTCACCGTGGTCTCATCTTTCCCCTTGGGAGAGATAGCCCGCAACCGGGAAGCCGAGGGTAGAATTGCCAAATGGTCTGTGGAGCTGATGGGAGAAACACTCACCTATGCCCCCCGCAAGGCGATCAAGTCCCAAATCTTGGCTGACTTTCGTGGCTGAGTGGACGGACACTCAGCTACCCCCACCACAAATCCAGGGCGAATGCTGGACTATGTACTTCAACGGATCGGTGATGAAAACCGGTGCCGGTGCCGGCCTCCTCTTCATCTCACCCCTCGGAGAACACATGCGGTACGTGATACGCTTGCATTTCCCCACTTCCAACAACATGGCGGAGTACGAGGCCCTTCTCAGTGGCCTCCGCATCGCCATCGAGCTCGGCGTCAAACGCCTCGACGCGCGCGGCGACTCTCAACTCGTCGTCGATCAAGTCATGAAGGAGTCATGACCCAAAGATGGAGGCGTACTATAGCGCAGTGCGCAGCCTCAAAGACAAGTTCAACGGCCTAGAGCTTAATCATGTCCCGCACAAGTACAACAAGGACGCCGATGAATTAGCCAAGATCGCGTCGGGATGGACCACCGTCCCCCCGAATATCTTCGCTCAAGACATCATTAATCCCTCCGTCGAGTTCACGAACCCGACGGAGTCAGGCCCCTCGTCCGCTGGGCCCTCCGGCGGGAACCCTCCAGCGGACGAGGTCGAGCCCATGGACATTGGTTTCGGTACCACCTCCGCCAACGAGGCCGAGGCAATGGAAATTGACGAGGCCCCCACTTCGCGAGATTGGCGCGTCCAGTACCTCGACTGGATGATTCAAGGGGTCCTACCCTCGAACCGCGCTCAGGCGCGACGCCTCGCCAAGAGGGCCAAGTCCTTCACCCTAATCGACAATGAGCTACACAAGCGCAGCCCCTCGGGTGTCTTGCAACGATGCATCCCCATCTCCGAGGGCATGGAGCTGATCCGCGACATCCATGCTGGCATCTGCGGCCATCACGCCGCGCCACGTACCCTCGTGGGTAACGCGTTTCGGCAAGGCTTTTACTGGCCCACCACGGTCGCCGACGCCAACGACGTCGTGCGGACCTGCGAGGGTCGCCAGTTCTATGCTCGAAAAACACACCTCCCGGCCCATGCTCTGCAGACCATCCCCATCACGTGGTCGTTTGCCGTGTGGGGACTGGACCTCGTCGGTCCACTGAAGAAGGCGCCCGGGGGCTTCACCCACTTGCTGGTGGCGGTCGACAAGTTCTCCAAATGGATAGAGGCTCGACCCATCGGCAAGATCAAATCCGAGCAAGTAGTTCTGTTCTTCACCGACATTGTCTTTAGGTTCGGAGTCCCGAACTCGATCATCACCGACAACGGCACCCAGTTCACAGGCAAGAAATTCTTGGCGTTCTGCGACAGCTTCCACATACGTGTGGACTGGTCGGTTGTGACACACCCACAGACGAACAGGCAAGTGGAGCGTGCCAATGGCATGATCCTCCAAGGACTAAAGCCAAAGATCTTCAACAAGCTGAACAAGTTCGGCCGGAGGTGGCTCACAGAGCTACCCTCGGTCATTTGGAGCCTAAGGACGACCCCGAGCAGAGCCACGGGTTTTTCTCCATTCTTCCTCGTCTACGGCGCCGAGGCTATACTCCCCACTGACTTGGAGTACGGATCGCCGAGGCTCAAGACATACCAAGAGCAACGAAACCAGCGAGCTCGCGAAGACTCGCTGGACCAAGTGGACGAGGCTTGAGACATGGCGCTCCTCCACTCTGCGCGCTACCAGCAGTCCTTGCGAAGGTACCAAGCACAGAGGGTCCGGCGCCGAGACCTCAATGAAGGGGACTTGGTGCTGAGGCTTCGACAGGACAATAGAGGCCGCCACAAGCTCTCACCTCCATGGGAAGGACCGTACATAATCGCCGAGGTGCTCAAGCCCGGCACCTACAAGCTAGCAAACGAAAAAGGCGAAGTCCTCACCAACGCTTGGAATATACAACAGCTACGTCGCTTCTATCCCTAGAACTTCAAGTTTTTTGTACATTTGCTCGTACTCGCATTTTCAATTTCCCGAAGTAATAAAGTACGCTTTACTGGTTTATTTTTGGGAACCATCCGGGCCCTCGAAGGCTAGGATGCGCGCTAACTCTGAGGTACGCTCGGCTTTACCCTCGGCAAAGCCGAGCCTCCCTCGGGGGCTACTACGGGGGGAACCCCCGAACGTCCCCAAAAAGTCGCCATTGTTTTTCGAAATATTTCCGTCTCAACCCTAAGTTTCTCGTATCCTTGGAAAAAACGGACGCGAGGCGTAAACAACTACGGTACGGGGCCGGCCGAGTTGTGGGGCCGCCTACGCCTCCGGGATACGGCACCCCCCTCACCACCCTACGCCTACGTTGCTTATGAACGCGAACCCCCTCGCAGATGTTCGTCCAAGTCGCATACAGGAACACGGGAATAAAGTAAAGGAACATAGGCTCGAACACGCAAGGCCTCGACGGGCCACACATTCAAATTACGAAACAAAATCTTTTATATTCATAGGATGCGATTACAAAGCGCGACTATGATATAAACACTAATATGTTTACAATGGGTTTCGAGGCCCAACTTTCCTACAGGCTACCATCCCCCCTTGTGGGTCTTCAGGGGCGTCGAATTCGGCGATGGGAAGGATGTCTGCCTCGAGCTTCTCGGCGAGAACGGTGGCGAACTCCTCCGCGGCTGCGTCAGCTTCATCCATGATGATCGACGCGGCGTCCGCATCCGCATCATCAGGAACGACGTACCCCGACGACACCCTCTGGAGATCCATGAGGTAGTGCGTCGAGGCCACGACGAGAGCCCGCAGGACACCGAGGCGGAAGGTGCTCTTGGCATGTTCGGCAATCCGACCGCCTAGCGCGCGCAGGCGGCTGATCACCGAACTACCCGAGACGACACCCTCCCCCTCGAGTTCTTGACACACGCTCACGGCGGTCTGCTCCAGCTCGGCAAACTCCATCTGTGCCGCCGTGAGCGCGGTGTGGACCGCTTCCTTCGCCGCGGTCTCGTCCGCCACCTTTTGCCTCAGCTCTGAGCAAAGGAAATCGACATTAGCCACGAAATAAAACAAATCGACGAAAAATCGAAGGTACTCACCGGTCATGTTCTTCTGTGCTTCCTCCCTCTGGGTACGGGCGGCCTCTTCGAGCGAGGACAAGGGGGCTTCCTTCTCTCTAAGGGCGGCCCCCATGTTCTGGAGGGCCACCTCCTTCCCCTCGAGGGCCTCGCCCTTTTCCCGGAGGGTCCCGGCGAGCGCGACCACGGCCACCTCTTTATGGAGGAGCGTGGCCTTCTGCTGCTCGAGCGTCGTGCTGAGGCGCTGCAGCTCAGCGCTCTGCACCTCCGCCTCGCGAGCTCTCTCCTCGAGCGCCGTCCGAAGGCGCTGCAGCTCAGCAGTTTGCGCCTCGGCCTCCCGGGCCTTCTGCTCCGCTGCCGCCCTCTGGCCGTCTCGCTCACCAGCAACCCGCGCCAGCTCCTCCTCCAGCGCCTGCTGACGCGCTCCCAGGTCGGCCATTTTTGTGTTGGCGTCGATGTTTTTGAGCACCAGCTCGGCGTTGTGTTGCCCGAGCTGGCTTATCTGGGAGTACAGCCGGTTCATCTCGACGCTCTTTTCGCGCGAGATTTGCCTCAGCTGCTGCAAAGGGGGAGGGCGTGGGTGAAGACGCATAAAAGCTAAAACCGAATCCGAGCAATTTCCGGGGGGAGATATTTACCTAGCTGACCTGGTAATCCGCATTCTGATGGAGCTGATAGGCGCGGTCGAGGGCCTGCAAGATCTCGCGACCGACGCCCATCTACTTGTTCCAGGCCTCCTCCTCCTCCTGCTCCTTGCGGAGGAACTCCGAGGGGACCCCGGACGGGACGATCGCCCCGAGGTGGCTCCCCTCGGACGCCCCCACTTCGAGCACGCCCGCGCTGGCCGACGCGAACTCGGCGATGTGTGCGGCATCGCTCGCCGCAGCAGCGGGGTCGATGTCCATCGAATCCCCGTACTCCTCGCTGTTGTCCGGTAGGTCCACCACCGCTGTCACACCCCCTTGCGCCGTTGGCTCAGGCACAATCGCGACGGTACCCTCGTCCAGGGCCTCGCGGGCCCCGGGGCAGGGGCTTCTTCCACCGTCGGCGCCTCTTGCACTGTACCCTCCACCGCAACGCCCCCGCCCTCGGCCCTCGAGGGCTCGAAGACGAGAGTCTCCTCCACACGGTCGGCAGGGCGCTCCTGCGCGCCCCCACCGGTCTCTCCTTCCGTATCTGGTCGGGCGGCGCTGTCCGCGTCGCCCTGACCGGCCTCAACTTCGATGGCCGCCTGGGCAGCGCCACCGACACTGCCCTGGCCGGCCTCTTCACCGGCATCGGCCGCCTGAGTAGCCGCTTCGGCACCACGCTGGCCGGTGTCGCTCTGACCGGTGTCACCCTCCTCCTCCTGTGCCCGAGCTTGCTGCGCCGCCTGGGCCCCTCGCTCCATGGCCTCCCATAGGCTAGCGGCCGCCGCCTCGAGATCCATGGAGGGCTGGGGCTGCAGCGCCGTGTGCGGAGTGCTGTGTGCCCCCGGTCTTGAGAGCCTTGGCCGGGGCAAGCCGCACTGCATCCTTGGGAACGGCCCCGGGGCTGGAAATCAAGAGACGCGAGTTGAGCAGGATCGAGAAATCCACCAAATACGTAACAAAAACGAAATCCAAAATACTTACCCAGATCGAGCACTCATGCTCCGCTTCCTCGTGGCGCTCCTTCGAGCCCGGGGCATCGTGCTGTCCCTCGAAGACTGCCCCGAAGGCGCCCCCCTCGTGTCGGCCAGGTGGCTTGGGGCTGCCAGCACGGATGACTCCTCTCCCGCCGCAGCCTCGTCGCCACGGATCAGCACCTGGGGCGCGGGCATCTCCTCGCCGGCCGCCGGCGGGGATGACTCCCGCGCCGCACCCTCGAGGGAGGGATTCGCCGATGGCCCCGCTACGGCCCTCGGCTCCTCTGGCACCACGGTCGCTCCCTCTTCTTTGTCCCACAGGTAGAACGGTGGGGGGCTCGCGCCCTCCCCGTCCCTCCTCGGAGCGTGGTCCTCGGCGTCCGAAGCCCCCTCCTCGTCCTCCTCCGAGGACTCGGGCGTGGCGGGCTGCGGCTTCCCCTCCGCGCGAGCGAGCTTGCACGCCTTGTCGTGCCTCGCCTTCCTCTTCCTTTTCCTCTCGGCCTTCGTCTCCGCCGCGTCCTTCCGCCTCTTCATCTTCTCCGCGTGGAGGCGATTGATCAGGCGCTGTTCTGGGACCGGGGGCCGCGAGGTGCCGCACCTCAACCCCTGTAAAACACACCCGAGATAGGGTCAGGAGAAGGGAACTACATGACGCACGACGAGTTCGAAGCCAAAACTTACCAGGGAAATATACCCCAGCTTGGGGCGCATCTTGATTCTCCAAAGATCCTCGGGATCTTGGGGAAACTCTGCCACCGTGTACTTCGCCCTCCGAGCGGCGTTGGTGTGGGAGAGAAGCTTGCTTGACGTCCTCGAGCCTTCAACCTTGCTCCCGGGGGTGAGCTCGAAAATCGGCAGGCCCCTTTCCACGAGAGGGATAACCCTCTGCCGGTGGAAGTTCGCGATAACGGCCGCTGCCGTCAGCCCCTTCCTCGCCAAACGCGCCAGTGCGTCGGTGAGGCCCTTGAGCCTAGCTTGTTGCGCTGGGGGCGACACCCCCCAGTCCCACTTCGGTGGTCGCTCCCGGAGAACTTTGTTAATGAATGCCGGGAGCGCATCCTTATGGTTCCGAAGGTAGAACCACCCTCGGCTCCACCCGGAGTTGTTTGTCGTCATCTTGCTCGAGATATAAAAGTTCTTCCGGGTCGGGCGGACGTGGAGCGTCAGGCCACCGGCACGCGCGAACCGCCTTGGCTAGTTCCGTGCGTTCTTGATGAAGAGTTCGCTGCGGAACAGATGGATCCAGAGGTCCCAGTGGGCTTCGATGCCGAGGTACCCCTCGCAGACGGCGACGAAGACCGCCGCCTGCGAGATGGAGTTGGGGCTGAAATTGTGTAGCTCCACTCCGTAGTACTCGCACAAGGCCCTCATGAATGTACTGACGGGGACGCCGAAGCCTCGCTCATGGAGGCGCATGAAGATTACGACGTAGCCTTGCGGGGGCTTCGGCTCGGTCTCGTCTGGGTGCGGGGAAATCCACGCCGGCGCTCCCAAGTCGGGGTTCCGCGGTCGCCCAGAACCGCCACGGTGGCGGAGGATTTCCCCCACGGCAGAGGCTCCTGGATGTCCGACATCTCCGCGAGTCGAGGGAGGATGCGGGAAAGGAGGCACCGAAACGGCTAAGTCTCTCTCTCCCTATCTCTCTCTCTCTCTCTCTCTCTCTCTCTCCTTCTCCTTCTTCCTCCTCCTTCTCGCTCTTGGCTACGGGTTCAGGAAGCGACGGAGGCGGAGAAGGCAAAGCAGGATGGAGGCAAATGTCCAGGTGAACCCAAAACATCCCCTTTCTCTTCATATTTATTCACCATGACGGGCGCATCCGTAGCCATGGCCCAAATCTACCGCATTGAATGCGGTAGATTTTGTTATCACCGATGGATAGGCCCCATGGCCGCGGAGTCTCCCACGCGCGCACGCAGCAATAAATGTGGCACGGTAACCGGCGGGCGCGGCACGACTGTTGTGCTATCCCATCCGTCAGCCGCCGCCCACGCCGCTTCATCTGCCTGAGGCTGTCGCCTGAAAAGACGCGCCCACACAGCACCGCACAAATCGGGCCACGTCGCCCACCACCAGCGGAAGACCCGCGCGCATGACTCGCGACTCTGCGTCGTTTCCGAATCACGACGGAATATTCCTTCGAGGGGTCTCTTTACCCTCGAAGGAATCGTATTTCGAGGCCTTACTGATCAGGGGGTCGAAGCCTGGCCCTTCAGGGGGTTCGACAGGCGCCCCAGATCACCAGAGTCAGGGACTGCAGGGATGTGCCGTACAAGCTACCCTCGAACGCAGAGTTCGAGACATCCTATGCAGTGTTCAAGGCCAGTCGAGGGTGCCTAGAAGGGGGATCCCATCGAGGGAGAGCATCGAGCCCTCGGACCCTATCGAATAGGTTCGAGCCCCGCCTAGCGAACCCTCGCGAGTGCTTTATAGGACGTGTCTATGGACCACGAGCCGACCCCTATCGAACGGGGCACGGACGTCCGCTTGAACAACCTGCTAATAGCTCACTGAAGCAGCCATAGCTCGCGGCCCGGGCATGGGTAGCATGGTGCGCTTCACCCCTCCTCCCTGCGGAAGGGCGACGAGGGTCGTAATCGAAGTCGAGGCCGGCTGAAAAAGTACCGATGCCGGCTGAAAATGATGCTGGATGGCCATCCCAATAAAGCTACCCAGCGGGACAACGTTTATAGCCCTTGGACGAGCACAAACTCTCCTCCAAGGCCTCGGGGGCTACACCCGCGGGTGCGCTGACGCGCCCCCGCGAAGGTGACTTCACACATATTCGAGGGTCATAACTCTATGTACACCCCTATACCCTCGGTAATCCTCCCCGTAGAGGAGAAAGGGGACTTTATTGCTCAAATACAAATAAAGATTACAAACGGTTACCGGCGCGAAGCCATAGAAAGACACGAACACGTTGCCACCTACGTGGCAATTTTCCCTGTCTTGGGAAGGAGCGAGCGACAAAGAAAGGCACCGAGCCCCTAGCTGACGCAGCAGTGAGGCTGCTAGGGATGCGAGAAGCGGCCCCCAGACCTCACGGGTCCAGCGGGACGCTTTCCTCGCAAGCCTTCTTCCAGCGTCTCCTCCACCGAAGACCACGCGGAGGGTCGAGCTGGCGGACAGCGCCCTCCGCACCATCTCCCCGAGAGCAACCTTGTCGCCGGGGGGGACGATGCGAAAACAACCGCCAGACCTGGCGCCAGCGCCCCGGTCAGGCGTCTCCATCCCCCTTCAGGCTAGGGGACATCACAGAAGCATGACCCCACAGGCCCAATGCTCTTCTGCTGTTAAGGCAACCAAGCCCACGGCCTCCTTCCAATCTGGAAGAAAGGAAAGGACTCAATAAAGCCCAGCACGCGGCCCATTCACATCCCCCTCGAACCCGCGGAACGATCTCCGCCTCGCTCGAGGGTCCCTCTCGGGCCCGCTGGACAATCTCCGCCTCGCTCGAGGGTAGCGGATCTACCCTCGAGCGGTGACTCATTCTCCGCCTCGCTCGAGGGCTCCCTTCGGGACCCTCGATCGCGCAACGCACCTCCGCCTCGCTCGAGGGTAGCGGATCTACCCTCGAGCGGTGACTCATTCTCCGCCTCGCTCGAGGCCATCTCTCAGCACAAGGGACAAACGGCCCCGCCGCCCAACCGCTCGCCGTACGAAGGCATTGAAAGCCAGCCACTCTGCCACGGCTCAAAGGACATGCGGCGTCAGGCCACCACTCCCACAGTGGATGTGACCGGGGTCCCATCCGCTGACTTCGGTCACCACTCCGCCGTCCCAGAGGCGGTAGCAGCACTGTGGGACATGCGACGCGGGACAAGATGGGTCCGGCACTGCTCCCGTTACTATTCTGCCGACACCAACCATCCGGACTCATCTCCTACTGGGGAAGGGGTCCGGCGATGTTACGTGTCCTTCCAAGAGGGGCACTCAGCATGCACGAGCGGAGTCCCGGACCTCCCCTCTTGTGGAGTCCGGGACCGCCGCGCGTCCCCCGGACCTCCTAGTGTGCACGCTCGCACTCCGACCTCGGGGCCCGGGGCCGCCACGCACCCCGCTGCCGCTGGTGCATGCGGGACTCTAGTCCGCAGGGCCCACCGAACGCCACCGCGCCGTATATGGAAGACCATACATCGGCGACGCGCGCCGCCTACAGGGACACTGCAGGACGACCGGCGCGATCCTCGCAGAACCAAGACAAAATCCAGGACGACAGCGACGCGCGCCGCCTTCCCACAGTGTACTTCCCACAGTATACTTCCTACAGTGTCCAACCACTGTACCCCCGCGATTCAGGGGAAAACGACGACTTCCATGCCCCCACTCATGTGCACCGCCCCTCCTTGTGACTATAAAAGGAGGAGGTGGGCTTCCTTTAGCCGTGTGGTTGGTAGCGGGCTCTCTGGCTTCTTTCTCCCAAGAGAACCCTCAGCACTACTGAGCACTCATCTCAATCGACTCCACTCCTAGCAGAGACTTGGGAGCTTCCCTCCCTCTCTCGCCTCGCTTGTATCCCCTACTACAAGCACTCCGGGTGCAAGATAATACAGTGCCCTCGCACACCCCCTTTGCTGGACGTACGGCCCCGCGGCCGGAACCAGGATAAACTATGCGTTACTGTAATTGCCTCTTGCATCATCATCTAGGACGAGGAAACACGCAGCATTTACTAGTTGGGATCCAGGCCCCCAGGTCGGGACACCGACATTTCGGATGCAAAATCTGAGTCAGCCAACAATATAAGTCGCTCCTGGAGATACCCTAAGCTTGTTGGCAAACTATGGCTACCTATTAGCTGCGTTATATGGTCGACCCTGCTCTCCATGGCAAATGTATTTATTTTTATTTTTTAATTACACGGCACAACTCAAACACTCACAGTACACTCATCGTATAAACAAACGTACACAAATCTCACCTTTGAGTATCTTCGAAGACTGACTCGGCAAATTTTTGAAATTGACGAAATCACCATAGATGCCTCGCTGTCGATGGGAACGTCGCCTACCACTGAAAGCATAACACCGTTACCCCACGAACATATACATACTACATGATATTCAGATTATCTATGTAATCATACAAGGGAACATATGTGCCAAAACAACAGCAGTCAACTATGATGCTGCCATGCTGGTAGGGTGGTGATGGATGGGCGGCAGATGTGAGCATGACGCATGGATCGTTGTCACCAGAAAAGAGGAAAAGGAGGTCGTGGAAAAGGAAGACAGCGAGGGTAACCATACAAGAGAGCTCTTTTAGCGGTTTATGCCAAGTATTGTGGGCTGTCCTTCAATGTACAGCTGAAGAATATATAATATGTTTTTTAGTGTGTTGAAATTAGCTATGCATATTATAAAAGTTAAATGATAAGAAAGATGAATCAAAGGCTGTGGAGTAGTGAGGAGTACCGATAGGTAGATGTTCCTCAAGTGTATCATCACTCGATAATGCTAGGCTCAATAGTCAATGCTAACCGGTTTTCGGATACATTTGATTTAGGAAAAAAAAATTCAAATTACTTCCCTCAAGCACGACCGAAGTTTGGATAAGTCCTATTCTTTTTTTTTCAAATTACCCTCCACAACTATATCATTTAGTCCAATCGTCCCTTACCAAGATTTTTTTATTTATATGTGCACAAGTGGAGGGTTAAGTTCAAATTTTGTAGCGAGAGAGTGGACATCATTAATTCTTTTAAAAATATTTTATGATTTTTTCATTATACAATTATATGTCATAAGGCTTAATATATCGTTTGCGTCCTAGCCTATCCAAATAATGAAGAAAAATTCATAATGTAACTTTAAAGATATGCCATGATTTATTCTATCACCTAGCAAAATTTCAACCAAAACCTCTATTTGTGCATAGAGAAATAAAAAGACAAATCTTATTGAGGGGTACATAGTTCTGGGGGTATTTTGAACAAAAATAGTTTAGGATGTTATCCAAATTTTTACCATACATATAAGGGGAGTAATTGAACTTTTTCCTTTGTTTTATCTTTCAAACAGTTGATGATCAAAATAACCATGATGCCACATTTTATATTTTTGATAATTTTGAAAATAAGATATGAATACTATTTAAAAGGTTATTTGAGGTATTTTGAAAAGAAGAGATGGGCACATAATTTAAAATAATGAAAATTAACAATTATTCACTTGTTTGTTGAGAAACACCAATTCATAAGAACGGCTCCGAGCCTTCCTCGTGAAAGACGAAGCTTGGGAAGAAGGTAGCAGGTGGCCCGAGGGTAGTGGCGGGGTAGGATTGACCCCAGGGGCAAGCCTCCCCTGACCCACTGTTGGGTCCGCCTCCCGAGGGATAGAGGTAGAATCAAAGAGTGGCTAACCTAGACATCTTTGTAGTAGGAACAAGACAAATATGTCTATAAGAGCATAGAAGAAGCATGAGGGGGTCGATGCCCTGGTCCCCCATTAGTTTCATCCTAGCTTGACCCAAGCATGGGACATGGCTGCATAAATATCTATACTATTTGAATGTTTAGATATTTAAGATATTAACGAGCTGGATTCAGCTTCAATCTCATTCTTGCTTTCAGTTATTTCTTGTATATGTGATCATAATATTCGTGGTCTTAATAAATTGAAGAACTTGATGGACTTGAAGCCCATTCTAAAGCTAGTTTTTGGTGTTCCATTGTTACACTACGTAATTAAAGCAGTTAGGTGAATGTTTACTTGTTCATGAGACACAGTGACACACGTTCAACAGACAACACACACTCACCCTGCCTCGATGAGCACATCTAAGGGACCGCACCGACATATCTTGAAATCGAGAAAATCACCATTAAAATGCCTTGCTGTTGATGGGAACAGTGTCTATTACAAAATAGAATAAAAATGTGTACTCCTAAAATAAATTAAGAAAAATGTGAGCATGGTTCGCGGGTGAATAATGTTTACTTACTTTAGCTACGATTTAGCTTATGCATCCGAAAAGGCACTTTCAACTTTTACATACTACATCCGGAATTAGAAAGAAAACCAACTTGCTCCAAGGTCTTATCCACAGGAGCTGGCTTATTAAGACCGACTCATGCTACTTACCCGGATGAAGTGAGACATGTAACTCCGAAAGGAACATCATAGTCTGCCATTTATATATAGTTTGAAGCAGATGTGTACGTGTGAATGAGAACTGATGATCGATAGATGTTCAATCAAGTGGTGATCACGTAGTAATCAGTGAATGAAATTGCTAGTGTGTACAAGCAGACAACACAAGCAGAGACAGCACCCTCCCCAACCTAGCAGCAAACAAAGACGAGGCAACAAGTGGTAGAAACACGAGACGTGGCGTGCGACAGCTGCATCTGCTAGCTGCTAGTAGCTCGACCGTCTAAAGCACGCATGGGCATGGGCCTACAAAACTTCCTTCCTATCTTAGCTTACTCAACTTGCAATCACTCGAAGAACACACAGAGCTAAACCAAATTAATGAAGAATAAAATAGCGCTAAAATCATGTCGGCAATCTGTATGTGCAGGAGTACTGTGCAACTACTAGCTGCTAGTGCCCGACCCCGGGGCTCGGGACGGACCCCATCACCCGCGCCGCGGCATTGCCAACCGCCGCCATCTTGCCATCGAACTCCGGCGGCGATCCTCGGAACCCGCTCCCGGCCGCCGCCGCCGCCGAACCATCCATTTTGTCGTAGCCCGGCGCCTCCCTGGTGGCGCGTGGTACGTCGGCAAGCAGCCGCACCCTTGCCGCCGCGGCGCACGGAGGCGGCGCCACGACGAGCGCCACGGCGAGCGCGAGGAGAAGGACGAGCGCGGCCACCCGGCAGGCCATCGATCTCTTGCTCTCGAATCTTACTTGTCTCACGACGAAGAACTGGCTGTGTGCGTGTGCTTTGCTTTAGTCTAAGGCAGCGCGAGCGAGCTGGTCGGGGAGGATTTCGAGGGGATTAGGGAGGGTTTATAACTTTATATAATAATCGCCGCGAGCGCGCGGCCAGCGGGGGCGCGTGGTTGCGGCCGGGCTGCTACCGCTAGCTGCTGTGCGCCAGTGGAGAACGCGAGGCGTAGGGACAAAGCCAACGCCACGGCGCGTCGCAGCAGCCAGCCCGGCCGCGCGCCGCCGCCCCGTCATCAGCCGCGTGCGTACGGCGGCAAGCCCGGCGGAGCATCGGGGCCGAGCGGAGCGGACAAAAAACACGCGGCCGCGGGTCGGTTAGTCAGGCGGCGTCAGGATCGCCATCACATCGGGAAAAGGCTCTCCGGGGCCCGGTGCCCCGGTGTGCCTTGCGCCGGGTCGCGAGCCGGCGTGAGCGACGCGGCCGCGCGCGCTGCCGGGGGTCGACGACTCGCCGGCCGGCATCGGCCGCTTTGCGCTCGTCGTCCATGTGATGTGGGACGGCGCCCGGCTGGCTCGTTGCTTGAAGCGAGTATCAGTGCCTGTAATTAGCGTCTCCGCGTTAACCGTTTCTGGTATCGCCCGTCGCGTAATTTAGTTTTTTTTTTCTGAGCGTGAATTTGAAGCAAATTAACTCACGTTTGGAAAAGAAAAAGGGAAAATGAATAATGTGATGTTTGCTGAGTCTTTGAGATGCTTAAGCTTTTGTTTAGGTGGATTACCAAAGTGGGGAGGGACCTCATCACTAGAGTGGTACAAACCTTGCTCGAATCATGGACCTTTGTTAAAGCTAGCAGACGAGGTCTTCATCTCATCATCTCAAAGGTAAAAGGTTACATTACATTCTGTCGTTTTGCGCCATCCCAGGGCTTGTTTGGTGGTAGGTTTTCACATGAATTTTGCAGGAATTT
This sequence comes from Panicum virgatum, assembly GCF_016808335.1. Taxonomy (NCBI): domain Eukaryota; kingdom Viridiplantae; phylum Streptophyta; class Magnoliopsida; order Poales; family Poaceae; genus Panicum; species Panicum virgatum. Next base: position 4,353,195 of record NC_053139.1, on the reverse strand, counting down.
GGTAGAAAAATGATTCAAATTCTATGGAGACGAGGAGAAGTCCCCGTGCTCCAAATACTCCTATACCGAAACGTTTATTTATTTATCTTAATTTCGTGAATGGTGGAAATGAAAAACGCGTAACTGTCCAATCAAAGAGAAGGGAAATGATGAACCCGGAACAGCATGTATGTAACAAAGCAGATCAAGGAAAGGCGTTTTGTTTGAGATGCAAAGTTATAGGCTGGCGGTTCGATCGCGTTGCTCTTGCTTCGCGGGAAAGCTTTCCTTTCCAATTAAGGGATCCCACTTGCTCTCTGGCTTCCTGCATAGGATTGGCTGCGAACGGAATCGTTGCCTGCGTGCAGAAGGCACCATTTCTTTCAGGCAAACTGTTGCCCGTTGCCTGTGTTCTTCCTTGGACTTATTGTCACAAGGATCCCTTTGTCCATGTTGTCTCAACTCCATATAGATAGTAGATGGCATCCTTTACCTACTACTGTTCCCCAGAAAGGAAGCGGCGCATAGCAAACACAGGAAAATAGAGATGCTTGTACAAGGGACAACTCTGCGTTCTAGTGGTGGAGCCATGGTCATATTCGCATTTTAGAAAAATCCAAAATTTGTGATATTTGCAATCCGAGCGCGGATTTTTTTTCTTTTTTTAAAAACAAACAAACAAAATGAATAGATGGATGAGTAAATAAATAATGTTGTAGCACCACGCGGACGCAACGCTAGTTTAAGTTTTTCATTTTTTGGATCTATGTGTCGCTGACTCATTTTAAAATCCATTTTCTCAAACAACAAGTTGAGTACAACCCACTAACCATTCAGATTCAGCAACAAATTTTTCCGGGTTTTCATTTTATTAATCGCTTCCTTCAGCTCCTATATATAGCATATACATCTCCCTAGTTTGTTTCTTATCCGCTTCTTAAAGTCAATGGATTAACTTCATCCACAATGATCAAGTTGACACTAATGAGTTCAAAACGGATACTTTAAAATACAAACATTTGTACACAAATTCAATGCCAACGTAACCTCCAACTCATCTTTGATGTGATCCCAATCACACACACGCGTGTGAAGGCAATTTGGCAAATGGATGGGGAGAAGTGGATTAAGATTGTTGAGCGTGTTGTTTTCTGCGCTAACAGGAGATCAATGGAAGTGTGCACGCTACTTCTCAACTTTTTGTGCTCAAATGCAGCTTCCAAGCTAGCACGCTGAGCTTACATTTTATATTATTCAAGCACAAGCTAGCGTCCTGACTCTACGAGTGATTGTTTGGGCAACTAAATATTCCTTGATGAGTGGTGCATATCCGGTAAAAACTGGCTAAGTGTTGCAAACTTCAAAACTTTCTTTAAAAACATATCCACAGTTATTCAAAAATCTTGAACACCATGTTGTGATGAGATTGTGGGGCAACTTAATCATCTTCAAACTTACATATGCTTTAGCTTCTGAGTTTGAAAAAAAAAAGAATTTTATGGCTGTCTAATTTCTGCTCAATACATGAGTGTGTGTAAATGTAAATTAAAGTTGCAAACTCCTTTTTCAACCTCATCTTTACTCAAACCGAATTTTTCCTGTAGTGAAATGCTCTAAATTGTTTTATCAGTAGTCACCTCTGAGGGGTATTTTTTCAGTACAGAATGTGTGCTGGTTCAGAACTTAGAGGCTGGGTTGTTTGTTTAATTCCATTATAAAAAACTGACTCAAACAATTTTGTTTATTTGAATCAATAATGCCGATATAGTATCATTACATTGTCATCGTAGCCAATTTCGTCGATCACCAACTAACTAACTCAAACAAATTTGTTTGTTTGAATCAATAATGCCAATATAGTATCATTACATTGTCATTGTAGCCAATATAGAATCAATCTTGCCCTCAACGCGATGATGGAATCGAAATCTCTTGAGGAGTCGTTTTGAAGACGTGCGCTGCGGAGAAGGACATGATCGATTGAATCGCATCGGACTGTTTAGAGAGCACTTTTGGGATCTTTCTAGAACATTTTTTATCAAGGAAGTTAGGAGGATTCTGGAAGTGGGACCTAGATAACTGTGTTGACGGACCTATAAAATCGTTTGAAGTTGGGTTGGCCTTTGAGCCCGGCCTAGGTACATTTCCAGAGAGTAGTATGATTTAGCCCACCAACGACCATGTCTTGGAAACGGGCTTCGAAATTTTCTAGCCTGCCGGCGTTGTTATGAGTCCGGACTACTTGTGTATCTGCCGTCATGGTCGTCACTGTCATTGCGAATAAACTTCACCGGCGGTTATTAGATTAATTGTGAGATCTCATTTCAGCCCCAGTACTCTCAAAACGCACATAATAGTCCTTGAACTTATCCTGAGTTTTATCATGGTCCTCATACTCTCAAAATACACATACGAGTCATTAAACTTTCTGCACTCTCATATCGGTCCTTAAATTTATCCCACGCTCTCATCTTGGTCCTTAAACTTGTGAGCCACTGTAACACCCCTGTGTTAATCGTCTCGCTAATCACGAGTTAACTCGCAAATCGTGGACTCAAATTCGTCGTTAACGCTAATCGCGTTCGCATAGTAAACATCTACTTAGCTGTGTTCGATCTTGTTTTTGTCCTTGATCCGAGCTCCAAATCAACTTCCGCCCAAAACGAAAGTTGTAGCTCTTATTTTCCTCTACAACTTTTATTTTGGCCAAATTTTGTGTTCCCATATCAAATTTTGAGTTTTGGCCGGTCAAAAACTGGTCAAAATCATTCAAAATGAATTACTGGGCTTCACTGTGCTTCTCCTGTTCGTCTACTGTGCTTGCCCGACGCCTTACCGCCGCTGTGGCCGCCGGCGAGCGACGCCACGCGTCGGCAATCGCGCCCCGGCGCCGCTCTTCTCCTCGCGGACGCCCTGGAAGCTTCCCTGCCAGTCTCCTTTCCTTTTCGTTCGAGCTCGCGTGCACGACGAGCCGAGCAGAGAGAGCAGAGCTCGTCGCGCTGGCCGTTCCTCGCCGTCCCGCCGCGAACCCTTCGCGCCCGAGCTCCCCAGCCTCACCCCGCACCTCTGCAGCACCTTCCCGAGCTCGTTTGAGCCATTTCCCGGCCGGAATCGAAGCCACCGCCGCAAACCACCGCGAGCCGACCGCCGGAGTTCGCCCTCTCGCCGACGAACCACCTCCGCCGCTCCTCGAGCCGATTGAAGGTAGCTACGAGCTTCCCTGTTCCCTACTCATCCTCTCCGATCGTCTTCCCGGGCGAATCCGCCGCCCCCGTCACCGCAGCGCCGCCGTGCCGCCATGGCAGCGCCGCCGCCACCGCACGCACGCTGCGGGGCCGCTCCGTTGCGTGCCCGCCCGCGCCGCCGCGAGCCCTAGGGCCGCCTGGGGCCACTGGCCCTCACCCGCCCGCCGCGCCGCCAGTTCGACTCGCCGCCGGCGGGGAACACCCGCGCCGCCGCGCGCCCCGGCTTGCGCCCCCACGGGCCGCCGCGCGCACGCGCCCCCTCCCTCTGCGCCTTCCCACGCACGCCCCTGGCCCCGCCCGTTCCGGCCGTGGGGTCCCGCCGCAGTGCCGCCGGCCGGCCTTCCCCCTCCGCCGGCGGGGAGCGCCGCCGCAGGCCGCCTGGGCCACGCGCTGGCTCGCGCGGGGCAGAGCAGAGGAAGGGGGGGAAACGGGGCTGGGCCGGCGCCCACTGACTAGTGGGCCCCGGCTGTCAGCGCCCCCCCCCCTTTTTATTTGTTTCCAGTTTATATTTCTTATTTTCGGCTGAAAGTTTATAATTGCCTAGAAAATTGTAGAAAAATCCAAAAATTGCAAACCCAATTTTGTTAGGTTTCTAAAATCATGGTCTTCAGAGGAAAAATAGCTGTGCAGGTCAATTGTTACTTTTGCTCTGCTGAAAATTCAATTTGTGTTTAACATAGTTTATTTTGTACCACTTTTTCTGTTGTTCGAAAAATTATGAAAAATCTGCAGTGGCTTAGTTCTTGTGTGGGTAGTTCACTGGAAAAGTTTCAAGTGCTTGTTCTATGTGCAGGTGTGTGGATCTATTTGTTGTTTAATTGCGTTTCTAGGGTTAAGATGAATGCTTTCGATCGTCGTTACATGTTAGAAAAATTTGGGTGGCATGCTTACTGTTTTCAAGTTAAGCTGGTAAATTTTTGTTACTAGAGCTTATGCGCAAGTTAGGGTTTTGCTTAGATTGTGCCCTAGCCTTACTCTTTTCTTTTTGTAAATGTTAGTTGTTATTTCATGTATGTGTACCTCAGCAAAGCAAACTCCGGTTTTAATTCTTACTGCTCTAAGCAAGTTAGTAGTAGTTGTTTTTGAAGGAAACACTTCAGGCTAAAATGTTTTAACTTTTGGAATCGCTTCAGCAGCACTCATGCATTGCACTGTGTTCTAATCGTTGCATGGCATATTTTATTCGTGTAGACGCCGCGAACGCAGCTGTCCACGAGCTAGTTGCTGAGCCGGTCCCGGAGCCACGAGCAGAGGAGCAGCAGCAGGTCGCCGTTGAGCACGCTCCAGAAGACTTCGTTAACCCCGCTGACCTGCAAGGCAAGCCCCGGAGCATAACCATAATTTAAAATTATTCAATGTTTATTTAAGTATTGTGCATTTATGTCTAGGAGTTGAATGGAACCATAGTATGCATGTTTTCCCTAGGTACCGTGGGCCTATACTAGTATGCAGGTGTCGATAGAAATGCTTTGCTAAATAGGATTTCGGTAGAAGTCGAGTGATTGCTGTCACTCGCGAGTTTAGGATCTTGATCCCTTAGCTTTGGCTTGGAAATTTGTTGATGAGTAAAAAGAATTGGAGACCGGGCGGGAATGAGTTGGTTCAGGTGAGAAAATGAACTCCCGCCTGTGTCGATTGAGGACCGTACCGTTGTTGGCCCTGATGACCGAGTTTGAACAGTACTAACCACATACCGGAAGTAGGAGGTAGTCGAAACCGGTAAGCTGTATACCACATTACAGCGGTGATTTGAATTCCGCCATGCTACGCTGGGCGTGGGAGTTGGCGGGTGTTGGATAGGATGCCGCCTCCGGGTTCTCCGGGAGTTCACCGCGAGGGGCCCATCACCTGGGTTTTAGCAGGCGTAGTTCAGATGCCGTGGTAATGTGGGAACAGTTGACGCGCATGGCCCGGCGGGGCTTACATGTGTCGTGTGAGTTAGGTCCACCTTGCAAGGTTAAATCGGATCGATTCGCCGTCTCTCTCGGTTAAGAGAACCTTGGTCACTGCGTCACATCGTAGTAAGAAGTGGAATAAGTATTGAAAGGTAGCGATGGAATGCCTTACCTGTTGTTCTGAAGATTAATCTAATCTACCATGTGTGCTCTAGATGATTAGGCGAACTTAGATAATACATGATTTACTAAACGGAGCTAAAATATTGAAAGTAAGGATTCAATCCTAGCAGCAATTCAGCAAAAGAACTCCAAAGCCAAAAAGCTTTGCATGTCTAGGTAATGGGCTAAGTATACCCAGAGTCGGGTAAGCCTTGTTGAGTATTAGTATACTCAGGGTTGTTGTTGTAACCCTTCTGAGCAGGTTGTGTCCCTGCGGACTTCGAGGAGATTTGTGCGTCCTGGATTGGACAGCCGCTTCCTCCGGGTTGGACCGTCGAGTGGGCCCCGTCTTCCCCGTGAAGATTGGGCAGGTTGGCGTCACATCGGTGGGCAGGATGTGGAGCTCACCTTTTATCGTCGTCGTAGCTATCGTATTGTATTTCGAACTCAGTTTTAAACTTCCGCTATGCGTTTGAACTCTGTCGTTTGTATTCGAATCTTTTATGTAAAACCTGTGTTGTAAATTAATTTGAAGATTCTGTATGCTGGTAACACCTGTGCTCGTCTTCGTGCGGGTCTAAGTGCAATTGTGATTCTGGAGTACAGTAGTTTAATCGGGATTTTACCCGACAGCCTGTCAGGTTACACCGTTTTAAGTGCACAGTAACTTGATTAAGTATTAAGATGATGGTTAGTGCATTTAAGCCGGTTTAATTTGGACGGTGCTGCTACAGCCACTCTCATCCAAGTCCATATACTACTAAAGTGCGTTGATTTATTAAAAACATTATTCAATTGTTTCAAACATTTAAGATTTCAAAATAGTTCACATCCCACTCAAATTTTATCCAAAATGCATAAAAAATCATCACAAACACATGGGTGTCCAAGAACCTTGGATACAAGATTTGTTGAATTTTAGAGTTGTTATTTCAATAATATTATTTCATAATTGATTTTAGTTTAAAGATAAAAAGGATGTGAAAACCATTTAAATTTTGTTATTTTAGGAAAATCGCAAAAATAATTTGACTCATGGTTATTTTAGATATTTTGATATTTCACACTCAATTCGTTATGATGTCTAGCCCAGGAATTTTGGAGAATTTTTAATAGGATTTAAACTTGGTTAAAAATCTTAAACATTTGAAGCAATTTACAAATATTTTAAATAATAAATTTAGTTTATACGGACTTGGACGAGAGCGTCTCTTAGCTCAGGCAACACATTTTGCCAATCAAGTTCTCATAGACTCCAATCAAACTAGCTCTCAATGGCAAATTTGTGCTTGCACATGGATATGGGAACAAATAGGGCTTCCAAACGGCCGGATGAGTTTCAAAATTCAAACCAAGCGCAAACTGACAATTGTAGGGTTGGTCGTTATTAGTTTCATTACTTGTTACAATGTGTTACAATCGTATTTTGTGTAATTTGAGACACATAACAAAGAAAATGGCGACAAAGAAGATAGTAACAAGCTAATTAAGGATAAGAAAAGAAGGGATCTCGATATGATATTCTCCTGCTATCTTTTGAAGCTATTTACACAATTACACCGAGAGTTCCGAGCCCAACTACGCGAGTGATATTTTTCCAAGAAAGTCTGGGGCAATCAATACCCGTCTCCGTGTCATACCCGAGCCCGAAGCGGCCAGCGAACATGGCGTCGCCGTCGCAGCCACTGCGGTCCAACCGCGACCTCCTCGTGGCGATATCACTGAATATGGAGGTTCCCCTCAACTCTTGATGGTCGCCCAGTGCTAGGGCCTTGTAGTAACCAGTGATTGGATTGCACACGAAGTCGTAGCACATGAAGCTCCCCGTGTTGAGGCCATGGCAAGGCTTCGAACAGACCACTCTCGAGCCACCGTCCACCAAAGGCGACAACACGTAGTCCGGTGGTGTGCCGGCGAAGCTCTCCAATATCTAATGATATGTGTATCTGGACTGCATCTGAACTTATAAACAATAAGCAGAAAAGCTTCTATGGTTGAAGAGCCTATGAGTAGCAGGTTGGTACTAAACATATTCTCAACCATGCATATTGGACTCGATAAAGAAAATGATGCGGGAATGCTGCTAGAAGATCATGTGTTTTTATATTCTAAACCTGCCACAATGCATCGAGATGCTGCTAGAGCATTATAAGATTTTTTAATTTTTATAGGTGCTCAACTGAACCCCAAATAGATCCTTGTGGTAGAGATAGAGATTTTTTCAAACTATGAAGAAACACTTTCTGAGTTTATAAGGAGTCAATTCCATAGAGTCATTCTTTACTCCTCTGTTTCTAAACTCGTCATGAAACATATATCCTTAAAGCTTTGCTACATACTCTATACCGCATCACAACTACGTAGCATATTCCACCAACAATCCACATACCAAGTTTGCAGTTTGAAATGAACAAAAGCACTGGTGTCATAACTATGCATGGGGAAAACAGTGAGCATTTTGATTGCTCGATTCTGTTTGACAACTACCAAACTGGCCTGCAAATCATATAGGAAATACAAGCATAACAAAAATAAAAATACAGCAATATACTCTCATGAGGGACAACATGAGGAACAACATGGCACAGATCTCCATACATGATTTGCGGTCACGATTCAGTCTTCGACAGTTGTCTGACACAAAATCGCGTTTTTGCCACCCATTCAGTAGGAAGGTAACTTCTTCCTAGGCGACCTCATCAAAGCACTCAATCTGCTATTATCATACGTCTTGTAACATACCAAAAGCCTCTTAGGGCGCTACAATGCTTGCAGCTGAACAAGACTCACAAAAGTCTTAACTCTCATATATTGGCCATCACCTTTCTCTTCATCTGTGAAAAAGTAGTAAGTGTTGATTGGGTCGTACTCTGGCGCCATAGTCAGTATGAGATGCCCCACCTTGCCACAAAAACCTAAATGACCTTGTTTAGATGTATGGCATAAAGTTTTTGTAAGAGAATCTTTTCACATTTGAAGTATTAAACATAGACTAATCACAAAACTAATTACAGAACTCGTCTGTAAACTACGAGATGAATTTATGAACACTAATTAATCTGTCATCAGCACATCTTTACTGTAGCAATTTAGTGTCTAATCATGGCCTAATTAGGCTCATTCGATTCGTTTTGTAATTTGCAAACAAACTATACAATTAGTTTTTTTATTTTTTCTAGATTTTATACTCCATGCATGTACCGCATACATTCGATATGATAGTTTTGGAATTTTGAATTTTGCATCTGACTGCCTCTAGCCCCGTTTGGTTACACCTAACCTAAGCACATCTAGCGCTACAAAGGAATCTTGCGTGCATGGAGTACTAAACAAAGTTTATTTGCAAAACCTTTTAACAGATAGATGCAACTTTGCGTGACGAATCTAATGAGCCTAATTAATTCAAGATTGGCTAAGTAATGCTACAGTACCCATCCTCTAATCATGAGGTCAAAGACCTCAATAGATTCATCTCGCGAAATAGCGCAGGAATTGTGGAGTTAGTTTTGTAAATTAATTTTACTTAATATCTCTAATTAATGGTTAAGGTTGCCTACAGTATGTTACAAAATCAAGTAGGGCCAGAATTGGGAGATGGGTTAGAGGGGGGGGGGGTTATATGGCCCACCTTTTTTTTGTTGTTGAAAAACTCGTCTTCTTGGACAGCAAGAAGAACGGTATGACGGGAATGCCCCTCCGATGCTCTCATTCTGGTATCTTCCATTTTGGCGGGAGAATTGCCAGATATTTTGGTGCTGGACGCCTGCTCTTTATCTTTTGACTCGATCGGTTGTGTGTTATATTTGCAGATTTTCGTCACGCATTGGGACTATTAATTGTGAATCGTGATCATCAATAATGCTAGAAATTCCAGTTTAATCTGATTAAGCTTTGTCCGAAGTACACGATGGTGTTTTCAGCAGGCTTTCACTAGCAAACTTCCATTCTTATGAGCTCGTTTCAGCCTTTTTTTTATACGCTTCGTATACAATAAACAAGATGAAATAGGAGCGCTCCTGCGTGTTTTAAAGGGCCTGCTTAGATTGCTATCAAAATTTTGACATGTCAAAGTTTTAGCTAGCTAAATGTTGGGCAAAAAATTTACCCACATTTTGGTAGGATAAATAGGAGAGGTGGGTAAATTTTGGTACCCAACTAAATAGTGGTCAAAATTTTAGCTTACCAAGTTTTGGTAGCAATCCAAGCAAGCCTAAAATGATGATGAGTACTGTAGAAATTTGGCCGCCACGCCTGGTGGATGAGCGAGTGCCCAAGTGATACACGCCGCCTGTCCCGTCCTGCCGCCGGCTTATCTCGGTTCTTTTTTTGAAAAGAAACTTATTTCGGTTCTGGACGAGTAAATTACCTACAAATGCAACAAATGATTTCTGAACTTGTCGAAATTAAACTAGCAAGAAATAAAACGAATGCTCGTGCACTCCGGAGCGCTCTTCCCTGCTTCATCCCTTGCCATCCATCTGGTGCGCTTCTTTTTGCACGGCTGCTTGCACAACTCTAACGTCAAACGACCCGTGTCAAGCTGAACCGCAAGCGGCAAGCACGTAATTAATGCTCGATCATGCATGCCAATGCAGTCCACGAACTAGCCTAGCCTGCCCGCGTCAAGGTTAATTACGCTGGACTCCAGATGTGATCGTATTGTGCATTGTAAAAGTGCTCTCAAAAGAAAAGAAAAAAAAAGAAATGCACGCTGCTCTGGATCAAAAGCTGCAGTTCATCTGATCATGATCTCAGCCGCCGATGGGCGGATGACGAGACGAGGGACGAGTCAAAACTCAAGGGCAAATCTTTTGCGGCCGGTCCCTCAAAAAAAAAAATGTTGCGGCCTTGTCTTTACGTGCCTGTTCTGTCCTGCTCCACGCTGCTGCTGCTGCTTCTTCTTCTTCTTCCACTCTGTTCAGTTCGTTTTTTTTTCAAATAAGTTTGAAGTTGCCCCTATGGCCGGCACGCCAGCATAGGAAGTGAGTGATTGGCGAAAATGAGAACGTTACAAGTAGTTTTAGCCCGAAATGAGTTGCACGATGAAAATTAGATGGCTCAATGATGTACCGTACGCGTCGACACACGACACGCCGCCCAAAAGGCCAAAGGTAGCTCTTCTCAGAAGAGCAACAACTTTCCGCGCCAAAAGAGACAAAAGCTAGGTTCTCCATCCGAACCAAATATAAGTTAGGTTCTCCATCCGAACCTCGGGCTGCCACTACACACGAGACAGATAAGAAGAGTGGACGTCCAGCCCCTAATCGACAAGGTGGCAGCAAGGCTTCCTTCTTGGGAAGGGAGATTTCTCAACCGGGCTGGGCGCCTAACATTGGTCAACTCAGTTTTATCCTCAATTCCAACGTACTTCCTAACAGTCTTTCCATTGCAAAAGTGGGCAATCAAGCAAGTGGACAAGATCCGACGTAGTTTTTTGTGGAAGGGATCGGCAGAGGCCAATGGTGGCCATAGTTTGGTTCAGTGGGCCAAGGTGAAAAGGCCAAAAAAACTTGGAGGCCTCGGTGTGCTCGATCTTGAAATGTTCAGCAGAGCTTTGAGGCTTCGTTGGCTTTGGTACTAGTGGGAAGAGGTAGACAGGCCTTGGGTTGGTGGAAATATACCTGTTAATGAGGTTGACAAACAACTTTTCAGAGCATGTACTAGGGTTCAGCTTGGCAATGGAGGCACTGCTCAGTTCTGGGAGTCGAGTTGGTTGGATGGCAGGGCGCCAAGAGACATTGCACCACTGCTCTACAAATTGGCATGGCGCAAGAAACTGAAAGTGAGAGATCAGTTGGTAAACCAATGTTGGACTAGGGGTATGTGGCGCATGTCAACTGTGGAGGAGATGGCTCAGTTCGTCTTGCTTTGGGATTTGGTACAAGGGGTGCTTCTCAGTGACAAGGAGGACATGATCATTTGGAAGTTTACTGCAGATGGACAATACACAGCGAAATCTGCCTATGAGGTCCAGTTCAGAGGATCCTTTTGTTCCTTCAGGCCTCGATGCATATGGTCAGCGTATGCAGAGCCCAAGCATCGGTTTTTCACCTGGCTGCTAGTGCAAGAAAGGATTCTAACAGCGGATAAGCTTCAGGACAGGAATTGACCTTGTAATCCTTTGTGTGCGCTCTGCAAACTTGCCCCTGAAACAGCACAGCATATCTGCTTGCAGTGCCCCTATGCGCAGCAAGTTTGGGCACTCGTTCAATCATGGTCCCATGATCTGGTACGTAAGCCAGACTTGGACATACCCATTGACGATTGGTGGATCACGACCCTGCAGCACCTGCCAAAGGAACAGAGAAGAACAAAAGCAGCTGTGCTTATGTACACAGTGTGGAACTTGTGGAAGGAGAGAAACCGGCGAACCTTTGAAGGCAAGGAGGCTGAGCCATTGGTGGTGGTGCAGCTGATCAAGGAGGAGACTGACCTGTGCTTTAGGGCGTGCGGAAAGCCACGTGTTTCATAGTTATCCATGTATTTTCTTTTCTATGGTGAGAGTTTTTCGCTTTTATGTAATAGCTTATCTGTCAGACCTGGACTTCTCTTTCTCCTAATATAATTTGGCAGTGCTCCTGCCCTTATTTTCAAAAAAAAAAAAATAAGTTCATTTGAATTATAGTGGTGGTAGTTTAGATAATAAGTTTCAAGTGAAATTCACCATGGGTCCCATGAACTCTCCTTTTCTTTTCATATGAAGCAGGAGCACTGCTGCTGTGTACATTTGCATATACTAGTCCAACAGCAAGTTCTGTAAACGTGGCACTTTCTCTTTGGGCATTCACTCATCCTAGAAAAATTGTAACCTACGTTTAACTTGGTACAGAGTATGAAAATTGGATATAAATTCTGTAACATATGTTAGCCGGTTCCAAAAAGTTCTCCCTCAAGGGCAAATATCTCATGGCCCCGTAGTACATGTCAATCTCAACTTTCATTTTTTTTATCATATACTAGTATAGTGCTTATGGGTTGCAACAGATAATCTAGTAGATCTATATAAGATCACCAGTTTTATGCTCTTTTCACTCCGTGTACAAGCCGTGCATGATCAGGGAGCCATTGATTATTATATTGTTCGGGTTTTTTAGGGTTCCGATTGATTTATTCGGGTTTGGATTAGAATTATGATCGATTTGTTCGGATTCCGATTAGGATTCTGAATGATTTATCCGAGTTCCAATTAGAATTTTAATTGATGGACAAGGAACTATTGTTTGCTTTAGAAATAGATAAAGATACGGATAGACATCACTTGAGACGGGCGCACGGCACAAACAACACAGTGATGACGTGACCTCCCACGGTTTCCGTTGCGCGTGCCCGCTGTATGAATCTCTCCGGCACTCTCGGTTCAGAAGCCACACGTGACACGATGAGTTTCGAGTTGGAGCTCGAGTTCCCCGTCGACGGTTTCGAGTTGGAGCTCTCTACGACATCACGACGGCTGCTATACGTCGTGCTCGGCCTCCACGGCTTCGTCCCGGCGCTCTCCCACGCCTCCTGCACAAGGTAACGCACCAGGCACCACCACCACAGTGCCAGTCGGCCGCCACTTGCGGTTGCGGCGTCGTGGCACCCTTCGGCGACTGCGCCTCCATAGGCATGGCGCTGACCTCTGCAACGGTCCCGGCTGCTCAGAGCTACCGGCTACCGCCTATTTTGGTAGTCTTGTGTAGGATTTTCAGCTTGCGGTTTGGTTGTTAAAACCAGCTGTTTGTAGTTAAACTGATGGAAGTTCATGTCGCATGGTGAATCATATTTTGCCATGTCATCATAAATGGTAACTTGTCACATGCATTTATTGCGCATGAAAATTTATGAAATTTACACTAGGATTAGCATGCCATGTCACTCTACCAAATCGTAACGAAATACTGAACTAGAAATAGCCTAACAGTCTCATCTCCTGCTCTTCAACGGCTATCTGAACACGCTTTCTCCCACCCAACCTCATAGACCGCGTCCACAAAACCACCGTGCGTGCCCGCGCAACATCCACGACGCCTTTCCAAACACCGCGTCCACGCGAGGCTCCACTCTCCTACTCCTCGCCACAGCTCCCTCCCGCCACGAGCCCCTTATCCGCGGACCGGCCCAACGACCACCCCGAACCGCCCATGCCCCGATGTCCGCCGCGGCCGATGACCTCGCGCGCCGCGTCGCCGCGTTCCTCCCCGTGCCCCCGCGCCCACCGTCACCGCCGCAGAAGCAGCAGCTCTCCGGCGTCGCCGCCGCCGTGCTCGACGCCGGGGGACGCCTGGGCCGCGCCGTGGGCGACGTCTTCCGCCGCCTCCGCATCGACGACACCTTCTTCTACTCCGGCGCGCCGAGTCAGCGCCGGAGCAGCGCCGGGAAGGATAATGGCGGGAGGCCAGCGGCTGGAGCGCCGTCGACCGGCAAGGAGGGGGCCACCGGCGGCGGCGATCCCCTTGGCGCCGCCGGGAAGTTCGCGCGGTCCCAGGGGAGCATGAACCTGTCGGCGACGTACGACAGCAGGACGAACGACGTGGAGAGCTCGGTGGTGGCCAGAGGCGACCTGTGGCGCGCGGAGGCGTCGCACAACAGCGGCGGCGGCGGCGCCAGTGGTTCTGCTCCGACTCCGAGAGGCACCGGCGACGGGGCCAACCTGTTCCTGGTGCAGCTCGGCCCGGTCCTCTTCGTCCGCGACATGACGCTGCTGTTCCCGGTGCACCTGTCCAAGCGGCACCTCATCTGGTACGGATTCGAGCGAAAGGTGCGTTGGTTGATTTCGCGCCAAAAATTCAGCATTGCTTCAGCTATTCTAAGCAAAGAATTCAACGTGCAAAATGCCTTGACTTGAGAGCACAAGTGCCTTTTTTTCCCCTTGCAGAATGGGGTTCACTCAGTTTGCCCTGCTTATTGGTCGGCTCACAAGAGATGGTTCTTCATGTCCATGTTATGCCTGAACCCGTTTGCTTGTGTGAGTCATTTATGATCTTCTTCCTCTGTTTCTACTACTACATTACAGTTTTCTCATGCCCATTTCTAAGTGAAAATTTTGTTCAGTCATTCATGGACATGCAATTCCCAAATGGGCAACTAAGATACGTTGCCGGTGATGGATTCACGACGCGCGCTTTCGTCCCTCTCGGCGGTGGAGTCCTGCAAGCCCATGGAAAGTTCCCAGGGGAGAAGAGGATCAGCTTCTCTTTCAAGGTCAGCCGATGGTTGAAATGCTTTAGTCCATGAGGAACAGAAGCTGCGTTGTTGTACTTACATTATGCTGTCAGTTGCTTGCAGAACAGGAGTGGGGGCAGCGTTGTCCCAATGGTTCAGTGGCCTGATAATTCTCTCTCACTGGGGCTTGTCCAGCCATTGTCTTGGAGGAGATCTGGCCTGATGCTGCAACCAGCAACGCAGATCAGGTAAATTGCTTGAACCCTGACTGCCTGTGGCATTCATAATTTGATCCATACTGTTGCTTGTTTCTAGCTGTTTATCGTTGTACTAAAATCTGCTTCACCAGATCAGGACCAGAATCTTGCTGAAATAGGTGTCCCAATTCCAGAATTCAGACTGACTGTTGTTCTATTCTGAATTTCTGATGCCCAGCATATGCTCTACGATCGGTGGACGCCATCCTGGGGTGTGCACGGAGCTGATCTATTCGGCGAATGACAATGTTGGCGTCATCTGTGGCTACTCCCACACTGCTTCACCTTCTGCACATGCCTCCATATCGGTCTGAACAGTTGTACCCATTACATCTGAAGAAAATTTACCTCTAGACTCTCTGATAATCTTGTTTGGAACTCATCACACACAGATCGGAAGATCGAAGCTGAACGGCGGCGCGACAAGGTCAGGGGTAGTGTTCAGAGTAGACGCTCCGCTCCACGGATTTGGCCGGCCATGGTTCTCAGTTCAGATGAACAGCGGGGTCGAGTTCTGAACTTGATTCCCCATTGTTTTGTCGTGACTGCACATACAGAGTTACACTCTTCAAAACAAGGATACAAATACAGAGTTACACATGGTACACACGTACAACTATGTACAGTCGATGTTGTGTATAAAGCTTGGACAAGGGCTTGTTCTACAAATGATCTGAAAATGCCAATTGAAAAGTTCATTGCTGCAATCATCTTTATGCTGGTAATACAAAAGGTAACATTGAAGGACTGATCTTTCATACGCAACTGATACGGCGACTTCCAGTACATGCGTATTAGCTACTTAAAGCAGCTGCCATTAGTATAAACCCGTGCTCTATTAAACACTGCAGTCTCCAGCACTGTTCCATTAGTCCATTGCATCACCAGACGTTATCCATTACAATCTATCCAAATCGCTGGCCGGATGTGCCAAATCAAGTCTTGGGCTCTGTGCGCAGTCAGCTGGTAACTCTTGTTTAAACCAAGGTTGTCGCCGTTGCTCCCACACCATCTCATGCAGCTTTTCGCCGAACGCAAGCAGCGGAGTTGATCTAGACAAGAAACTTCTGAAGAAAGACCACGATTTGCTGAAGAAAACTGATATACGCCCACGATGTCATAGAATTCAGACTTCTATGGCGCATTTGCACGGGCCATCCATCAAATTTCATGCTGATGAACAGAGGTTCATCCCATTCCCGTATCAATCTGAAAAGGTTGTCTTGGATAAAAATTCAAGCAGGTGTGTTCTGGTCTGGACTTTCTGGTGCTGCGCCCTGCGTTGACTTGGAGTCCTGACGCCGCGAGCAATATATAAGAGCACGCTGTAGTTTCTTGCAGGTCAGCAGAACTTGTCTTGGCTCCTCTCATTTCCCTGTTTCGTTCGGTTCAGCCGTTCAGGTCCGTTCAGTTCAGAGCATGAAGGGCGCCGTCTTCCCGGCGGCGGCGTCGGGCGAGCGGGCCGGGCGGTCGTCGCCCTCGTTGGCGGCGGTGTTGCGGACGAAGGGCGTGGGATCCGTCATGGTCGGCCTCGTCGTCCTTGCAATGCTGCTCGGCGCGCGCAGATGGGTCGACATCGACGCTGTAAGCGTAAGAATGCATTTGCTTTTTTATTTTTCATGTCCAGTTGTGCATGCATGACTAGTAGTCGCTCACGCTCTCACGTTTGATGCTTTAAGCCAATCAATTACTCCATCTGTTTCAAAACGTAAGTCGTTTTGATTTTTTTAGATTTATATATTTTATTATATATCTAAATATATATTATATTTAGATGCATAGCAAATACTATAAATTTAAAAAAATTAAAACAATCTATATTTTAGAACGGAGGAAATACATGTTAAATCTAGGCTAATTGTTCAGGTGGGCTAGGAGATAGGACTTGTGAATTGTGTTGGGGACGACTTCTTTTTTTAAACAAGACGATGTGACGGGCACATCTAGCAGCGATTTTATTATATTATTATTATTTTGCAAATGAAACTGAACTTTTTGCTGAGCATACGTGTCCCCAGTCGTCTCTGCTAGGCAACACTGTCAGCATCGGCGCCAGCTCCGGCCAACGGCGGCGTCACCACAGCAACTCTACGGCGCCCCTCGTGCCCATACCATTCACTTGCGGCAACGCGACCTCGCCGCAGCAGCCGAAATGCCCAGCGCCACCAGCGCCGCCGCCGCCGTCGACGACGCTGCTGCAAGCTGTCCCCGGCGGCCCGGCGCCGTCGTGCCCAGACTACTTCCGCTACATCCACGACGACCTCCGGCCGTGGCGCGGCGCCGGCATCACGCGGGAGGCGGTAGAGCGCGCGCGGCGGCACGCCTACTTCCGGCTGGTGGTCGTCGGCGGCCGCGCGTTCGTGGAGACGTACCGGCGCGCGTACCAGACCCGCGACGTGTTCACGCAGTGGGGCATCCTGCAGCTCCTCCGCCGCTACCCCGGCCGCGTCCCGGACCTGGACATCATGTTCGCCTGCGACGACCCCGGTCAGGTGCGCGCCGCCGACTTCCCGTCGCCGGCGGAGGCGCCGCCCGTGTTCCGCTACAGCAAGGACGCGTCGACGCTCGACGTCGTGTTCCCGGACTGGTCCTTCTGGGGATGGCCGGAGGTGGGCATCCCGCATCCGGCCGTGGACGCAGATGCTGAAGGAGGTGGCGCGGGAGAACGAGCGCGTGCGGTGGCCGGAGAGGCAGCCCTACGCTTTCTAGAAGGGAGCACCTGCGCGCTTCCGCATCCGCCATGAGCTCATGAGATGCAACGCCTCCAACGGCCAAGAATGGAACGCCGCCTTTTCAGCCAGGTGCTTCAAGAGAAGCTACCATTCCGGTTCTTCTTTTTCTTTACAGAATCTGAATCAGCAGGGTGAATTTACCTTTTCTTTACCCTGTTTATTGTAGGATTGGAGGCATGCCGTCAGAAATGGCTTCAAAGATTCAAGCATACCGAAGCAATGCTTAATTGCTTATACAGGTACGGGTATATATGGAGGATTATCATGTTCAAATTTTAATGGAAGATCGAATGGTTGCACGATGTTTGGTGTGGTTCTGAACTTGTGATGATAATGGTCAATGGATGCAGATACAAGATTTACGTAGAAGGGAATGCGTGGTCAGTGAGCGAGAAGTACATCCTGGCGTGCGACTCGCCGGTGCTGTTCGTCACGACGCTCTTCCAGGACATCCTGTCCAGGGCTCTCGTCGCCGGCAAGCACTACTGGCCCATCAACCGGGAGCACATCTGCAAGTCCATCAAGTTCGCCGTCGACTGGGGCAACGAGCACCCGGCGCAGGCGCGGCTCATCGGCGAGCAGGGCAGCCGGTTCGTGAGGGAGGAGATGAGCATGGACTACGTCTACGACTACATGCTCCACCTGCTCACCGAGTACGCCAAGCTGCTCTGGTACAAGCCCACCGTCCCGGAGAAGGCCGTCGAGATCTGCACCGAGTCCATGGCGTGCCCCGCCCGGGGCCTGCACAGGGAGTGCATGATGGGATCCATGGAGAGGCACGCCGCCGGCTTCGAGCCGTGCACGCTGCCGCCGCCGTTCACCGAGGAGGAGGCCAAGGAGATCGCCGACAGGGAGGCGGAGGTGCTGAGGAACGTAGAGAACATGGAGGGCTAAGCTAGATGGCACTGACAGTATATTTTTATAATTTACAAATTTAATGTGAACATTCATTAGTCATCACTAGATGTAAATTCATTTTTTTAGAACAGATTTGGAATACCTTTTGGTGTCCAGCATGTATTAATAAGAAGAAAAAAACTAGAGTAAAAAACCAGTGGCCCCGGTTTTACTGATCAGATTTGGCATCGGCAAAGCCAAAAAGAAAGGATAAGAAAACATGGACAGATTCACTGGGCTTCCAAAACTAAAAGTGCGGGATTCAAACCTGGGATCTCTTACCTCGTGCACAGCTCCCTTGCTACCCCACCTAAACAACATGTATATTTAGTAAGGATGCTATTCTTTTGAACTAACTCATGGAGGACCTTTAAGTCCGAATTGGTAACACTAATCGGGACTAAATGTTCCTGCCCCCACCGGCCACCGAGCTAGCCGTTAGATCGGGACTAAAGCTTTTATTGATTACGGGCCCAACAGTAGTCGGAAAAAAATGTGCAAGACCAAAGATCCATCTACACTAGTGATTACTGGACAACTACCGAAAACTCTACTATAAGGACTCTATCGCTTGGCCGACGATCCAATCGCCCAACGCCACAACACGCTGAGGAGGACATCATTGAGCACAGCTCAACATCAACCTAAACGCAGCAACTAGCCCAGAAAGCCAGGTGTTCTCCGTTTCAATCTATCCAATTCTCTCTCCGGATGTGGCAAGTCAAGGTCTTGGGTTTGGGCTTGTGTGCAGAGTGCAGACAGCTGGTAACTCTTGTTTAAAAAAATAAAACTAACCCGGGGGTAAGTGATGAATAGTCGCCGTTGTTCCCACGCCGTCTCAAGTTTATTTTCGCCGAACACAAGCAGGAGGGGACCTGGCCAAACTTCTGAAGAAAGTCCACGTTCTGCTGAAGAAACTGAAAGTCTGAAATACGCCCACGGCATCGTAGTCATCAAACCTAAATATGTAGCAAATGCAATCGTATTTTCGTTCGCATCTAGTCGCGCATTTGCACGGGCCATTCGTCTACTTTCAAACCAAAGAGAGGTTGATCCCGTAGCAATATGAAGAAACTCTCTCTTGAGACGTCCCTGCACTGCAATTGCTGTTCAAGTACGAGCACTGTTCATTTCTACTCTTGGGGATCAGAATTCAAGCAGGCGCGTAGTGGTACTGGGCTGCGCGATGACTTGCTCTGAGAGCTGCATATAAAGAGCAAGCTGCGCTTTCTTTGAAGATCCCGGGTAGCTGGCTAGTGCAGCAGAGTTTGGCTCCTCTCGTTTTCGTGGCGAGTGATCGATCATGAAGGGCTCCGCCTTCCCGGCGACGTCGTCGTCGGGGGAGCAAGACGAGGAGGGGGCGCCGTTGGTGCCACCGGCGACAGAGGAGATTGATGAGGAGGGCGGGACGCCGCCGTGCAAGGACGGCGACGCTCCGGTGGCGCGGGCCGGGCGGTCGGTGTCGTCGTTGGGGGCGGTGCTGCGGACCAGGGGCGTGGGGTCCGTCATGGTCGGCCTCGTCGTCCTTGCCTTGCTGCTTGGCGCGCGCAGATGGATCGACATCGACGCTGTAAGCACAGTGATGCATCCTTTGAAGAACTTTTTTCCGGCATGACTAGCTAGCTATCAGTCACAGTCACAGTTGCAGCTTGAAGTCAATTACGTGTTAATCTAGGATTAATGTTTGTTTGCCACGTATTAATTGTCTTGCATGATTTTCAAAGGACAAAGCTTGATCGTCGGGGAAAAAAAATCGTTCTAGATGGGCTACCGACGATGGCCACAACAAAGATGATGGGCACATCCATGATCCATATGACTAAGAAAGCAGCAAAATTTATGTTTCTCACGACCAAGAGCCCATTTCACATTTTCTTTCAGTCTTACTCCAGTTTGCTTAATATAAGATCCTGATGAGAGACAGATTCTGATTTTGTTAAAAAGAAACTGAATTTTTCTCATGAATGTAAGAGGTTCAGAATCAGCTGAGAGGTTAAGGACACGTTCAATACTGTTACAACTTTACTAGTAAAGCTTTACTCTGAATTCCCTGCATGCATGAATGGTCCTACAGTCGTCACTACTTGGCAACACGGTCAGCATCGCCGCCGGCCAACGTCGGCGTCACCACAGCAACTCTACGGCGCCCCTCGTGCCCATACCATTCACCTGCGGCAACGAGACGTCACCGCAGCCACCGAAATGCCCTGGAACACCAGCTTCGCCACTGCCGTCTGGTGGCCCGGCGCCGTCGTGCCCAGACTACTCCCGCTACATCCACGACGACCTCCGGCCGTGGCGCGGCGCCGGCATCACGCGGGAGGCGGTCGAACGTGCGCGGCCGCACGCCTTCTTCCGGCTGGTGGTCGTGGGCGGGCGCGCGTACGTGGAGACGTACCAACGCGCGTACCAGACCCGGGACGTGTTCACGCAGTGGGGCATCCTGCAGCTCATCCGCCGCTACCCCGGCCGCGTTCCGGACCTGGACATCATGTTCGCCTGCGATGACCCCGGCCAGGTGCGCGCCGCCGACTTCCCGACGCCGTCGGAGGCGCCGCCCGTGTTCCGGTACTGCAAGGACGCGTCGACGCTCGACATCGTGTTCCCGGACTGGTCCTTCTGGGGCTGGCCGGAGGTGGGCATCCGGCCGTGGACGCAGATGCTGGAGGAGGTGGCGCAGGAGAACGAGCGCGTGCGGTGGCCGGAGAGGCAGCCCTACGCCTTCTGGAAGGGCAACCCCGAAGGCTACCGCATTCGCCACGAGCTCCTGAGATGCAACGCCTCCAACGGCCAAGAATGGAACGCCCGCATCTTCACCCAGGTGCTCCTTAAAAAAAAACTGGCATTTCATTTTTTTTTTCATTTCTCGTGTATGTCTAATAGATCATGATGTTAATTTACCTTACCGCTTTTCTTGTAGAACTGGAATCATGCAATTCAAAACGGGTTCAAAGATTCAAGAATACCTAAGCAATGCATATACAGGTAAGCGCATGAACGTGCATGACTCTTGCTGAATTTATTATAACAAATCTTATTGTTTCCTGCGAAATTCTGGTGAAATTCGTTCCTAGGTACAAATGAGCGAAATTTGTCAATGGTGCAGGTACAAGGTGTACGTGGAGGGAAACGCATGGTCAGTGAGCGAGAAGTACATACTGGCGTGCGATTCACCGGTGCTGTTCATCACGACGCCCTTCCAAGACATCCTGTCTAGGGGGCTCATCGCCGGCAAGCACTACTGGCCCATCAACCGGGAGCACGTCTGCAAGTCCATCAAGTTTGCGGTTGACTGGGGCAACGAGCACCCGACACAGGCGCAGCTCATCGGTGAGCAGGGCAGCCGGTTTGTGAGGGAGGAGATGAGCATGGACTACGTCTATGACTACATGCTCCACCTGCTCACTGAGTACGCCAGGCTGCTCCAGTACAAGCCCACCGTCCCGGAGAAGGCCGTCGAGATCTGCACCGAGTCCATTGCGTGCCCCGCCCAGGGCCTACACCGGGACTGCATGATGGACTCTATGGAGAGGCATGTAGCCAGCTTCGAACCATGCACCCTACCACCACCGTTCACCCCAGAGGAGGCCAAGGAAATAGCAGACAGAGAGGCGGATGTGCTGAGGAACATAGAGAACATGGAAGGCTAGCTGAAATCTGACAGTATAAAATTTGATGCAACTGAGAAAATGGGAAGAGTAAAGCTGGAGTGAAAGGTTTCTGCTTATGTAAGAAAAGACCTAATACCCAAGTTGCTACAGGTACAAACAAAATAGTTGGTATTGAGTAGAGAAAAAAAATCTGAAACAAGTTATATCTACAGCTAGAGAATTAGACAAGTGTACCTGATAAGTGCTAACTGCCTGTATACTTCAATTGCCATAGATGTTTCATTTTCTTCATGCTCCTCATTTTCCATGAATTTCTCGCTCAGAAAATAACAATAATCTCCTGTTTGGTGACATATGGGCTTTGCTCCCAATGGCAGATAAAATCCACTATTATTTTTCAGTTGGCTTCTTTTCTCAAAGTTGACTAATTGAGGATATAGGTGGATACATGCTTTGATTTTCCAAGATGTTCTAAACTTTGTTTTCCTTTTGGGCATGAAATTCTTCATCCTGCAGAAACCAAACATTTCAAATGTTATTGTACGAAAATAAGGTGATTTACCTAAAAGTATAATACTCCCTCCGTTTCAAATTAGTATTCGTTTTGGCTTTTCTAGATTCATAGGCTTTGCTATGCACCTAGTCATAATATACATGTAGATGCATAACAAAATCTGTAAATCTAGAAAAGCCGAAACGACTAATAATTTGGGACGGTAAGATACCATACAAGAGAAACATAAAATTAGAAAAATCGATCATCTACAAGAATGTCACTTATTGTTGATCGAAAGTGATTAAAAGGACATCATTGTCTGTTCACAGAATTATTTTAGTGACTATACCATTTTAATCAGGCTTATTTTTTCAAAGATATCATAATTTTGTTGATTTGGCAACTGAGTTTCACATATTAATATAGTTGAACCTAATCTCACCATTGCAAATCCTTTTTTCTAAAAAAAAAATTGTAGCATATCCATGACTTGACTTTTATGATTTATACAAAGAAAGGCCCATTCTAGCTGTGATAAATGTGTGCTAAACATAGACCAGACCACCAGGAAGCTATTAATAAGTCGTGAAAGTATATATCATGATCTTTTACTGTCTAAAGCTATGAAAACAAACGATCCAACCTTAACAAGAAGTGCCTTGTCTAACGTAGCAATTATTATAAACAGCAAATACTCCAAGCTGCTAGTACCAAATCAAGTATTTATCAAGAACAAAAATTTAATTCACTTGTTAGGAGCCAAAAAGTTAATGAGATGAGGTTTGTTGCTCACTTCACTTAATCATGCAGCATGAGGCCAAATAACTTCTTTTAGCTCTTCAATATGGAGCACATCACGACTCATGGCAGAGTAGTATCCTACCACAGAACACTGATCCTAATTCTCTGTGAGTTATGAGATGCAAGGTGCTCCAGACAATATCATCAGATCTCCAGTATTCCACAAAGAGAGGGTGGTTCCTGAATCACCCTCATCTTGGACTTGGAAGCAGTCCATCCCTTGCCATGTCATGCAGAATATCTACCACTGCATCCACATTACCTTCCTTCATGTTGAGGTCAATGAGAGCCTTTGATGCTTCGGCATCAGCTAGGGAACAACAATTCAACAACTGCTGAGTCACCTTATCTGCTTCCAAAATCATCCCCTTTTCAAATAGACCCCTGATTAAGGAAATTGTGCTTGTTGAATTTTGAGGAAAACCATACTGCAACATTTGTTTATGGAAGCTGAGAGCCTTCATAACATTTCCTCCCCTGCAATGCCCATGAATAAGCACACCATACACAGACCCATCAAGCTTCCAGTTTCTGTCCAACATGAATTGATATACTTTATCAGCTTCATCCATTAAACCTTTCATGCAAAATCCCTTCAAGAGAGCCAACACACTCTTGAACTCAGCTTTTCTACAACAATGCATCAAGGCATCATACTTAATATTAGCTGGAACTGGATCTTCGTGATACAACTTGAAGAGCAACCGTTGCGCTTCCTTAGTACGTGCTGATTTACTAAGACCATTAATAAGCACACTGTACGTCACAACATCAGGGATAACTCCTATCTTTATCATCTCATCATGCAGGGAAAGAGCCTTCTCCACATTCCCCTCCTTGCAGTGGCCATCAATAAGTGATGTATACGTAAATTCATCAGGTTGTATGCCAAGTTTAACCATATTCTCAAAGAGCGCATTCGCATCATTTAGTCTTTTCTCCTCACAAAGACCCCTTATGAGTGATGAGTAGGTGATTGCATCTGGAAACACACCCTTTTCAAGCATTTTTTTATTCACTTGGAATGCTGAATCTGTATCGCCACTCTTACAGTATGCACTGAGAATTGTACTGTATGTCACAACGTCAGGTTTCACTCCTTTAGCCTCCATTTCACGTACCAATTCTCTTGCCTCATCCATTCTTCCTACAATGCAATAGCCATTTATAAGCGCATTGTAACACACCAACGAAGGTTGTATCCCGCATTCCCTCATCTCCTTCAGTGCAAGCAATGCATCATCCAAGAATCCCTTCTTGCAGAACCCGTCAATAAGGGCTGTGAATGTGATCTCGTTCATCCGGATGCCCCTCTCTCTCATCTGCCTCAACAATTCCACTGCCCGCTCCAAGTTCCCAGCCCTGCACATCGCATGGATCAGCGATGTAAATGTGACCACATCTGGCGAGACTCCTTTCTGCATCATCTCTGCAAAAACAGATAATGCCTCCTGCAAGCACCCTTCCTTGCAATACCCAGCCACCAATGTGTTGTAACTGACCCCATCAGGCGCCAACCCTTCACTGACCATTTCATCGAACACCTTGCGTGCGTCATCCATCCTCCCAGCTTTGCAAAGTCCGTTCACCACCGAGTTGAAGGTCACAAGGTTCGGCGTCAAGCCGTCCTCCCGCATCATGCGGACCAGCCTCGTGGCGCCATCCCCGGCTCTGCAGAACGCCGCGACGAGCGTGTTGTAGGTCACAGCATTGGGCGCGCACCCCGATCCACGCATGTCGCGCACGATGTTGAGCGCCTCCTCCCGGTGTCCGCGCCCGCACAGCGCGCGGACGAGGATGTTGTATGTGTACACGTTGGGCGCCACGCCGTCGCGGAGCATGGAACCGAGGAAGCGCCGCGCGGAGGGGAGCGAGGCGTCGGAGAGCGCGAGGAGGACGGCGTTGTAGGTGGGCACGGAGGGGGCGTACCCGGCCGACCTGGCGAACGCGAGCGCCGCGGCGGCGAGGGAGGCACGGGAGGGGAGGGAGGCGTAGGACCTGATGAGCGCGTCGAAGGGGCGCGGCGGCGGGGACGGGAGGAGGCGGACCGCGCGGAGGAGGCAGGCGAGGAGCGGGAGCGGCGGGAAGGACGCGGCGAGGCGGGAGGCCGCGGGTAGCGAGAGCGGGAGGTGGCGGCGGCGGAGGGGGAGCGGAAGCGGCGGCGAGCGCGGGGAAGGGTTGAGGAGGGCCGCGAGGTGCGCGTGGTGGACGGAGTACTGGATGCCACACGCCTCCGCCGCTAACGCTGACGCCGCCGCCGCTTGTCGCGTGGCAGCGGCGGTATGAGCGGCCGCCATACTCTTCAGCAGGCGGCGGCGGCGCGGGTGGCGTCCGGTTCGGCATGCGCCTGCCCTCGATGCGGTCAAGACCAACTAGTGTGGACTCGGTGGGCCCCAGCCGTCAGTGAGGTGTCAATCCAAACCCCGCGTTGCCCGCACCCTTCTCTGTTTATAAGGAGTCGCCTCCTTCCAAACGCGGCTCCCCTCCCTTCTCTTCCCGATCATTCCATTCCGGCTTTCCCCAACCCTTCGACCACCCGAGGTATGTCTCGATCCCCGAAAATATCCTCGATTCTCTGGTTTCCGATTTCCGTTCATGTTCTTCTTCGATTTGCTGCTCTTCCGGCGTTGCCCCCTCGTTCATTTCGAGCGTGAATTTTGCGTCGTTTGCGCGGAATTTTGCGTCGTTTGCGTGCGCATGTGGAAGAGCTGATCCGCCCGATCCAACTATGGTGGATAGTGGTAGACGGCCGGCGACGAGGTGGGTCCTCATCGTGCTCCTCCCACCTCTCTGATCGAGGCATGGTGGTGGCTGGGTTAGGGTTAGGGTTTCGGATTCGGGGTTGTTGGGGGAGGGCTCCATCTCCATGGCCGACGGGCTTAGATGAGCGGTAGGGTGGGGAACGACAACCGGCTGAATGGCGGGGTGGAGGGCGGCTTTGCGGGAGGCGCTGCCGGGGGGTACGCTGTCGCCCCAATCTTGCATGTGCAGGCGTTAATAAGGTCCGATACAGATAAATAAGTCCAGGAAGCAAGAATATTTTCCTAATTTATGTCTCAGATTCTTATGTCCAAACTGGTTGTAGGTGGATTATTACTTATTCTTTTAGCAATTAAAAGATGTTTGTGTCAGGTTCTTATGTCCTAATAGTAAGAGTTGTGTCAAAAACGATTTCTTATATTTAGGTTGTCCTGTCACAGGTTCTCCACGAATATCTGGTGTGTATTAGAATTTCCTGATCATTTGTTCTTAGTTACCTCATGTATTCTTATGAATTTGGTAACTTCTATACATCTTTACTTTGCACAGCCTTTTAAGTTGGCCAAAGCTCTGTTGAATTCATTAGGTCATTGGGTAATACGTCTTCCACAATATATAGTTTAAGTTGGATTTCCTTTTAAGTATCTGCTGCGAGTATAATTTTCTTGTGGCTTGTTTGTTGCATCTAGTAACAGCATATATGTGTTGGCTCGGAGACTTAATTACTGCTTTGTTGGTTTGGTTTGAAGGAAGAAAAGAAGTTGAAGCATGGGGAAGAGAAAGTCAGCTGCTAAGCCACCTCCTAAGAAGCGGATGGACAAGCTTGACACTGTCTTTTCCTGCCCATTCTGCAATCATGGGAGCAGTGTTGAGTGCCGTATGTGAGTATCATTTTCCCAGTTTTCTTGTTCATCTGTTGATACTGGATTTGGCAATGCATTCAGAATTTTGACTTCGTTTCTCACTTTTTTTCCAGTGACATGAAGAATTTGATTGGCGAGGCTTCTTGCAGAATCTGTCAGGAAAACTTCAGCACCACTGTTAATGGTATGTCGAAACTGTATATAACTGCACTACTTTCTCCTAATTTAGCTGTTATGTTTACTATTTTGGATGTAAAAACTTCAAACTAGAAAATGCTGGTGTAGTTCATCCCTTCTGCTCATGCATATCCCCTTGCTTCTTCTTTGGCTCGGACTTGATCATGGCGATCTCTGATTATGCAAGCTGTAAAATGTCCGAACTGCATTCATCAAAAGTAAACCTGCATGGAAAACCATGCGTAGATAGTGTGTGGTTGGTAGAAGTTAAATCATTGTTAAGTAGCATTTCTTCATGTTTGTGCTAATTGTCTGATCTCTTTTCTTGCAGCACTCACTGAGCCTATTGACATGTAAGTAAACCCCATCTAATAATTCTTACGCTTTGCAACATAGTATATTCATCATTTTATCCTGATCTGGGACTGTGCTGGATTTTTTTAAACAGATATAGTGAATGGATTGATGAGTGTGAGCGCGTCAACACTGTTGAAGGTGATGATGATGCATGAGCTCCCCCCATGCTGATGGAACGGTTACTTGCAACTGTATTGTACTGGCATGCTTGAATGCCATAGTCAGCCATGGCTTGTAATGGCGCTGTAAGGGCATATTGGCTGCCTGATACGCCGTTAGGCGGTATCAGTTTATCTAGTACTTAATAAACTCTAAAAAAAATACGTGTATGCCAACTAGTGACTGCGTGTTCTATGCAACTAGTGACTGCCTACAATGATATAACAGGTTTTCTGTGAGTATGTTAACGTGTTTTAAACCATTCTAGATTTCAGTGCCAGCAAAAGAGCGATGTAAATTGCATGCGACCACAGCTTTTTCAACAATTCAAGAATGTGAACCCTCCGGTTCATGTAAGGATTGTTATCACAAATACGATACGTGATCTGCATCAAAGAACTAGTTCAGACTCTTATAACATGATTTGTGCATTTGGTGTAACATTATTTTTCTGAGGCATTTGGCTGAATTTTGGTTACGGTCTGAACTTCAGCACTCTTGGATTGCAAATTGGATATTGATAGTATCGTATTACCCGTTGTTTGCATCAACTACCAATCCTGTTGATTCAAAAAAACAAAAAAAAATCCCAATCCTGTTCAATTTTTTATCTACACTTCTGTCAAGTTGTAATCATCTGAAATTGTTATTAATAGTCGCAATCCAAATTAAGAGGGGTTTTGGTAAAATATTGGATCCGATTTTTACACATTAACCCCTGGTTTGGACTGCGGTTATTAATCAGGATCCAGTTTTTTTTTTCATATTGCCCCTGGTTCTCCTGCCACCCTGCAGTTCGCCGGCCGATCCACCATTGCTGTTGCTAGACGGAGGATTCCTCTAGGGATGCAGCCACCGTCCTCCGCTGCCTCTCCATTCGCGGCCGGAGGGTACGCTCCTCGAGCCAATTCTGAGCGTCGGCGGAGGACGCTCCATCCCAACTTGGCTTTTGATGCAACAGTCGTCGGATAGGAACCGGATCTGCTGCAGTTACCTCCCCTGCAGTTGGGTCACTGCCACGTGGGCCCCACGTGTGCAGGCCCCATACGTAGTGACTCAACTGCACGGCGGCCAACTGCAGCGGAGCCTCATCCCGTCGGATATGAGCGCTTTCCGTGATTTTCTCACGGGGAGACGCACCGCCGGCCGGACTCCGATGGACCGGGACTCCGGGAGGCTGGGCGATCCGGCCGCGGAGTGGCGCGCGGCAACGTCAAAGTGCTCCCCAACCTCCTGCCCGGACCGGACCTCGAAGCAGCCGCGCCGTGAGGGAAGAAGGCTGTTCAGATTTGGGACGAAGGGAAGGGGCGTCAGCTTTCACCTTTCAGTATTCAGAATCTAACTCCTATATTTCAAGACCAGAAACGTGATCGATTTACAAGAACAGAGCTAGGTCTAGTACATGTCAGCGACTTGTCTTTTGTCAAATTCTCACAGGGCTTCATCTCCAGCCATCCCCCCCCCCCCCCCAATCCGAGGCAAAACAGAAAACGATATGGAAAAAAAATCTTCTGCTATTTGGTTGCCTCCGCAGGCCACCGCCACCGCAGCAGTAACATCATTGTATAAACTATGGTAACCTTGCTTCTGCACCATCTGTTGACGGTGTTCCGCTTTTCTTGACGCCAAAAACAATATAGTTCACACTGATATCATCTGACAGGGACCAATCTCCACTCAATGGATTGTAAACAAACCCGGCCATCTCTTCGACCTAGATGCCAAAATCCCAAGCTATCAGCAACATAACTTCATAAATCATAAATAAAATCAGCATGTTACTGTGATTGAGAACTTACAGAGACTGAAGCCTTTTGCAGCATTAGGGCAAGCTCCTCGGGGGTGACCAGTTTGGACCACTCATGTGTGCCTTTAGGAAGCTGCATATGTACAATAACTCAAAATGCAATATCAATCTTAAGTTGCACTAGTACTTTAACCATAAGCAAAATTATGCCAGTATAATTGTAGAAACATCATAGTATTGAATGGTTCTATGGGGATTTCACCCGCTAGGCCCATTAATGGATCCTGACCAAGGTAACAAAAGTCAAGAATCAGCCGAGAAACTGGAACTGGCCTGGCTTCGATTTCAGAATAGCTACCGGTTTAATACACAGCTTCTCTTCATTACATCATTATAAGACTTTCAAATTTGAAAAGAAACCTTCAAACCAGACAAACTTTGAGCAGCATAAGCCAGCTTGTTTATGGATCTAAGACCCTGGTTCTGACAACACTGCAGGAAGCAAGGGGCACTCTCTATATGTACGTCCGTAGAATCATTTGTTAGGAATGAATGAACTACCATGTTTCCTTTACAACTCAGGTCCCTAAGAAGCATTAGCTGTCAGTCTCGATTATCAAAGACTTCACAAGCTAGCAAATTTCTGCAACACAACGAGCTGCCCAACTAAATTTATCAATTTCAGAAAACGAAGCTAAAACATGAAAGGAGGACTAGATACTAACCCATCTGAGGATATACTCAGCAGCAACTATTGCAGTGGCATATGCTCTCATTGACCGGTTGATTGTGGAAACCACAGTGGCACCATTAGGAACTGCCAAAGCCGAGAGAGACTGGCAGAACTCTAAAGGATTAGCGACATGCTCAATCACCTGTAAAATATACGAAGTTCAACCCATATTCCAGATTCAATGTACAACAGTTAACAAGGCTGTAGATGAAATGAGCCTGAAAAAAAGGCAGTGTGGCATGTTTTAAAGATTCTATTGTACAGGATGAGCTCATATGCTGATATTCGGTCTTAAATTTCATAAGTTTCTCATAGACCAGTTATGTTGGTGTGCACAGGGCACTGATACTCCCCTTAGTAGCACTCCTCGGGTCCTGGGTTCGACTTCTAGTGGCAGTGAATTTCAGGCTGAGGTTAAAAAAAAATCACATCACCTGCCTACACGCCAAAGCACATGGAAATAGGTCCCGGCTCACCCTGGCCCTCTCTCACACGGGTTACGGTGGGGTAGGGGTTCAGGGGGTTTCTCGACCTGAGTGACAAGTCTTCTTCTTACATTAATGCTCAGGGAGCGGCTTACCCCTCGCAGGTCGAGGGCACTGATATTCACATGGATCCCAGATGTACATGAAACAAAAAGCCTTACCTAACCTTATGACTGGGCTAACACAATTACAAACATATTTCCACTTAATGATTAATGCACACAAAAGTACTGACACTGTTTGATCTATATTTCTAATAGGTAAAACTCTCAAGCAGAGAAAAGAGCACAAATGGAAAGTTCTATGCAATAATATACAGAAACACCAAGGTATCTTTTTCAGTATCATTCAGACCAAAGGCTCCTCCATACTTTTTTGGAGGAGACTAGGAGAGGGTGGGTACTGTTGTAACAAAAAAAAATGTACCTCAAGAGAAATTACAGCATCAAACATCCTTTTCTCTTTTACCAATTCCTCTGCATGTAAAAAAAATTCATATAAGTTTTGCTTCAGTCATAGTCATAAGAATATCAGGGATCAATCACTTTGATATCCAAATTTGCTCTCATGTCAAAACTGGAAAGGTAATGTTCTTCCCTTGTAGTACAATTAATTCTTACATATAATTATTAAGTTTTTAACAACATTGTGAACTAAGGACATTATTCCCAAAAAAATAGTTTACATCACACTGTGGTATCAATGGAAAAGAACTACAAGGTCAACAGCTCCTCTATCAATGTTCAACAGAAATGCAAAGGTAAATGCTGTTAGAACCATATAATGCAGAGACCCTACACAAAGAATGTTGTTCAACATATAAATTAATTTAGAGATAGGGAGGGAGGCACCAGCTGTCGTGCAGCAATACTCAATGGAAGCAGTTGTCGGATCAGATGCCTGAGAACATAAGAACCAAGATCACAGACTGAGGAATACTTAAGTTACGAATTATTGTTCTTAAGATCTCAGAATAACTCATGAAATGAATAAACACATCTACATTCACCTGATAATATTTATGATCAAGAGGTCGCACATACCGCGTGAATACTTGCGATCTTTATATTCTTGTCAACAGCATCAATAGCGGTAACTGTAGCTCCCATCCGAGCAAGAGACTACCATCAAGCACAAAGATATAATTATGTTATATTTTTTTCCAATCGATCAAAAAAGAAGAATAAACACCTGTTACAGTCCACAATTCTACTGAAAACACCCAAAAGGGATCTGCATCACTTTTAAACAACCTAGTTATCATATATTATACCCACTTTACAAATTTATTAAATTGATTAGCAATAGCATGTAGAATGTTCCCGAGCTGAACTAGCACATGCATTGAGGCTTGCGTCCAAAATCATAAAGCCATTTAAAAATGGAAATAATGAACGCTTTTCTGCATTTTCTACACATTACCTTGTTCTCCAAAGTGTAGGAACAAAAATCAGACAATAAATTATTGAAGTCCATATAAGTAAGCTTGACTCTGGACTTCAGGATAGGCAAGGTGAATGCTCTTGAAGTTTCATTACTTTAAGAAATTCAACTAAGCCAAAATGCGAATTGATAAAAAGATATTGTTACATATGAGGCAATACCCTCAACCTAAATTTTTAACCAGCCTACCCATCCATTCAGACAGATTTCAAATAAGCAATATTAAAGTTAAATTCTACCCCCTGACCTAAATTTGGAAATTACATTTGAAATTCACACCAATCAGCAAGCCATAAATAATTATATCATAAGTCACGACAATACATGTCAAATGCGCTAATAATCCCATTCTCCAAAGATATCCTCAAAAGGGACAAAAATCATGCAAGCACAAAATCAATCAACAAAAGACCTCCGAGTTGGAAGGAGAGAACCTATTAGCTCCACCACCAACTCAATTTTTCAAGCAATATAAAGATATGTCTATTGCACAAAATACCATCATAAACAATCTGATAAGCAAAATGCCAACTATAGTAAACATAGTATCCATTTCTATAATCTGTAACTGTTGCCAAATGAGCGACACACTTATCCCTTCATAAAAAGAACATTGCTCTTTTGGCTTTTACAATGTTAAGTGACGGAAGGTAGTGATTCACAGGAATGATTGACAGAGAGAAGAGTTCAACCTCTGACAGAATACCACCTCCACATCCAACATCAATAACTTTGAGACCTTCGAGTGGCTTAGATGAATATGGATCCCTCCTGGACGTATGAATATGCACACTTTCACAATTAGTTAAAATGAACAAACAAATAGTACATTTGCTTCTTAGGACGTGCCAATTTATAGTCCAAACAAAGAAGTTTTAGTCCAAACATACTACAGCAGAGTAATACACTCCCTCTAAAGAAAAATGTGCTAAGGACGGTTGCAAAAAAAGAAAAGGAAAAGGAAAACAGCAGACTAATTCAGCAGCTTAGTCAAGAAACACCATGAGAGAAGATTTTATTCACAGACAGCATGATTTATCAATGCATATATGGCAGTAGACTTCATGTATCTTTACAGGCGGCTCATTCTGGTATCAGCAAAAATGAATAAGCTCAAGGGGTGCGGAAATGTACCTGAAATGCCTACAAAGAGTGGAGCGGATAAAAGACAGTCGGGTTGGATTCATCAAATGCAAAGGCTTGAAAGGACCATTTGAATCCCACCTGTTCATTGCAGAAATAGCACCACCATCAATAATAAGCAAACGCATGAAAAGGGGATACTTGTAGTTCCCAACCAATTTTAGCATTTCATTTGCGATATAGAACAGTTTACACTGAACTGTCCCATCTTACTCAAGCGGTCAAGCCTAATTTGTGCACTTCCTTGAAAGTAGCTTGCAACATGCTGGTATTCACAACACTCACTTGCTATAGTATCATTGTCTACAACCAACCCCCAGCCTAAGGCACCAAAACAAATGAAGGATGCAACACATGTTGAACCTTCACCTTATTTGAACCATTTCTCATTTTCATGGCTGCGTATGAGAACCAGTATCCAGTTACAGAAGGCATGCCAACAGCAATTCCCCCAGAGTGTCCATCACTGCAGGAGACCTTCTCCCGGATGAGAAAGGTTCTATTCAAATCCGGAACAGGTAGGCCAACTAGTCTGTCAAACTAGAGTGTGCTTTGGCTCTCATGCCACTGGGGCTGTTCACCACCATCCTTCCAATACACGCGCGCGGAGGGGCAAACATGCCGTTGACCAACCGAACGCCCGCTCAAAATTTCATCCAAGCATCTAGGAAAAGCACGGGAGTTCGTCGTCGCAAAGGAGGAAGGGATCTCACTCTCACCAGGTCTCGGCGATAGCGGCGAACTTGGCGACCTCGGCGGGGTTCAGAGACGAGACGCTGGGACCGCCTCCGCCCGGCCGCGACGGACCCCGAGGCGGCGATGGAGGTGGAGGAGGAGGAGGCTGCGGAGGGGCCGAGGAGGAGGAAGCAATGGAGGCGTAACGGCGCCATTGGGGAAGGAGGGCCTGCGGAGGCGAGTGGCTGGGGTTCGGGGTTTGTGCCCCGCCGTGGTGTGTGGAGGCGGAGGAGACGAGGGCGCAGCGGAGAGAGTGGGGCACGCGGCGGAGCATCGTGCGCGGCTACCGGAGCACCGGCAAGAAGGTTTTGGACGCGGGACCGACGACACGACGGGCTTGCCGATATGGACAAATCGGTTTTCCTCGGGTGCAAATTTTACAACGCGAGAATTTCTCCAAAATTTGAAAATTAAACTAACATCTATTTTCATCACTTCACATAGACCGCATTTAGTACGAGAGTCAACTACCGAATTTAGACAAAACGGTATAGTTGTGATAAAATTGAGCGGTGCGAAAAAAAAGGATGCGCACAGAAAAGTGCCCCGAATTCTCAAACCGAATCATTTTCATCCAAACTGGTAAGAGTGGGGATGGGGGAGCAACTTTGTTCATTCATAACCTTTTTTAGTTTTTTTTCTTCATACGTATGCTCCAATGTTCATGATCTCATCTCTTGGAGGTGCTCATATAGTCATATAGATAGGATATGTGTTTGTGAGTACGATTGGATAAGCATATATACTTTGCTAATTTAAGCAGGACGGAAACCGTGGCATCATGCCAGGCTGATTATCAGCAAGAGTACCATCAAAACTGAGCAACTTTTAGCATTCCCCGGCGACCGGTGCCCCTTCAACCAAAACCGAAAGGGGGTGAAACTTGGAGAAGGAACTTCATGTGCCATTAATTATGATGTTACTGGTGCTCCTCTTTATTTCGCTATATACACAAACTCAACACCACAACGATTCACTAGGGAAGCTCGAATATTTGGAAGATGGACAACTTTGAGGCATTACAACACACTTTAAACCTGGCTACCGGATAATTCATTGAAGTGGGAATGATCACCCAGTCCTGATCCTTTCCCGTCGTTTGGCCCAGCAAGAGGCCTCTCTCAAGATTGTCTAAAAGAGAGTGGTGTCTAGTGCTCTTGTTGTCACTCAATACTGTCTCCTCCGGCGCTGGAAACCGGAAGGTACAGCGAATTGATCTTGAGAGCTCTGGAGGGAGGAGATTTCAGGAACAAACATGGTGCTGTCATATGCAGTGAAATGCAAATTCCCATGCCAATTGAGCCCCGATGCTGTTGGTGGTGAGGGAACCTCAGGGACTGCCCATGAATTCTCAGGTACTCGGCCCATATATTTATCGGTTACCAATCCAGGAACCTGGCCTAATAGTTCCTCAGCAACGAAGCCTTCAGCTAAACGGCATTGTGGAGATCCCGCAGCACTCCCCAGCTTAGCATTGTCACTCTGTAAAACCAGAAATGGACACAAAAAGATTAATGTCTCCAAAAAACAGTTTATCCAGTGAGAAGATGACATTTAATAGTCCACCTTTCAAGGATTTCAAGTGAATGAATAAATGTAGATGGTACATGAAGACCTTGACGTTAACCATGTCACAAAATATTCAACCTAAACTATTGCAAAAAGCCAGTCTTCTACATTAGAGTAATGGTCAACAAATCTAGCAACTAAGTCAGTAAACTAGCTATTTGGTAGCAGAAGCCTGAACCTCTGCAGCTCATCATTAGCTAGTTATCAAATGGTCAGATTAAGCTTCAACCTAAACAATCTTATGCATTAATGTTCTTCAGGTAAATGACAAAGAAAACATGATTATAACAACAATCTGCAGTATTATCACAGTAAAAGGTTCTAAATTCAAATGCATCAATATAGTCAACCGATGGAATAAACAATTGGAATTTTAAAAATATTATGGAAACAAGAAATGTTCTCTACGTTCATCTGCAGTCCAAAAAAACTGGAAAATGAAAATAAGATTCTAATGACACTGAGAGAAGAGAGGCAGAACATGGTGTATAATATGGTAACTTGCCTTTGAAGAACCATGCTCCGAAAAGCTGAAGTTTGGGCCATATTCTGAGTTAGTGAAGAACTCATCCACAGG
This sequence comes from Panicum virgatum, assembly GCF_016808335.1. Taxonomy (NCBI): domain Eukaryota; kingdom Viridiplantae; phylum Streptophyta; class Magnoliopsida; order Poales; family Poaceae; genus Panicum; species Panicum virgatum. The sequence continues at coordinate 4,317,228 of NC_053139.1, read as the reverse complement.
CCAGTCTGGTAGGCTGTCTGACCCATTACCACCCGAGAATGGCAAGTTGTAGGCCTGATCACTATCGCTGTTAATTTGATTGGAAAAGACTGCTGTGGTCTGGCTAGATTGCAGAAGTGTTGGATTTTCCTCTGACATGTACTCAGGCGGAGATTCTCCGGATTGAATTGCACCATTGTGCGTTGTCCAATCAACCACTCCCGTACTGACTGTTGGAACAGAATTCTGTCTTGAATAGTCTCCATTTATTAACTTTTTGCTGGGAACAGAAGCAGTGCCTTCACCTGAAAATTGAACTGTTGTGTTTCTCCTTGGAAGATGTTTTGCTGGTTGATATACCGAGCCACCAGTGGCATTAACACGGTTTTCAGCAATGGGTGGAACTGGATCGGCAGGATCAAGGCCCACCTGAACTCCAGTTAGCAGGAATCTCTGATGCACCGAAACAAATGAATTTACCGTGTGTATAGCAACATCACAATCTCTACAAAGCAGTGCACGGTCCTCTAGGCAGAAGAAGTATCCAGAAGCCTCCTGCAATGAAGGATAAGCATGAGAAATCTCTTGCAGCAGGAATCAATATAGTACAAGAAAATTATGTTACTGCAGCTCAGTACATTAATTACACAGGTCATTAGAGTATCAGTATCCAAATTATCCAGACTAGACCATACCTCAAAGAACTAAGTAAAATATAGTTGACTCAACATTCATATGGCGATCCAATCCTCATAGGCACAAAAGCTATTAAGTATAAAATGAAACGAATAGAAGGCACCCAGCAACAACCCTTAAGTGTTTCCTATGATTCAAAAAGCAATAATTTTAAGCCCTATTCTTCATGGAGGCATTCATGATCATCTTCTGGACCATCCAGAAGCAGAGAAATGACCACATTTTCAGACAGATCAGGCCTACATTACAGAAGTCTGAAGTGGAAAGGTGATTTCACCAAAGAAGTCTCTCTACAATTACATAGAATGAGAGATGTTTTAGATCACTCCTATTCTTCTTGGCCCAATGCCCTTGTATAGATTCTAATTTTCCCCTATTTTTTATTAAAAAATATTAGCCCATCGGGGCTGAGTACAGCCTTTCTTATACATATTTGTACAAATACATAACAAAGTAAAGGTTTCCCCTAATGTATAACTTACAGAAAACTCAGTGCCAAGGCTCTCTAGCCACCAGTGAACTGAAACAAGTGTAATTTGCAGAAAAAATGCCCCGCAATTTCATTTATCTTTTCTTTAGACAACGGCACCACGCAGCGTAATTTATCCTTTCTAGGATGAAGGCAACTTTAACTGCTTACAGCACTCACAACCTAGTTTGATATAGAATAAGGAGTATACATGGACTCAAAGTAGAAACTTTACTATATGACGATTGCTGCATTTACTAGGTCCTATTCAAATCAGCTAACGTGACAGCTTACAAGAAATGATAGGGCACAACGTGTTGTGATTAGAGAAAACACATGATGTTTCAATTTGGCTTCCTCAAGGTAGTTACAGATCACTTCAGTGCACATGTGCATGTAACTGCATCTTTTCATGAACTCGTGCAAGAAAATGACACATGAGCTTGTGCATGTGCATTGTGTGGCGATGTTTTTTTTCGTCTTAAGAGTTGATCAGTTTCTTCCGCTTGTCATAAATAGGGTGGTGGTGAAACGTGAAAACTGTGCAAGCGCAATGCAAAGCCTATCAGGGTTCACTCAAGTAAAATTTCTCATTTTCCATGACCTGTACATTTAATGTAATTTTGTACCACTTCAATCCTCTTCTAAAATGGTAAGCAGCCATATTCAGGTCAACTAGATAGAATGAACAAACGGAAAGAAAACTTTTACAAATCGCTGCATTTTCATTGGTCTTCCTCATTGGCCTTGGTCATAATGTCAGTCCCAGTAACAATTATATTATGGCCTAACAAAGCTACCCAGTAGGCCTGGACCAGTTCTAGTGCACATTTTCATCTATCAAGAAACACTGGATTGAATGCTTATCCATTTCATTGAAACAAGGCTGGCCTAACAAAGCTACCTAGGTGGAGTGGACCATTTCTAGTGCACATTTTCCTATATCAAAAATCATTGGATTGAATGCTTATCCATTTCATCGAAACAAGGTTGGAAATACAAACCGAAACTGCATGTGCATACACATGCACAGTAACCCAGACAGTATGGCGAAGTAAGCATGCTCCTACCTGGGCCCATGCAGGACAGCATGATCAATTCCAGCCAACATTAATAATCCATTATACTTTTAAAAGTTTTCCTTTTGTCGGTGGCTCATGTTGGGTTTTATCTCTAGCCTGCTCCAACTTGCTTGGGATTAAAAGGTTTTGTTGTTGCTGCTGCTGGTGGTGGTGGTTATAAACCAATATGTGTCATCTTTAGAGCATAAAAAGATTGATGCATCAATGAAGTATTGGACTGCTTTCGTAAAACGTGCAATTACCATAAATACAAGTATATGTAAATTTTATTGGGACATTATTTAATCAGTAACTACCTTGTGTCTTGTGCCTTTTTTTGTGTTTCTCTTATCCTTGTTTCTTTTGGGTTTCATCTCTAGCCTATCCCAACTTGCTTGGGACAAAAGGCTGTGTTGTTGTTGTTGTTGTAACAAAATGAGAGCATTGGTGTATATTCATCTTCGAAACCTCTTTTTATGATTTAATCAGTAACAAAATGAGAGCATCGGTGTATAATAGCTTTCATCTTTGAAACCACAACCTCACCTTAGGATTAATTCAACTGCAAGTACGTAGCAAATCATTCCCTATTTTTGTTCATTTAAGTTTCTAATTAACTAGTCTGTACAGATACGCCCCAAGTGATAATTCGCAATGCCCTCTATCAACAACTACATCTTCAAATATTAGATTATCATGGATGGGAACATAATCCCCTTGGCTGCGCCCTGCGTGAAGATAAGTTTGTCCAACTATGCACCAAATGCATAAGCCCCTGCCCATGCAGCAGCATGTCACTAAAATTCAAGAATTTATACCACCACAACATAACCAATCCTTCCCTTCTAAGTTCTAAGGTCAATTCGAATGGAAGTTAATAATGAGCATCACAGCCACAGATGAAACAAAATGGTAGTGAAGGGTTTTAATTTAGCACCAGGGCTTTTACTTAAAATGTCCAGTGCAGCATCACTAATGGCAATGTTTAGTGTAACAATAACCATGGGTCAGTTTGAAATGTTTCCGAATGTATGAGTGGATAAGTGATGATTCAGGTCCTCAGGAATGGCACACCAGTACAACATCCAAGTCAAGTGTTCAAAATCATAAAATCCTAGAGGAACAGCGGCAGAGCGCATCATGAAACCTTCCCTGGTGTTGACGCAAATCTCGGTCAACACACGAACGCGCTAGATCGCGCGGTGCGAAGAGGGGCTCCTTGCAGCACCTCCTGCATGGAGCGGTCAGACCGGTCAGAGGGACCGGTCAGACCGGTCGCCGTGCAGAACGGCGACGATCCTACAAACGCTAGCCCGGGAGGGACCCCGTCGGGGCAAGCGCGTGTAGGGTTGCTCTAGGCTCGGCAGGCCAGCTAGGGCGTCCTCAAACGGCATGGAGACGAGAGAAGAACAATATGTTGAGGTTGGAAAAGTAGGGTAAAGGTAAAGAGATAAAAGATATGTTTTTGATAGATTTGATTGGGTTGTCCCCTCAATCGGCCGTGACCCTTTATATTTATAGGGTGGGGAAGACTTACCCCGCAAGAAATCCTGTTTACAGATCTAAATCTATTAAGAACCCTAATTACAGTCGGACTCCTAGACCGGTCAGACCGGTCGGGCTCCTGCCGGATCAGCTACAGCACCAGACCGGTCAGACCGCTTGGCCTGACCGGTCAGACCGGTTGATGCCAATTTTGGCTGTCAACATATGCCCCCCTGTTTTTTGGTAAAGCTTGCTTACCAAAAAACATTCTTCTAAACCAAAATTGTCTAAGGACGACGATTAGCAATGCATCGGCCATATATTCTTTAAACATGCCTAAATAGCCGAAATAAGAGAACTAGCAAATGTAACAATTTCTAGTTTAATATCAGTAAACTATTTCGGCTTTATATTCCCTAGCATGTTTAATAACAAAAGTCTTGAGACGGCCAATGCGGCCGATTATACAAATCATAGCTCCTTGGTAAAGCATAAAACTGATAGTCATAATATAGCAGCCAAGGATTATAATCAAACCACAGATTAAACACACCTAAATATGCAGTCCATGGTGCGTGCATCGACGGGATAAATGATGAAGTCCAATAAGATGATCGATGATGATTTCTTGATCTTGGTGGTGAAGAACTCCTTCTTCGTTTGCCTTCCAATTGATTGCTTTGTTTTTGCGCAGATATCTTCTTGTATTTATCCAGAAACTCCTCAAAGGTCGGCTTGATCCTATTTTTTGCACCACCAGACTTCCCAGGGTCAGACCGGTCTGACGAACCGGTCAGACCGGTCCTGTCAGAACCGACATGGTTGCTCTTATCTTGCCTCCTAGCCGAACTTGAACATTGTTCAGCTATATCATTTGAAGTATGGTCTCCATTGGGGACAATCTGAGCAACAGAACTAGCCGATGTTTCTTCAACGGTCGGCTTTTCTTTATCTTGTGTCAAAACTGAATTTTTATTCAATCGCCCATCTTTTTTGACACGATAAACTTGCTTGATCACCATGTGTTTCTTTTTCTGCACAGGCCGATCTTTTGGATCAAAACGGCCATTATTTGTAGGTGATGGCTTACTAATTGTCGGCTCCCCATAGGTAATATAATTTGGGCACAAATATGTAGGAAAAGACGGCATATAGGAATTAAAATACCATGACGGATAAAAACAAGGCATGCTATAATAAGACCCGTATGGCATATGTGTAGACGACCTATGTGATGAAAACGGCACTAAATTAGGAAAATTATTCGGCTGACGATTCCGATCATGGAATTGTTGTCTTGGAGTAGATCTTGAGTGTTTTGGATGTTTTAGCCGACTAGCATCATTATTTTGTTTTCTGGATTTAGCCGGATGATCTCCAAGAAAGGGCTTCGGCTTTTCCTTTTGATGCTTGTGACGGCCTTTGGATTCAATAGTTTTCCAAACACCAATCTCGGGTTTTTTGGACTTAACCATCTTAGGTTTTGATTTATTCTGCAAAACTCTAGATGAGCCGGTTAGACCGGTCTTAAGACCAGTCAGACCGGTTGCAATGCAACCAGCAGATTTGCCTTTGTTTTGTTGCCCCCCGAGCATAGAAGTACTAGAATTAATTTCTGTGTACTTGCAAGGGAAATTTGGTTCTACAATTTCGGCTTGAGACGGTCAAACTGTATCTTGACCAACAACATCACAAATAGGCAAATCTTTGCAAGGATTATTAGTCGGCTTTTCAATAACCGACTTTTGAACAACAGGAGCTTGAATTGAACTATTTTCTTTATCAAAAAAATATTTAACAATACCGGATACAAAATCAGGTAAATTACCTGAAGATTGCATCTTCATCAATATGTCAATGGGGGATGGTATTTGCCACTCCTTTATCACTTTGACTCCTTGTTCACGTGCCGTCATATTGCTAAGGTTTGACAAATCGGCTACGATAACCTGATTTTCTTCCCCAGCGGAGTCGCCAATTTGTGTTGACGCAAATCTCGGTCAACACACGAACGCGCTAGATCGCGTGGTGCGAAGAGGGGCTCCTTGCAGCACCTCCTGCGTGGAGCGGTCAGACCGGTCAGAGGGACCAGTCAGACCGGTCGCCGTGCAGAATGGCGACGATCCTACGAATGCTAGCCCGGGAAGGACCCCGTCGGGGCAAGCGCGTGTAGGGTTGTCCTAGGCTCGGCAGGCCAGCTAGGACCGTCCTCAAACGGCATGGAGACGAGAGAAGAACAACATGTCGAGGTTGGAAAAGTAGGGTAAAGGTAAAGAAATAAAAGATATGTTTTTGATAGATTCGATTGGGTTGTCCCCTCAATCGGCTGTGACCCTTTATATTTATAGGGTGGGGAAGACTTACCCCGCAAGAAATCTTGTTTACAGATCTAAATCTATTAAGAACCCTAATTACAGTCGGACTCCTCCTAGACCGGTCAGACCGGTAGGACCCACCGGTCAGACCGGTCGGGCTCCTGCCGGATCAGCACCAGACCGGTCAGACCGCTTGGCCTGACCGGTCAGATCGGTTGATGCCAATTTTAGCTGTAACACCCGGGACAGAGAGAAATGAGCTCACTGCTCTCCTAGCACGGTCAGATCGTCAGTAAACGTATATGACATACCAGTTGCGCAAACACACTACTGCGCGACAACTCCAAGCCACCACCCACCCACCCACTGACCCAACCAACCCCCAATCGAGCACCAGAAATGGAGCGCAGCGACCCCAATCGATCACCACGAACGGAGGAACAGGCGAGACAGAGGCAGCAGACAGGGCCCGGGGCCTGACCTGGCAGATGTCGCACTTGGGCACGGCGGGCGCCGCGGCGGCGGCGGCGTCGGCGTCCGAGAGCAGCGGCACCCGCTGGTGCTTCCCCGCGAGCTTGTTGGCGGCGTGCACCTCCTCGTCGCAGGCCGCGCAGAGCGCCGCCTCGTCCGCGCAGCAGAGCACCCGCGCCTCCGCGGCCCCGCACGCGTTGCACTGGATCTTCATCCCCGCTCACGCTAGGGTTTTAGAGGAAGGAGAGGGCGGCGGCGGCGGCGGCGGCGGCGGCGAGGGGATTCGGCTGGCTGGATGGGACTGGATCGGGGCTCCCCACTCCTCTTCCTCCCCCAACACGGCTCGGGGAGATACGGTTGCGAGGTGCGATGCGAGTGCGCCGCCGCGTTGATTGGGTGCGCGCTTTGTTTAATCCGTGGTGGGGTGGTTGCTTTCGGTGGCCGGGGCAGAGGGCTGGTGATTTATTAAGCAGCCGCTGGCGAGCGAGCGAGCGAGAGGGGAGGGCGCAGGGGGGCGACGAGGATGAGACGAAGCGGTGGTCAAAGCGTCAGGTAGCCGAGGCTCTGCTGCTGGACAGAGGAGAGGGGTGAGCGGGAGGCGCTCCGGCCCCGCGTCCCGCGCGACGTCGGCACGTCACCGCTCCTCCCGGCGGCCGACCTGACCTGCCCGTTTGCGCCAAATTTTGCCTTTCCGGGGACGAGGGCCGGTGGCGCATTGACCGTCTCGCCCGCGTCTTCTGTGATCTTTCTGGTGCGCTATGGGCATGGCATTTGCTATGGGCTGTGGCCTATGTGCCATAAAATTCTGGATTTCGCGATCATTTTATGTTCCAAGTGGGCGAGTGTTATGGAAAATACATTAGACTATTTTTAATGTAAAATTTTACTACACGATTTTATGGAGTGACATATCATCTAAATACACTTGAGTTCGCGAATGAAACAAGATCTCTAATGCAAAGTTTCATTTTACGATTTCATATATTAGCATAGTATTTAATTATGACGTATGTGATTTGACGCAATTTTCATGAAATGAAACTCTATGGCCCGATGCAATATGCAAGTTTCATAAAGATCTAAATTTCACTAAGTCCCAAGTGGGCAAGTGTTACAAAAATTCATTACGGAGGTTATGTCATTAGCTCCACGATGGTGGGCGATTTATGCAAAAAAAAAAGGCCAAAGGTCGACTAGAGCCAACACAGATATTGAACAAACCTTTCCAGGGTCAGATATCGCGTTTTCCCTACAGATACAAATACACCCTTTCTCCGGTGCCTTTTAAATGCTGTCGCAGCTGTTTTTGAGATTGCACAAAGGTGCGAAAGGAGAACTGATAATAACATTTCTTCAAAAAAGAACTAGCAATAACACCGTTGCTGAAGAACAGAAGTTGTTCCTTCCACAACTAGTCAAGACCTACAGCCACAGCTCAAACGTCAAGACGCGCGCCTCCCTGAAAAAACTGCGGGATTAGCACGTGACCACGAGGGGCTATCGTGCGTTCAGTCCATGTCTCCCCACAAATAGATGGCGTTCTCTATCCACATCAGGGGCTGAACAGAGACCTCTATCTCAGGAAGCCTTTGTTCTTTGTTCGGTTACATGAGACTTATTCCGTTTGGAAATGATAGATGCAACAAGAAACTCATGACAAGTAAAATAAGAGATCGGAATTTATTCCGGATCAGAAAAACTAATTGCAACAAAATAATAGGTACAAAAGACCTAAAATCAATCCATATGTTAAGATCTGTGGAATCCACCCATCTGTTGTTGTATCTATTGAGTTTATTTATTGCAATTAGATTCCAATCTGAAATAAATTTTGATCTCTTATTGTACCTATTATAAGTCTCTTGTTGTACCTATCATTCCCGACCCAAAATAAACAAGGCCAAAGGCAACTCCGATATCCTTTTCCTTTTTCTAACTGGTCTACCTGATCAATGTTCTAGCGTGAATAGAGTGCTACGAGAAAAAAAACTGAGCTACCGGAAGAATTCAACAGCAAGCCGATCACATTCGGTAAAATGCACTCATCTCCATACAGCAGCAGAATCACAAGTAGCATGACCAGGGAAATGTACATTACTCAGTGAAACAGCAGCTGAGTTTGATATGACGCGAGGCCAAACATAAACCCCAATTCAGACTCTTTTCCAACATTGTTACCAACAAACAAACCCAAGCTAATTATTCACTGCATGCAATATAATGCGATTCGCCAAGTAGATGAGCAAGCCCACAGATTACTGAACCAAATGAGGTGCAAACTTAAGTGCCAAATGACCAAAATAACATATGACAAACTTAGAAACCCTGCTCGATCAGGTAGTCGCCGAGCCTCTCCACTATCATGTTGCATTGCCCTGGAGTCATTGGCTCATCATAGATACCAATGATCAAGGCTAGGGTCGTCTTCTTGACAGTGATGCCTCCAGTGCCCTGAAAGGAATGTGAAAGCAACAGTGTAAATCAAAGAGCAATTCAAGTTTGTGCTTTTTACATGTTTACTGAGATCAGGGAGGAAAGTGTGAAACATCTTATGTGAATAGGATATAACAGTTCAGAGTAGATTGGATATCCACTACAGTGACAGGCTAAGGAATCACTGCTAACATATGGTGTACCATGCTGCGTGTTCATTTGCTTAGTTAATTAATGGCTGCAACCCTGATTTACGGACAACAAACGGAACCACAATTCCACAAAGACATTCAGCCTACAGAACAAATTACTGCCCACTTCATAATGAGATCTTAAATACATGCTACATAATAGGCTTCTACATGCAAAAAATTAACATACTTCAGCAGTAATATCAATTATGCCGGAATTCATCATATAATAGACCACGTCCATGAAAAGCAACATGCGCAGCATCCAGGGCATCTTTGATACAGTATAGCTCCTTTAATACTTCTACAAGTTGATATCATAAGAACTATGGTATTGCATGCATGAACTGAGTTTGTTTCTGGTAAATTAACACAAGCATACACAAAGGTATAAGGCATTGTAGATATAATAATCTGTTTCAAACCATACCTTCTTTCCTCGGATGACAACATTAGGTTCACCTTGGATCACCATGTATTTTGTGCCTCCAAGAAAAAGACCAGTTGGTGCAAGAGTACCAGGCTCATCGAAGTCCTTCATGATGGCAGCAATCTCTTCAGGCTTGTACTGGAACAAGAAGCAGGAAACATGAACATGAGAACACAGGGCGGGGAAAAAAAGTAGATGGGTCATCATGTGAACACAAGGATGTAAAATTGAAGACACTAAGACACCCTGTATATATAAGTATACCATTTTAAACTCAGTCTCTGGTAGAATAACAAATCAACTGTACAAAGCATCACACAGCCCATGTACATGACAACACCACGACGAAGCCTATGGGTTGTGTACCGCGAGACCTTTTTTCCAAATTACATGATTTTCCTTGGCAATGGAAGAGTGCGTGCTACAAAGTTATGGTTGAACATGCAACGCAAAACACCATTTCCCAACTGAAAGACGCTTTTGATTTTAACAAGCAGCACACACACAAGAGAGAGGGGCATCATAGCAGCACTCGAATCATCATCTAATCAAAACTAAAAATGTGCTTCAGGTCGCACCATTGACACGACGTGGACTGAAACTTATCCAGTGTGCAGTATTTGGTGAGCCTCTAGCAGACACTCTCTGATCATACATGTAAATCAATTTCTGCAAGCTTGCTGCCGGACCATTTCGACTTCTGAGAACAGCATAATTTCATGAGTTGAAAGTCTAATCGAGCTACCAACCGGATCATATTCACACGCCAACAACACAAATCCTGCCATCCCTAAATCTACTATACCCACATCAGCAAGCTCAGACTCAACTATATTCACATCAAACGGCCACAGAAACACCCGCAGCAACAACCACAGCTTGGACGACTTGGATCCGCATCTCGCCTCAGCGATCAAGATCCGGACCTACACCCGCCCCGATCCGGCCGGTCCCCGCGGCGAGCGGATGGCGGCGGGGGCAGATCTAGAGTCGCGCGAATGCAGATCAGCGGCAGGAGCACGGAGCAGAGCTAAACAAGCAGAGCGGCCGGAGATGAGTAGGGATGCTACCTGGGGGAAGTTCGGGGACTGCGCCCAGACGCTGCCGTCGTGGCCTACGATGGCGGCGGAGGTGAGATGCTGGCCTTCGATCTCGCACATCAGGTGCTCGTCGACGTACGTCTGCCACGACATCTTGCTCCGGCGCGCTTCCTCCTCCTCCTGCTCCGGCGACGACTTCGCTTTCGCTACTTCGGCTGGGGTCTGCTTGGTTCGCACGCGGTCTCTCGGCTGGACGGCTGGGCAGGGCTGGGTGGGGAATATATCGGTTGCGTTACGTGTGGGCGACTAGCGTGAGGGCGAGGCCTTGGAATGGAACCCTACTTTTCCTCCACTTTTCGTTTATTTTTATTTTTTCTCTTTTTTCAATTTATTCTGCTGCTTAAGTTTTTATTCTACGCGTAAATTAGAATTTTGTATATTTTCATGTGAGTGGTGGAATAATTTTAGGTACTTATTGCTGATGAATGGTTGTGAGATCATAATAGTGAGCTAGAGAGATAGAGAAAGCCAAAGAAATATGATCCAAATTTCCTTGAGATGATTGGCGTTGGATTTGCAATCCAAATGATGCAAGGCGTTCTTCCTCCTCCAAACAATCTTCTTATTTTCCACTTGTGTTTCTTTCTCATATCTTCAACCTAGGAACGGAATCGAACCGGAAAATCATATCTCGGCCTATTTTCTACATATATCTTGCTCTCTTTTTTGTTTCTAGAAAATTATTTAAATGTGAAGAAAAGTATTAGTTGAGAATTTTTACAATGATTGAAAAAAATAAGAGTCATCTATCTGACAGAATCGTACGGTAATCAAGATAGAAAGTACCTAGAAATACGTAGACTAAAGTATCTAGTAGTACAAAAATGTGGGACCAAGTACTAAAAAGTGGGGAACGAATACTAATTTCATTTATTTTTTGTAAATACTTTTCATTGATCAACAGCTAGAAAAAATTCAAGGCAAAAGTACTTCAAAGTACCCATTGGTACAATCATGGTAACAAAGCTCCATTCTTTTCACGTGACGGTGAGTTCTAATATTATGAAGTTGTTACGAATAGCGACATTGGAAGAGAAACCGAACTCCTTGTATCTAGTTGAGTGAATGTATGCGAGCGCTTAACTATTTAAGTAAGGCTAATAAGCTTGCAGTTTGAGAATTATAAACCGTAATTTATCATTATGTTATGTGGATACGTGATGTATTGTGTTGGCCAATTAATAATTGTAGTTGTTACTATTTTTGTCTATGTGTTGTATCTTTTTTATTCGTGTCGGTTACCTGCATGTTTCTTTTCGTGTTTGTTCTCTTTATATCCTTTGAAACAATTTTCGTTTACAGTCTTCATTTCCATTTCTGATTTCATTTCGGAGGCAAAAATGTGTAGATGAAAATGAGTGAGGGGTTTTTTCGACTGCTTTTATTACTACCCAGTCTCCTACTACTGAAGACACCGCCAATCCCCCTCTACCGCCACTAATGACGCTCCACGCTGCCCACATCACTCACCGGCGATCTTCCACCTCCTCGTTGCGATTCTCCAACTCTGCTAAGCTGGCCTACTTTTGTATATATAAGCATAGATAAATTATGACATAAACTAGCTAAGACTCTAAGACTCCATTTTTCTTTGGTGAACTAAGAAGTCACTATTGGGGCAGGCTAAACTCACAATAGCAATAGTGTCCTGAAAGAACTTACAATGACAATAGTACAGAGCTGAAATCGAAGATTCAAAAACAAAATGTGCTACTTTTTTTTATTTCCATTGCTTGTTGAGGCCTTTCTTACTTTTTATTTCGGTTGCTTGTTGAGACCTTTCTGTCATCTGTCAATGACATCAGATGACTAATCCGGATCTATTCAATGTAACCGTATTATTTTATCTTCAGATCCGATCAGGTGATCTGAAATCGGATGGCGACCGGAATAACAGGTGGCCAAACTTGGCAGCCGCAGAACTGGAGTAACCCAATTGAGTCATTGTACAGTTCAAATTGACCCTTTAGTCGTGCGGCACACTCAAATCATATCTTTTCTGAATACCAGTCCAGAACAAACTCTATAAACAAAACCAGATATTTTGACTATGCATTTGTAAAATAATTCCACAGGTTATTGCTCAATTCAAATTTTCGGCTATCCTGAAACCATTTTGTCTCGTACAAAATCACCAGAGGTCCATTCAATGAATTTCTCATGGAGGTACATACCGTTTCAAAATAAAATGATGAAGAACCGCAAAAAAAAAAGTACACACGGGCAAAGTGGATGAATATGGACAATTTTATGACTCCCGAAATATTATGCCGATGGCAGCTGCCGTCCTTAGTTCCTTGCAGATCTGCACACCGCTTCACTCATAAACTGGTCATGGGGAGAACATGCACGCACCTCAAACACCCAATGTCCAGTGATCATTCATCAGATCCGAGAAGGAAACAAACATGACAGCATCTTAATCATTGGCCTTGACGGGGTAGTCTTCTGGCAAGACAAGCTGGCATCCTCTGTAAGAGCCACTGGGACATCATTGCCATCCAAATCTGCTTCTGTTACCGGTACGGCATCCCCTGCTGGAGATGCTGTTGCGGAATTGCTTGTTACAGCAGAAACCTCAGCGTTCTTCTTGCTGAATTCTTGAACCACCTGCGACAAAAAAATCCGGCTAGAATAAATAAGAATTTTCGTTGAATAATGAGTTAAACTGTCTTGCACTCTTCTTCCACGTGAATAGGTTTGCAAAGGCTTTCAGGACCTTCGAGAAACATTCAGAATCCCCAGCGATAACTCGGCATTACATCTATCTAATCAATGGGATTTATTTGGGTCCATTAGGAGTAAATTTGGTCCCAGCTATATAAATTGGTGCATTATCACTCACCAGAAAAGAGTGGCTGAATGTCACAATCCAAACAGCTAGCAGATTGCAGCATTGCTCTGCAAATATGAGTGCCATGTTTACATCACCTTTGAATCACAAGCAGAACGTTCTCTTCCACTAAGAAAACATTTTAAATATAGGCAGTCATGCAGTAGGAGTAACAACAACAGTACTCATGTTCCTACTGCAACCAGATTATTTCCTTACTGAGGAAGAAAAGGCCCTACTCAATTATATCATTAGGATAAATTGGGAAAATTGCAATTACCACCAATAAGTGTGCATCTTTCAGTGCATATAAATTATTTAAAGGAGACCCATTCTTGCAACTACCCAAGCTCAAGAAAATCGCAGCAGGGGGAAGTGAAATCAGAAAATCTTGTTAGTGCAAAGAATTCGCATGTTTTAAGATGCAAGAGATGAGAGTCGGTGTGTATACTGTACCTTCCATTGCGAAGGTGTCAACAGCACTCGAGCCCTCTTAGATCGTACATATTCAAAAGCTGTTTCAGGTTCCATCTTCTTGTACTTTACCTGGTGAAACCAAGGACCATACAGATATCATGGATTGCACTAAGATGCAATTGTAAATCAATTCCAACAGGTAGTATGTTATAACTTCATTCTAATTATTACCTAGAGTTCTCAGCTCAAATGTTGACTTCATATTATTCTTACTAAAAGATAGATAACTAAATTTACCAGATAGCACAAGACAATGGTTGTACTTCGGCCTCTTCCAGCTTTGCAGTGGACATATGTTACTTTCCCAGAAGATGCATTCCCTAATTAAAAGGTGCAGAAGTGTTATATTGAAGAGAAGGAAAGTTGCTGAAAAAAAAAAGGAAGTGACGTCACAAATGGCCAACAACTTAATCAGTAAATCTGGGTGGTCAATTCATAAACTACTATTAAATTCAAAAGGATCACTTTGGGCATAATCTGTGTCTCACTTACTATGAATGAAATCAACAGCTTGATTAATATCCACAAGTGAAGGAGCGAACATATAATCTCTTGTAGGAATAACAAGGTGATCAATCCCACGTGACTGTAAGTTTCAGCAGAGCAGCATTTACATCAACGTATTTCTGATTGATTAACTTAGGTTGGAGCAATTCTGTTCCCAAGTGGCATATGGTAAGATTAATGAAACTTCGAAGTACCATAGGATATGTGAAATTGCATATAACTTTTAATATAAAAAGGTAAAGAACTTGTAAGCCACTTGCCTGATACATTGACGATGGTACCAAAGTCTCAAATGGTTCATTTAAGGTTATCACGCCATGTACCCCAAGCTTCTGCAAACGTGAAACATCCCTGCGAAATGGAACCGCTCCAAGCAAAATGAACTGGTACAAAGGTCAATATTTGCATCTGTATAATCAGATCAAAGATATGTATGACTCACACTCATCAAATGGAAATATCTGCTCAACCACAAAGGAAATAATTTAACTCCATAACCATATGTAAACACTAAACCAAGACTAGCCATAATTAAACCCCAGGTACGAAGCTAAATTAATGCACGCAGAATTACAGATAATGCAACTATGACATTCTTTGGAGCGGACAAAAATGAAGTCAGCACCATCTGGAAAACCTAGCATGCTGCAGCTGCATTTCATCCATGATGGGCTATGCTTCACAGGTTACTCGGTTCTAAAAAATTACTCCATTTATATGCTAGTTGCTAATGCTAAAATTGTTAACCTTACTCGCAACGAAAAGCATGGAGCAGGCTCCTAATCCTAACGGGTCGAGAAAATTCAAAACCTCGTGTTAATCACTCGCTCGCTGTTATGGGGGAAACGGAAACGATGATTCACCTGATGGACCTCGTCCCACCACCGGAACTCGGCCTGGGCCTTGCTCCGCACCACGTTGTACAGCAGCGTGGGGTAGAAGAGAACCCTCGCGGCGGCGCCCACCGCGGCCTCCTTAGCCTTCCTCCGCGCCGCCGCCCCCCGTCGGCCGGCCGCCTCCGCGGCCATGGCGAATGCTTGAACGGCAGACCGCAGGTGGGCCGATGGCTTCGAACGGGGACGAAATTGAGATGGTAGGAGATGGTGGCGGGTTGGGATGAGACCAAGAGTAAACAGGTCGCGATTAACGCGAGGTTGGGACGAAATTGGGAGGTCAGGAAGTGGGGGATTGCCGGGGGAACAAGTTTCTCCGTCAAGTCACATTGAGCCTGTATCGGGACCCACGTGTCAGTGACCAATTACTGACCATGTCATGGTATCCATTAACATTCTTACTAGGAAATTCCTTCCAATTTTTAGAGGGTAGATGGCGACAATGTAGGATTGATGGTTTTTATTGCGAAGAATAGAACTTCTTTTTTGAACTAACGTACTCGACGAGCGCGTTTCTATTGATATAGTAGAAAAATACAAGACTACGGCTCTGAGAGGTCATATGCAGGAAAAAAACAACAAACTCGCCCAGTTGGATTGGAACGTCAACACATGTTACCGTTCAACTATACTCACTGTCCGGTTGGATTGGGACATCAACACAGCCAAACTCTATTCATAACAACGACAGAGGAGAAAAGGCACAACCGCAGCTTCCACCTACCATCGCACTCTTGCAGCTATCGAAACATCTGAAGTGTTCCAGCATTGATAGAGGAGCAGAAAGAGCAGACACCACCACACTAAGAGGCCACTGCCATGCAGGACCCAACGCCGCAGTGCTGCTGCACCCAAACCGACCGCCCGACGGCATGAAAAACACTAAGTCCGGAGCAACCCAACGCGCGAGGGCCTCGCTACTTCCGCCATTGGACATCACACTCGCGTGTGCGGGGACCTCCAACCCGCCACATGGCACCATGCTCCGTACTCGTTTCAGGGATTGCCGTCGAGGCAGCAAGAAGAGCCCCCCCCCCCCGCCCCGGGAACTGAACCAAGCCGCCAGACCACCGTCGTGGTTCAAAATCATCACGTTGCTTTCCCCCTCGCACGAAGATACCGCCCTCGAGCCAGAAGACCGAAGATGTCGCCCGCGCCGTCTTTCGACGTTATACCGCACCGGAAGGGTTCACCCATGCTGAACACCCCGTCACCATCCGCTGCAAGCCAAGTCGTCACTGG
Organism: Panicum virgatum; assembly: GCF_016808335.1. Classification (NCBI taxonomy): domain Eukaryota; kingdom Viridiplantae; phylum Streptophyta; class Magnoliopsida; order Poales; family Poaceae; genus Panicum; species Panicum virgatum. Next base: position 4,300,646 of record NC_053139.1, on the reverse strand, counting down.
TTGTCGTTGCCGCTAGCGTTGTCCTTCAAACGCATAACATCCCAAAAATTCACCAAATTAAATCACGTGCTAAATTTGTTTTTCAAAAGTTTTTCGTCGTTGAGCTCAAATCATTTTTCCCGCCCGATCTTCCGAAAAAACCGATCCCGACATCCGAATCAATCGCCGTCCCGTCTCCCTGTTCGCCCTTATCCTGCGCGTCACGCCCGACCGGCGCGCGTGCGCGTCCGGCCGCGGTCGCCGCCGCGAATCTCTCTCTTTCTCTCTTTCTTTCTCTATTTCTCTCCTTTTCGTTTTCTTTTTCCTTTTTCCATTTTCCTTCCTTTTCTTTTTTTTCCTCCTTCTCCTTCCTTCCTTCCCTCTCTCCTTTCCCCGCACGCTGAGCAGCTCGCCGCCGCCTGGCTCCCCAACCACGCCTGCCTGCTCGCTGCCAAAGCAGCTCGCCGCCGCCCTCTACCCACGCGCGCATGGGCTCGCCGCGCTCGGCGCACCGTGCCGCGCACGCCACGACGCCCGCGCCACGCCACAGCTGCCTGCCCAAGCGCCGCACGCGTTCCACGCGGTCCCAAAGCTCGCCGCGCCTCCCGCTGGTCGGCACCACCGCCGCCTTCCTGTGCCCGCCCTCGCCGCCGGCCCCGCACACGCACGCACTGCTCACATAGCGCCGCCGCCTCGCCGCTCGAGCCGCTCAGCGACAAGCACAGCGCCCAGGGCCCCCCCATGTGCTCGTCCTCCTCAGCGCACCGCTCGAGCCATCCCGTCACCCGTACCGCCACCGCGAATCGCGCCGCCGCTCCACGATGCCGCAACGACTCCAAGCGCCATTAATGGCTGTCCTCGGAGCTCGCTAGCTGGCCACCTGCCCCGCCCTCTCCACCGTCTCTCCCAGCCTATAAGTAGAACCTTCGCGCAGCTCTCGGCCACCACCACCGCCTCCGCACCGCGTGCCTTCCTTCCCAGCCGCAGCGCCACCGCCACGGTCGCCTCTGCTGCTCGCCACCCGCCGCCGTGGGCCGACCTCCTCGCTCCATCTCAGCCCAAGGTGAGGAGAGCAGCAGGGTGCCCTCGCTTCCCTCGTCATTTTCCCCTAGCCCTAGACGCCACCGGGACCTGCAGCGCTGCCGCCACACCGGCCAGGGCCGGCCGCCGCCTCTACGGGCCGCCACCCCTCAAATCAAGGAGGGGAATCGATTTCCCGTACACCCCTCCTCCTTTCCCCCTCCTTCCCGGCCGCCGCAAGCCCCTGGGCCGCCGGCCCCAAGGCCGCCGGCGCCCTGCGCCCTCCCTCCTTTGTTCTGCGCGTGAGGAGGAAGAAAGAGGGCACATTTGCCAAAAAAAACCTCTCTCCTTCCCTGTATTCTATAAAGAGCCCTTCCACTCTTTTGCCTTCTTGCAAAAGAATCCCTGCCCTTTATTATATTCCAAAATAAATCCCTCCCACATATAAACATATTTCTAAATAAACCCCTGACCATTTTCAGAATGACCGGGTACTTTTAAAATATCAATCAAGCCCCTGTCTTCTCAGAAATAATTACAAACAAGTCCCTGGACCCTTGTTTAGACCCTAAACACCTCGTTAACTTATCATTTCATGCGCCAAATAATCTCCGATCGACCTGAAACTTTACCACGCCATTCCTAACATAGTTTTGGCCATGCCATTAGGAAATCGCTCAAAAATATTACACCTATCTCCATATATTAATATTTTCCGATTCGATCTCAACGATAAAAACTTTGTTTCTTTTTCTTAATTGTGTGTTTGTTTGTATACGTCGTAGATCACGGTGTGAACGAGGGAGAACCCATCGACGAGCAGTACTGCGAGTAAGTGAACGAGGACCAGTTCCGCGACCCCGAACCCGAAGGACAGTACCTCGATCAGGACTTCTCGGAAGGCTTTGAAGACGGCAAGTTCAATCCCGCCCTTTGATGCATATTTTGTCCTAGTTTTTATTAACACAACCTATTAGCTTGTTTTACAAAAATGCATATGTTTTGCCTGCTGAAAACATGGTTGGATAGCCACCCCTTGATTTGTTATAACCATTCCTTGACCACCTAAATTAATGTCTGAATGTGATGCGTTTGGACGTTAATCGTTGCTAGAACGCTTAGGACCTTAAACACGATACAACTTGTTTTATAAAGAAAATGCGTGAGTGTGTGTGGGAAGGGAAAATGTGAAATTTTCGAAAGATGAGTATAGACGGGATGGATGGCACTTCTGTGTGAATTGCCAAATGGTGTGCTCATACCCGAGTGGTAGAGCAGGGAAGGGAGATATCCATCTTGTCACAACTAAGGACCGAGTTGGTGTGTCATCTCACCTAACTCCACTATCGTGCAAACCACTCGACCGTTGAATGGGCAACGGCTTAGCATAAACCCCACTAGTTAGTCTGATAGCCATCAGGAGAGCTGAGAGCAACGGGTGACCAAGGAGAAGGGATATGCTATGTGTGACTTATGCCCCGGTTATACCTCGGTGATAGGTCGATGACCCCTTGGTAGATCCCGTGGTGGCTAGTCAGGTCTAGCTAAGGTGGGTAATGGCTTTGTTGGGATCTGCACCGTTACTAAGGTGATCGTGCTGTGGTACCCCACTTGTGGGTAAAGTTGCATACCTCTGCAGAGTTAAGAATCTATTCGAATAGCCGTACCCACGGTATTGGGCGAGTTACGGTGTGGTCACATAACTAGTGTTTCTTCTGGGATTGGATGGGTTGGCGTGAGTTGTTTTGGAAAAGTGTCCGGCAGTTGTGCCGTGTGCTACGGCGGATGAGGAGTCCGGTAGCAGCTTAAAACTTGGATTCTGTGTGGGTCAACACTACGTGTTACCCAGTAAAAGGAAAAACTTGCTTTGAAAATCCTTCAAATGAACCCCTGCATAAAAATTTGCTTTCCGCAAAATAAACCCTAGCCTTCTCCTTGATTTACCCTGTGCATTATATTCTATTTATACCCCCTCCGTGGGTGTGGTTGAACTTGCTGAGTACGTTTGTACTCACCCCATTCTTAATTTTTACAGAGGAAGATCCAGACTTCATTCCCGAAGACGTTGAGTAGAGGTTCCGTCCTGCACCCAACCTTGCCTGTGGATAGGGTCACCCGCAGGAAGATCCGTATGGCGCAAGACTCTGATGACCCCATCTTCGTAGTTAATATCATTGTGTGAGTGTTAGTTGTTATCCCCGCGATAGTGGCGCTTCACTGCCCACTTCCGCGTAGAGTTGTACGGTGATGTACCATCTGATGTAATAAAAGTGTTATCAGCCTCCTGGGACTGATATTGTATCACTTTTAAATCTTCTCTTATGAGGGGATACTTCAGGTGGTATCAGAACCGTAAGTTGGCCGTAGGACGTGACCCTTAGGATCGAAACCCTTTTCAGGCCTTTTCACATTAGGATTTTTCCTTACTTAATCCTTTTTCCACACAAACACTCACCGCTGATTCTTGCCCTGTTCCAGATGGCTGACAATGGATGGAGTGGCGGAATCTACCACGCAGAGCCCGGCCTTCCTAAGTTATTGATACTCAGCCTGGAACGCATCGGAGTGGTGGACCCACCAGAGTATGTCTACCGGGAATACGACTCCAGGGGCACTCTTCGGTGCGACGTGATGATTTTCGTGGGAAGAAGCACCCGCTACCCTGACGTAGACCCCTGGTTCATCTCCACCACTGGCTTTCGCTTCCCAGACACCTACCAAAAGGCCGCACGAAAAACCCTGCGACGTCTACATGTGGTCTACAAGCATCATCTCCAGCGGACTTCTATGGGATTTTTCCCGCCTACTGAAGGAAGAGGACGCTCATGGATTGCCCGGATGAGAGGACTTGGGAGAGAAGAAGAAGACCTAGAAGATACGGTCTCCCACCTATCCATCTACCTCACCGGCCTGGATGAACTTTACCGCGAATAGGCGGCACAACTGAAGCACCAAATCCATAGGGCAGAAAAGGCAACCCAAGAACTGGAGGAACAACGGACAAGAGCCGCACACGCCGAGTATTCCCTAGCCTCTCTCCAAGCCCAATGGCAAGAGTATGAGGCTCGCAGAGGAATAGGTGGGTGGATAGAGGAAGAACCCGAAGAAACCCATTGGGATAGAGGTACTCAGACCGAAGATGATGTGATGGAACAATGTCTTCCACCAAAGAAGTGCCCTATCCGGACCGAGGAAGAGTCCCCATGATAGGAGTAGCACTCCAAGCTAGAACCCTATCCTAATAATCATGTATCCATGAAAACTGTATCCCTCCATGTTGTAATAATAAGTACCATCTACCCCCTTTTGTACCCAAATATTCGTGCAAAACTTGTTCACTCTACCTTTGCTTTCAGATGGCTGAGGAAGGATGGACCCAGGGCAATTGCCAAGCTGCACCTGGCTTCCCCAGCCTTTTGATCAACGCCCTGGAGAGCCTTGGCGTTACGGAACGCCTAAGGTACTACATCAGAGAGTACGAGCACCATGGTACCCTCCGCTGCAGGGTGATCCTGGTCATCGCCAGAAGTGACCACTACCCCGACATCCAGCCATGGCGAGTGACCGCCACAGGGTTTAGGCACCAAGACACCTATCCCTTGGCCGTCAGGAAGGCGTTCCGTTATCTATGCCGGAGTTTTGAAAGACAACTCGCCCCTACACCAATGAGGTTCTTCCCGCCGGCCAGCAGAACCCCAGTTTGGGAAGCTCGTATGAGAAGCCTGGAACGGCGCCGCCATGAAGAAGACCCCCTGTACCAAGTGGCTACCTACCTAGCCTCCTTGGATCAGCTCTTTGACGAGCAAGCCAGCATCCTGAGGGAGCAGACCCATCGAGCCGAACAAGCAGAGCTCGCGGTGAGACTGTAACAGATACGGGCAGCCCAAACCGAAGCAAGAGCCGCAGCCGCGGTCAGCAGCGAAGCAGTTGCCCAGGAGAGCCTCAGGCAAGCACGAGACCGGCGTATGCAAGAATGGACCAGAAGCGGAACGCCAGTCCCGGCAATTGGGGATGACCATGTTCTACTCGGGACACCCGTCATAGGATGGGGACCACTCTTGAGAACTCCACAAGCCCCACCCGAGAACCCTGAAGGGTCTACTGCCGCCGTTGAAAGAGAAGCTGCTGTGCAACCATTGGAAAATGGAAACCTAGACGACGGCGAGCAAGGACTACTCGCACACTCTGTCCCAGAAGAAGGCTCGCCCCGCGAGTAGAATGCCCGACGCCATCCTAGTATTGTACCCTCCCAGCCCCTTTGGCTTAAGTTGTACCCTTAAGTGTAAACCTGTACCCGGACGTGTAGTACGCGTTTTAATCTCGTCCCCGTGTTGTACCCTTGCAACAATAAAGTTGTTTGTGCTTGTTGTTTGCTATGCTTGTGTGCTTGTTGTTAGTTTGTGTGCTTTTCGGCGGAATGTAGATTCTGCCTTTTCAAAAATACGAATAAAACAACTTAAACATCACTTAATCCTAACCCCAATCTCACAAAGACTCTACCCCATCTACAGATGGCTTCCCGAAGCGGTACGAGGGCCTCCCGCAACCGGACCCCTGCAGCCGCTGATGCAGGAGTACAACCTAATGGACAGAACCCTCCTCAGGAAGAACAAGAAGTGAGCCAGAACAGAGAAAAAAATCAAGGAGAAGTGCCACTGCCACTGCCACCACCACCACCCCTCGGGGACATGGCACAGATAATACACAACCAGACCCTCATACTGGAAACACTGGCCAATGCCCTCGTCAACAAGCGGCAACGAGAGCAGACCATGAACGACAAGCTGACAGCTTTTCTGAGGACCAAGCCGCCCTCCTTTGCCGGATCCAGCAACCCCTTGGATGCAGACGACTGGCTGCGTGTGATCCAGAGGAAGCTCGAGCCATTCGAATGTCCAGATCGAGACAAAGTTCTCCTGGCAGCTCACCAACTCACTGGAACTGCCTTAGCATGGTGGGAAAATTACTGTGCCGCTGCCGAAGATGCCTCCACCATCACGTGGAAAGAATTTGTGAAGGAGTTCCGCCGCTATCATATCCCCTCAGCCACCATGAAGCGTAAGGCGGATGAGTTCCGAGCACTGCAACAAGGAAGCATGTCAGTAGAAGAGTACACCTACCAGTTCATGGAGCTGGATCGATATGCACCAGAGGAAGTGAACGATGATGAAAAGAAGCAGGACATGTTCAAGAAGGGATTGAACCCAAAACTCTGGACCTTGCTTACCCCTTAGATCTACCCCGACTTCAATACTCTGATGAACAAGGCTATTCTCACAGAGGGGGCCAAAATTGAAGAAAGGAAGGATAACAAGCGCAAGTTTCTGGAAAGCAAGGCCCGCCAGCATGACCGCTTCCAGAAACCAAGGAATTCCAGCAATATGGCACCAAGATATCAGTCCCTAATGCAATATAGGACTCAGTCCCAGGTGACAGGGCCACAGGCCCATAACACAGTTTAGGAGCCAGAACACCATGAAGACCCTGCAGAGTAATGCAAGCCAAGTCACCACCAACAACAGCAATGCTAGGGCCTGTTTCAACTGCCGAGAGATAGGGCATTTCATTGCCAACTGCCCATACGCCAAGAACAAGCCTGCTACATCAGCCTTCTCCAACACGGTAAATGGACCAAGACCAGTTCTGTCAGGTGCCAACCGAGTGCCCATCCGCAACAACAGCAACACCAACAACAACAGTCAGCTGATGAGGTAGCCCCAGCAGTCATTTGGACGAGCCCGCGTCAACCACATCAACGCGCAGGAGGCTCAAGGAGCTCAGGGCGTAGTGCTCGATGAGTACCTAGTCAGCTCAGCTCTTGCAACAGTACTATTTGATTCTGGAGCATCACCCTCATTCATATCCTCAAGTTTTGTGGAAAAGCACAATATACCTACAGTACTACTAAAAACACCCCTATTAACCCGGACGCCTGGAGGTGACATCAAGTGTCAACTAGGTTGTCTACGGGTAAGGATCAATTTAAGTGGGGTAGAATTTCTAGCAGACCTAGTAGTATTTAAGTCTAAAGGAATAGACGTGATCCTTGGAATGGACTGGTTAAGCCGACACAATGGTCTCATAGGTTGTACTGACAAGGTGGTACACCTAACGGACCCAGAATGAGTACGAGTGACATGCCATACCCGGGGAAGTGGATCTGACCCAATGGTGTTTAGCATGGAAGCAAAGTCCTTGGAAGAAGTCCCAGTAGTAAACGAATACCCAGATGTTTTCCCTAAAGAATTCCCCGGAATGCCACCAGATAGGGATATAGAGTTTGTCATCGATCTTGTCCTTGGAACCTCTCATATAGCCAAGAGACCCTATAGGATGGCAGCCTCTGAATTGGTAGAACTAAAGAAGCAACTGGAAGAACTACAACAAATTGACTTCATCAGGCCAAGCTCGTCGCCTTGGGGAGCCCCAGTCCTATTTGTCAAGAAGAAAGATGGGAGTATGAGGTTGTGTGTAGATTACCGGGTGCTGAACGAAGTTACCATCAAGAATAAGTACCCCCTCCCCAGGATTGATGACCTTTTTGATCAGCTAAAAGGAGCTAAGTACTTCTCCAAAATTGATCTGAGGTCAGGATATTTTCAGCACAAGATTAGGGAAAGTGACATTCCAAATATAGCTTTTGTCACCCGTTACGGGCAGTTTGAGTTCACGGTGATGTCTTTTAGACTCACCAATGCACCTGCATATTTCATGAATCTCATGAACAAGGTGTTTATGGACGAGTTACATAAGTTTGTCGTAGTCTTTATTGACGACATACTTATTTACTCCAAGAGTGTCCAGGAACACGAGCAACATCTGAGGGTAGTTTTGGAAAAGTTGAGAGCAAACAAACTCTATGCAAAATTCAGCAAATGTGAATTTTGGCTAGAGAAAGTGGCTTTTCTTGGACATATTCTGACCGCAGAAGGAGTAGCAGTCGACCTTGAGAAAGTCGAAGCGGTTTCCAATTGGCAGCAACCAACTAATGTTAGTGAAATCAGAAGCTTCCTGGGATTAGCTAGGTATTATCGAAGATTTATCGAGGGATTCTCCAAGATAGCCCGGCCCATGACGGAACTACTTAAGAAGGAAAAAAAGTTCGTCTGGACAGAATCCTGCGAAAGAAGTTTTCAGGAATTGAAGCGAAGTTTGACAACCGCTCCTGTACTAACCCTACCGGACATTCATCGGGATTTTGTCATTTATTGTGATGCATCCCGACAAGGATTAGGGTGTGTACTGATGCAAGACGGGAAAGTTGTTGCGTATGCTTCCCGCCAACTCAGGCCTCATGAGCAGAACTACCCAACACATGATTTGGAGTTTGCAGCCGTAGTGCATGCCCTCAAGATTTGGAGACACTACCTGATTGGAAACAGGTGTGAGGTATACACGGATCATAAGAGCCTCAAGTATATCTTTACCCAACCAAACCTGAACCTCAGGCAAAGAAGATGGTTAGAACTGGTTAAAGATTATAATGTGGAAATCCATTACCACCCGGGTAAAGCTAATGTGGTAGCTGATGCCTTAAGCCGAAAATCTTATGGACCCAAGAATGTCCATCTGCAGGAAGAGATGGCACGATTGAATGTGCACATTGTCCCCCGAGGTTCCATTCGCATGATGAGCATTCAATCTACTCTGGAGGATAAAATCAGAAAGGCCCAAAGTTCGGACAAGGACTTAATTGAAATCTGAATGCAGACTGGCGAAAATAAGGCACCAGATTTTAGAGTGGATAGTGAAGGAACTTTATGGTACAAAAATAGAATTTGTGTGCCCCAGAAAGGAGACTTTCGGCAAATAATTATGGATGAAGCCCATAACTCGGCCTACTCCATTCACATAGGATCCACCAAAATGTATATGGATTTAAAACAAAAATATTGGTGGAAAGGAATGAAGGCGGATATTGCACGATTTGTTGCCCATTGTGATACGTGTCAAAGGATCAAGGCCGAACATCAGAAGCCAGCAGGATTGTTACAACCCCTACCCATCCCGGTTTGGAAATGGGATGAGATAGAAATGGACTTTGTAGTGGGCTTGCCCAGAACACAGAAAGGACATGACTCTATATGGGTAATAGTGGATCGACTCACCAAAGCGGCTCATTTCATACCCGTGCGGACCAATTACAGTGGGGGAAAAGCTAGCTAAGCTTTATGTGGAAAATATAGTAAAGTTGCATGGTGTGCCTAGCATAATTGTATCAGATAGAGGGACACAATTCACCTCTAGGTTTTGGAAAAGTTTGCATAAAGCCATGGGCACTAAATTGGATTTCAGCTCCGCCTATCATCCACAAACGGATGATCAAACAGAAAGGGTAAATCAGATTATGGAAGATATGTTGAGAGCATGTGTCCTTACCTATGGCAAGGATTGGGAACAAAGTTTACCCTATGCAGAATTCTCATACAACAACAGTTACCAGGCAAGCCTAGGCATGTCGCCATTCGAAGCCCTTTATGAAAGAAAATGCAGAACTCCTCTGATGTGGTCAAAAGTTGGAGAACGTGCCTTAGTAGGACCCGCACTCATAAAGGAAGCGGAAGAAAGAGTGGCCGAGATCAGAGAAAAGCTGAAGGCCGCCCAGTCTAGACTAGACCTGGGCAAATGTCGGGTCGGGTCGGGTTCGGGTCGGGTCAAGGTCGGGTCACGGGTCGCATAGGACGGCCCGCGCCCGACCCGTACCTATCACCGGGTCGGGTCGGGTTGGCCCGTGCACCCTGCGCGGGCGTGTCGGGTCGGGTTTTTTTCGGGTTGGGTCGGGTTTTTTGGCCTTTGGGTCGGGTTTTTTCGGGTTGGGTCGGGTTTTGGGTCAAAAATCACGGCCCGTGCCCGGCCTGTTGATTGTTGCGGGTCAAAAAATACGGCCCGCGCCCACCCGCCACGTAGCTCGGGTCGGGTCGGGTCGGGTTTTTTTCGGGCGGGTTGGGTCGGGTTGTTCGGGTCGGGTGACCCATGCCCAGGTCTAGTCTAGACAGAAGAGCTACGCAGACAAGAAGAGACGAGAAATAAGTTACAACTCGGGAGAGTTCATATACCTTAAGGTTTCACCCATTCGGGGAACCCGAAGATTTCAAGTACAAGGAAAGTTGGCCCCTCGGTACATTGGACCGTACCAAGTTCTGAAGAAAGTCGGAGCCGTAGCATACCGTCTGGAGCCACCAGAAGAAATGTCAGATATACACCCAGTGTTTCATGTCTCCCAACTAAGAAGGTGTTTGAGGGTACCCGAGACAGAACACGTGCCAGTAGAAGCGATAGATTTGCAGCCAGACCTGCGATACCAGAAAGTACCTGTCAAGATTTTGTACACTGTCACTAGGAGGACAAGAAACTCCGAAGTACGGATTTGCAGAGTTCAATGGAGCAGACACGGAGTAGAAGAAGCTACATGGGAGCATGAAGATGCTCTGAAGATAGAATTTACCCATCTATTTAGGAGCCAGCCGAATCTCGAGGACGAGATTCATTTTAAGTGGGGTAGGTTAGTAACATACCAAAAATTCACCAAATTAAATCACGCGCTAAATTTGTTTTCAAAAGTTTTTCGTCGTTGAGCTCAAATCATTTTTCCCGCCCGATCTCCCGATCTTCCGAAAAACCCGATCCCGACATCCGAATCCATCGCCGTCCTGTCTCCCTGTTCGCCCTTATCCTGCGCGTCACGCCCGACCGGCGCGCGTGCCCGTCCGGCCGCGGTCGCCGCCACGAATCTCTCTCATTTTCTCTCTCTCTCTCTCTTTCTCTCTTTCTCTCTTTCTTTCTTTATTTCTCTCCTTTCCTTTTTCTTTTTCCTTTTTCCATTTTCCTTCCTTTTCTTTTTTTCCTCCTTCTCCTTCCTTCCTTCCCTATCTCCTTTCCCCACACGCTGAGCAGCTCGCCGCCGCCTGGCTCCCCGACCATGCCCGCTCGCTCGCTGCCAAAGCAGTTCGCCGCTGCCCTCTACCCACGCGCGGTGCATGCCTACCCAGCCCGCGCACCCCGCCTTCCCAGCGCGCCGAGCACCCCTGGGCCGTGCGCACGCGCGCGCAAGCACGGGCTCGCCGCACTCGGTGCACCGAGCCGCGCACGCCGCGACGCCCGCGCCACACCACGGACGCCTGCCCAAGCACCGCACGCGTTCCACGCGGTCCCGAAGCTCGCCGCGCCGCTCGCTGGTCAGCACCACCACCACCTTCCTGTGCCCGCCCTCGCCGCCGGCCACGCACACGCGCGTACTGCTCGCACAGCGCCGCCGCCTCGCCGCTCGAGCCGTTCAGCGACAAGCACAGCGCCCAGGGCTCCTCCATGTGCTCGTCCTCCTCGGCGCACTGCTCGAGCCATCCCGTCACCCGTACCACCACCGCGAATTGCGCCACCGCTCCACGATGCCGCAACGACTCCAAGCACCATTAATGGCCGTCCTCGGAGCTCGCTAGCCGGCCACCTGCCCCGCCCTCTCCACCGCATCTCCCGGCCTATAAGTAGCACCTTCGCGCAGCTCTCGGCCACCACTACCGCCTCCGCCACCGCGTGCCTTCCTTCCCAGCCGCAGCGCCGCCGCCACGGTCGCCTCTGCTACTCGCTACCCGCCGCCGTGGGCCGACCTCATCGCTCCATCCCAGCCCAAGGTGAGGAGAGCAGCAGGTTGCCCTCGCTTCCCTCATCATTTTCCCTAGCCCTAGCCACCACCGGGACCCTGCAGCGCCACCGCCCGCCGCCATGGCGCCACCTCTACGGGCCGCCACCCCTCAAATCGAGGAGGGGAATCGATTCCCCGTACACCCCTCCTCCTTTCCCCCTCCTTCCCGGCATCCGCAAGCCCCAGGGCCGCCGGCCCCAAGGCCGTCGGCGCCCTGCGCCCTCCCTCCTCTGTTCTGCGCGTGAGGAGGAAGAAGGAGGGTACATTTGCCAAAAAACCCCCTCCCCTACCATCTATTCTATAAAGAGCCCTTCCACTCTTTTGCCTTCTTGCAAAAGAACCCCTGCCCTTTATTATATTCCAAAATAAATCCCTCCCCCATATAAACATATTTCTAAATAAACCCTTGACCATTTTCAGAATGACCCGGGTACTTTTAAAATATCAATCAAGCCCCTGTCTTCTCAGAAATAATTACAAACAAGTCCCTGGACCCTTGTGTAGACCCTAAACGCCTCGTTAACTTAGAATTTCATGCGCCAAACAATCTCCGATCGACCTGAAACTTTACCACGCCATTCCTAACATAGTTTTGGCCATGCCATTAGGAAATCGCCCAAAAATATTACACCTATCTCCATATATTAATTGTTTCCGATTCGAGCTCAACGATAAAACATTTATTTCTTTTTCTTAATTGTGTGTTTGTTTGTATACGTCGTAGATCACGGTGTGAACGAGGGAGAACCCATCGACGAGCAGTACTGCGAGTAAGTGAACGAGGACCAGTTCCGTGACCCCGAACCCGAAGGACAATACCTCGATCAGGACTACCCGGAAGGCTTTGAAGACGGCAAGTTCAATCCTGCCTTTGATGCATATTTTGTCCTAGTTTTTATAAACACAACGTATTAGCCTGTTTTACAAAACTACATATGTTTTGCCTGCTGAAAACATGGTTGGATAGCCACCCCTTGATTTGTTATAATCATTCCTTGACCACCTAGATTAATGTTTGAATGTGATGTGTTTGGACGTTAATTGCTGCTAGAACGCTTAGGACCTTAAACACGATACAACTTACTTTATAAAGAAAATGCGTGAGTGTGTGTGGGAAGGGAAAATGTGAAATTTTTGAAAGATGAGTATAGACGGGATGGATGACACTTCTGTGTGAATTGCCAAATGGTGTGCTCATACCCGAGTGGTAGAGCAAGGAAGGGAGATATCCATCTTGTCACAACTAAGGACCTAGTTGGTGTGTCATCTAACCTAACTCCACTATCGTACAAACCACTCGACCGTTGAATGGGCCGGCTTAGTATGAACCTCACTAGTTAGTCTGATAGCCATCAGGAGAGCTGAGAGCAACGGGTGACCAAGGAGAAGGGATATGCTCTGTGTGATTATGCCCCGGTTATACCTCGGTGATAGGTCGATGACCCCTTGGTAGATCCCGTGGTGGCTAGTCAGGTCTAGCTAAGGTGAGTAATGGCTTTGTTGGGATCTGCACCGACACTAAGGTGATCGTGCTGTGGTACCCCGCTTGTGGGTAAAGTTGCACACCTCTGCAGAGTTAAGAATCTATTCGAATAGCCGTGCCCACGGTATTGGGCGAGTTACGGTGTGGTCACATAACTAGTGTTTCTTCTGGGATTGGATGGGTTGGCGTGAGTTGTTATGGAAAAGTATCCGGCAGTTGTGTCGTGTGATACGGCGGATGAGGAGTTCGGTAGCAGCTTAAAACTTAGATTCTGTGTGGGTCAACACTACGTGTTACCCAGTAAAAGGAAAAACTTGCTTTGAAAATCCTTCAAATGAACCCCTGCATAAAAATTTGCTTTCTGCAAAATAAACCCTAGCCTTCTCCTTAATTTACCCTGTGCATTATATTCTGTTTATACCCCCTCCGTGGGTGTGGTTGAACTTGCTGAGTACGTTTGTACTCACCTCATTCTTAATTTTTACAGAGGAAGATCCAGACTTCGTTCCCGAAGATGTTGAGTAGAGGTTCCGTCCTGCACCCAACCTTGCCTGTGGATAGGGTCACCCGCAGGAAGATCCGTATGGCGCAAGACTCTGATGACCCCCTCTCCGTAGTTAATATCATTGTATGGGTGTTAGTTGTTATCCTCGCGATAGTAGCGCTTCACTGCCCACTTCCGCGTAGAGTTGTACGGTGATGTACCATCTGATGTAATAAAAGTGTTATCAACCTCCCGGGACTGATATTGTATCACTTTTAAGTCTTCTCTTATGAGGGGACGCTTCAAATGTTGTCCCTCACCGCACTGGAGACTGCAACGCAGTTCCAGGCACCACGGAACTCTGCAAGTGGGCGAACAACAGCCGAGTGATGACCCCCCGGCCACCAACAGAAGAGCAGGCGTCTTGGCGTGAGGTAGGCAACCCCCTTCTCCGCACGCCCTCCGATAGATTTGTAACCACTGACCCAATCAAATCGCTAGCAGCAGGCCGGTCAGCATGCCCTTCTCCAAGGAGGTCACGATGCCCACAGGCGCCGCCGTCGCTCGTCCAGGAGCTGGACCGGGTTTTCACCCAGAGACCTCGTGCAGGAGGATTGCAACTCCAAAATGACGCCCTCAACAGGGACAGCGACGCTCGGAGGCGCCGCCGCCATTTCACCAGAATGAATCTGGCGAGGGCTTTCGCCCGGAGTGCCGGCACCCCACTGCACGCGTTCGTCGCTTCAAGCCGGCACCATCACTGCGGCCGCCCCAACCGAGGGACACCACTGTCGCAGCTCCACAAAGCCCGCTGCCGAAGCTCCATCTCCCTCCGCCGTCCTCGCGACCCGGTAACGCGCCGGCGCCATACCGCACCACCGCACCTCCTCGGTCCGCGCCGCATCTCCTCCTCGCGCCGCTGCTCCACTGCCGCGCGCGCTGGCCACAGCCGCTGCCGTGCGCGCGCACATTTCCCCGCGCGCCGGCCACAGCCCCCATCGCCGCGCCGCACCTCCCTCGCGCCATCCGCACGGCCGCCCGGCGCTTCCACCACACCGCCCCGCGCCGCATCTCCTCCACGCGGCCTCCTCCAGCGGCCAGGCCGTGCCTCTGCCTACCTCGCGCCGCGACGCGCCCTCCACGCTGGCCCCGCGCACCGGCCGCCATGCGCCGCAGACGGGAGCCGCCGCCAACCAAGCACCGTCCGCGCTCAGCCGCCAACCATGGCCGTAGATCCACCCGTGGGGGTGACAGATCCGGCCATAGGTGCGGCGGATCCGGCCGCCAAACCACCGGAGGAGCTCCATCGGCGTCGGGCCGAAGCACGCCTCCGCCCGCACGGCGTGCGCCACCTGCCCGCCCGAGTCCCCCCGCCGCCGCCCTCCTTGCGGGCGCCGGACTTCCGGCCCCCGCTCAGGCGACGGCGAGGAAGGGAGGGGGAAGGGTGAGGGTCCGGCGGCGCAAAGGGCCCCCCGAGTCACCTGCGGGAGCGACGCGGGGGTGGGGGCGCCTATGCAGTAGATTTTCCCAGCGAAGAATAGAACTTGAGAAGAGTGACTTAGAGTAGTCGAGTAGAGGATGAAAGGGATGCTTGGTTGCCCACTGCAGCTCGGCATGCCACACTTCTGTGGCGCCGATTTCCATCGCCACACCCGCCTAACACTGTAGTGTGGCGAGGTGTGACTACAATCCAAACATCTCCGAAAGTGACAAAATTTGGTGTGGGTAAAGGATGAAGTGACAAATTGTGGCTTGGGTCTTTAACATTTTGCCATTCTCAAAATTGGGGTGGATCTTTTTTTTCCACCTTCACCTCGAGTTTCACTTGTGAAGTGGCAAATTGCTATGTAGTTAGATGACGCACATAAGCAAAGCTATTGCGGCTTTGTTCTTGAAGTGCTAATGTGGACAATTTCCAGAGTTAAAGATAATGGTCAAGTGTCATCCTCTTGAGAGTCCTGACTTTTAAAAGATCTTGCTCTCTCAAATGATTTGGCATTGAGTGAGATTCACTAGGTAGCCTTGTGTGGTGATCCAATGACTATTTGTAATTTTTGTCATTATGAGATTGATATCAACGAGTGGACATCTTCCTACAATATAAAGGTTAGAATGAAAGAAGTAAAAGAAAAGACTGTTTTTAATTCGCTAAAAATTTTAATGTTGAAATCTGGTAAATATAGCATGCAACTGCAAATGCTCATAGGTCATACCCAAGGCATTTACGCTGTCAAAGGCTTTAAAAACGGCATGCGAAACACATCCAGAAGTTCAGCACCTTTTAGAGCCTGTTCATTTTCGTAGAAGATTTGATCACAGTTCATTTCTGTAGCGGATTTTGAAGTTTTCGTTTTGTTCGGCTGCCTGTGGTTGATGGTTGATGCTAATTTATTATGAGAGAAAAATATTACTAGCTAATTGATAACTGATGACTAACGCTGATTTAATGATTCATCGGAGCGAACCGAGTCTTTGAACGGAGCCTCGATCAAACTCCGGTGCCTACCGCTCGCTGCCTCGGGCTGAACAGTGGCCGGCGGCAGAGACAACGAATCAGGAATCTGTCACGGACACACCGTACGTGCCGGTCCAGCAGCCAAGGGGAAGGGAACACGAATCGGGGCCCGGTCCCACACTACCGGAAAGACACGCCCGGTCCCACCAAGTGTCAGGCCTCGCATCTCTCCCAGTTCCCCGGTCCGTCTCCTCCGCGTCGTGCCGTCGTCCCCGCCCGCCCGCATCCCATTCGCTCGTCTCCTCCGCCGATCGCCGTCACCCCTCGTCGCCACGCGCACCCCGGTCGCCGCCGTCGCCGTCACCGCTTCCCCCCACAACCACAAAGCCTCCCGGACGCCACCCGCAATGGATTTTTCCACCGCGTCCTCCTCCAGCCCCCATGGCGCCGCCGCCCGCGTCGCGCGCTGCTGACTCGAACCCTGCTGATCCCAGCAGGCCCGCCGCGGGCGCGCCCGAGCCGATCACCGTCCCGAGCCCGCGGGACCACCACCACCACCTGGTCGATCGCCGGGACACGCCTCGGGGACGCGCGTGGGAGCCGGAGCGGAGCCGGCGCGGAGGGGCGATGGACGGAGCGGCGGCGGTCAAGCTGGTGTCCGGCGAGGCCGGGTACGTCCTCGAGGACGTGCCGCACGTGTCGGATTACCTCCCCGATCTCCCGGTGAGTGCCGCCGTCCCGGGCGCGGAGTGGGGGAGGGGGTCGATCTGGTGGGGTTGGCGCGGCCGCGCGGGGAGCCGCTGATCGATCGCTGCTGCTGGAGGCGAGGTTGCTCGCTGCGTAGCATCGTCGCGGTGCGGCTGAATCGTGCGAGAACGTGGAATCTGATAATGATCCGTGCGATCTAAAGTTGTCAGCCACTTTTGTTATTACTCATAATATAATTATAATATAAT
Source organism: Panicum virgatum (assembly GCF_016808335.1). Lineage (NCBI taxonomy): Eukaryota > Viridiplantae > Streptophyta > Magnoliopsida > Poales > Poaceae > Panicum > Panicum virgatum. The sequence goes on along the minus strand of NC_053139.1, from coordinate 4,283,630 downwards.
GCTTTTTGTTCGTTATTATTATCTATTTGCGTTATGGGCTTATATGGCGTGGGCTTTTTCGGTGTGATTGGCACAGCGAGTGCTTTTTTCAGCAATTGCCTTTTCGAGGGATCCCATAAACTACAATTTTACTCTTTCCTTTGTTCCTAATTTGGCCATTTAGATTTAGTGATAGCGATTTGCCATAGTTATGGAGGCTGCAGATGAAATGTGGAATCTGAGAGACACCCATAACCGATTTGTGATCATGACAAATTTTCATTTGATGTCGCAGACGTACCCAAATCCATTGCAAGATAACCCAGCATACTCGGTTGTGAAGTAAGCTTGAACTTGCTGGCTTGATAAGCTCAAATTGTTCCCTTAGCCATTGCCACTAACTTGTCCTTTTATTTCTCACCTTCAGGCAGTACTTCGTAAACCCAGACGACACTGTCTGCCAGAAGGTGATCCTTGAGGAACTTGTTGTCCTTTCTGCAGCTTTTTTTGTGATACAAATACTTCACTTCTACAAAGTATTTACACCAATCCTGTGATCCGAACTATTGTTCAATGCAGATTGTTGTTCACAAGGATGGGCCCAGAGGGAACCACTTCCGACGTGCTGGACCTCGCCAAAGGGTATATGAATCTTGTGCTTTTCACTTTATGTATGCTAATATTACTAACCTCATAAGCCTTTTTGTAACCTTATGCTTGTCTTGGCTAGGTCTATTTTGAACCAGATGAGGTCCATGCATGCATTGTAACCTGTGGAGGATTATGCCCTGGACTTAATACTGTGATTAGGGAAATTGTATGCGGTTTATCTGACATGTATGGTGTCACCAAGATACTTGGGATTCAGGTAAAAGTCATTACATCGTGCTGCGAAGTCCACATAAAGCATGCAATCAATCATTCTAGTCCTGGAGTTCTTCAGCACTCATTTGACATCCTCATGTTTATTTTCTCATAGGGTGGGTATAGAGGCTTCTACGCTCGCAACACCATCACCTTGACTCCAAAGAGTGTAAATGACATTCACAAAAGGGGTGGGACTATTCTCGGATCATCCCGAGGAGGCCATGACACCATGAAGATTGTTGACAGCATTCAAGATCGTGGCATAAATCAGGTAAATGAAAGAAAATGGCATTTCTAATCTGCACATTTTTGTCTCATTCCTGTTACCATCCTGTACTTCTCTTAATTTATCGGCACCATGAAGATTGGTTTACCAACCTGAGACAGTTAAACCTGTACATTGGCTCAACTCTTTGATGCTCTGTTCAGGTCTATGTAATTGGTGGTGATGGTACTCAAAGGGGAGCAGGGGTGATATTTGAAGTAAGCACAACTTTAGACTAGCAGAAGGTGTTTTTAGACCTGCTTGAATTATGGCCTTTCTTGATGGTGTCTTGATAGCCAGCCGATCATATATTATCACAACCAATTAGTGCAATATGTTTGTAAGTCACTCTTTCCTTTAATCTTCTTCAGGAAGTTAGAAGGCGTGGTCTGAAAGTTTCTGTTGCTGGCATTCCAAAGACTATTGACAATGACATCCCTGTAATACACTTCTCCACATTTTAGTGATATTTTGGTGGAATATGACATTTACGTGTACCCTATATTCATGAACCCATTGTTACCTATGTTTAGGTAATTGACAAGTCATTTGGTTTCGACACAGCAGTTGAGGAGGCTCAACGTGCAATAAATGCTGCTCATGTGGAAGCTGTAAGTGCTGAGAACGGTATAGGTCTTGTCAAGCTAATGGGACGACACAGTGGTAAGCTCCAATAAGAGAGCAATATGTTGTGCTAGTAACTTACGGTACTTGTTTGTTGTACGCTTTTCTGCTAATATCTTATTCTGTAAGCGGTACCTTCGAGGAAAACTCCTGTGCCTTTATGGAATTCTTGGATGTCTGTATGTTATATCAGTTTCTTGATGAACTTCTATGGAAATTTGAAGTATCTCTTTGAATTTATATTTGGACAGATTAACATGACTGATGCTACTATGGCCAATTGTTGCTTGTTATGTTTCATGCTCTCGTGAGTAGAAATATCGCAATAGCTGGCATATGCGAGCTTATTAAGTTATGAGTTTTCCACTTCCTTTTAGGGTGCATTTAGCTCATTTCCTTGTTTGTATGCACAAGAACTTTAGATAACATGGATAGATAATCAACTCAACGTGCCTATGCCCTATGTTCCTTCCTTGAGGTTCGACTGGAAAACGGGGGAATCCTTTGAATCTAGTTTCAAATTTGAAGTGAATCCCATAAGTTCTTATCCATATACGGATGCACCCCTTACTGATTTCTAGATTAACCAACTTGTTCATTCATGTTTTCCTCATAAATTTGAATAATGACATTTTTTTTACTGATGCAGGTTTTATTGCGCATTATGCTACTCTGGCTAGCAGGGACGTGGTACGTATACATCTCGATCGAGCCAAAACTATTCTGGGTGTATTTCCATGTTTGCACACAAGAATAAAGGGATCAAATGTTCTCCTTTTTGTCAGGATTGTTGCTTGATTCCAGAATCACCTTTCTATCTGGAAGGTGAAGGTGGACTTTTCAGATATATAGAAAAGCGTTTGAAGGATAATGGTCATATGGTTATTGTTGTTGCTGAGGGTGCCGGACAGAAACTTATTGCTGAAACCATGCAGTCAATTGGAAAAGATGCCTCAGGCAATGAGCTGCTTCTTGACGTTGGTCTTTGGTTATCTCAAAAGATAAATGTGAGACATGGATATTCCACTTGCACCTCCCATCTACTGTCTAGATGTTGCTCTTATCTGCAATATAAGCACTTGCTTAATAGATGTTTTACTTGTGAATTCAGGAGTACTTCAAGAGAAACAAGATGACCATTAATCTGAAGTACATAGGTCAGTGGTTTCTTTGATATGTTTCAGGGTCCAGAATTCCTAGTTTCACACTAGCAGATCTCAGATGTTCTTCTATTGCAGATCCGACGTACATGATCCGTGCCATTCCTAGCAATGCATCTGATAACGTCTATTGCACACTGTTGGCTCACAGTGTGGTCCACGGTGCCATGGCTGGATATACTGGCTTCACCATTGGTCAAGTGAATGGTCGGCATTGCTATATTCCCTTCTATGTAAGTCACCGTCTATAGGACAGGGAGTTATCTTTACCGCATTCAACGTCACAAGCTACGTTTAAAGCCTAGTACTCCATTCTGCTTCAATGCCCTTTGTACTGATTGTCTGCATCACTCACTCCAGAGGATAACCGAGAAGCAGAACAGAGTTTCGATAACCGACAGGATGTGGGCAAGGCTGCTCTCCTCGACCAACCAGCCAAGCTTCCTGTGCAACAAAGTTATCGAAGAGGCGAAGAAGGAACAGGAAAGGACGGCCCAACTTATAGATGGCTCGTCTTCCCATCGGAAGCTTGACGGGAAGGTTGCAGGTCCCAACTCCGGTGATGCGAAGTGAGGTCAACGTCCGCTTATATGGTGTGGATAAACTCTTTTTTCAGCCTATTTGGTTGCTATGGCAACTGATGATGCCGTTTTGCCAGTCCGCTTATATATCCCTGACCAATTTTTCCAGGGTGAAACCCTGTCTTTACTCAGTGCTAAATAAATATATCTATGTATAGTTCAGCTGGTAGACTATCTGCTATTTCTGTTGGAATAAGTTCAGGAACATTAGAAATTAGAATATTATAGAGAATCTAGAACTGTAAAGAAGAAGGAATGTGTATGTCATCCGAAGGACGTCCGCAATGGTAATAGCTACGTAGTCTGATGATGTGGAGGTAAGAGATAAAAAGTGGACCCACACATTTCTCTCACAGGTTCTTGGACTACGTGAAATAGATCAATTATTTATTCGTCGCTAGTGACTACTCACTTTTTTATTTTTTTTATTGCCACATCAGATCTAGGTAGCTAAATATCTGACCATTGCGGATGCCTTTAGCCGGATTTGGGATTGAAACTCCGAGCCGTGCGTGTGCTCCGTATCAGTTATCACTCAGGATGCAAGTGGGTCAGTTTTGGGTCAACCAGTGTCCAACCCATTCAACCCAATATAAAATGTGTAAGTAATAGGTTGACCCAAAAATAAGCATACAATTACCCATAAAAACTAGTGGTACCCAAAAAGCATGTTGCTGCTGGCGTGGGGGTTCCTATACATCTCGACGCCACTGGAGTAAGTTATTACAGGAGAAGCGGTAAAACCGGCCGTCGTGGTGTATTGCATCCTGGATGCCATCACGAGAGGGCGCCGCCTCCAAACGGGGTCATCGGCCGTCGCGAGAGGGCGCCGCCACCACGCGGGTCCGAACTTCGCGACGCCGCCTCCACGCGGGGTCGCCAGCCATCGCGAAGGTCGGCACGCTGAACTCAGACGGCAGGCTCGCCGTGTCGTCTACGTCGCCGCCGTCCAAGCGAGGCACCAGCGCGGGCGCGACGCCGCCGAGGGCGAGGAACCGTCCAGCGGCGCTGGGTGCGGCGAGAGGTCCGGGACGACCACGGCCATGGGCACCTTCTTCTCGCGCTCGCGGCCGCCGCGGGGCTGCTGGAGCGCAGTTCGACATTACGAGCTCGCTGAAACAAAGAAGCAGGTCGAGGTTGAAGCCAATGCCCACTGGAGCCCCCTGAGAGGTTGACGAAGAGCCGAGAAATAGGGGCGCGAGAGATCAGGGAGGGAGCTTGTTAGCTTGAGGTCGTTGCGACTTGGGAGCATGGTCGTCGTGGAGAGAGAGGAAAATTCCCAAAAGCAAACGCGTGGTTCGGTTTGGAATCTGGGTCAACCCGATGACCCATTAGGTGAACCAGTGTAACACTAAAAATCTTTTTGGGTCGATTCTTTGGGTTTCTATGCTACTATCTAGAATTGGGTTCCGGGTCATTGAGTTGACCCAAAAAAAAAATCTGCATCCTGAGTTATCACCGTAGCTGCTGGTGGAACTCGCTGCGGTGGTGGAGGAACGGCAGAAGGAAGCCCACGGGCCGAACGGCAAAAGGGAAAGCTCAGGCAAAGCCAGCAAGGGGCCGGCCCTTCCAATGCCACACATTTAGCCCAGACTAGCCGTTAAAACGCTAAATCGGCCCAACTGGAAACGGCCCCCACCCGTTACTTGCGTGAACGATCGGTCGGGTTGCCGGACGTTTTGTGCCACCTCGCTAGCGGAGAGACGCGTGAGCTGGGGAGGTGGGTATAAGAGCAGGGGGTGGGCGACCTTCAGAAACCATCTTTGCGCTTGGGGCAATGACGCAGCTAGTGAGGTAATACCGAGGCGCGTCAATTGCTGGTTGAAAACTATTTCCAAACCCCCTCTTTGGCCCTCTGGGCCACTGAGAATTTCTGGAAGGGCTCCTTCTCTTCGGAGAGGGGAAAGCCCTACAAATCAAATTATAATTTCTAAAATATATAAAAAGAAATATGGTGGGCTTCCTTAATAAGAAAACCAATATTTTCAATAGGTATACAATTTTTTAAACCAAAATCTTAATAAATGGGCTATTTTTTGGATTCCAACTAAATGAGTGCTAAATTATAGACATATCTAAATTTTGGTTGGGCAGATTTTTGTACCCAACCTTAATCAGGCTCTAAAAGTTAGCAGCCCGCGTGCCGTGGTGCAAAAATCAAAGAAGGCTTAGTGAAACATTTTATGGCTATGAAAGCTACGGACAGCTGGACAAGACACAGAATAAAGCTTCAAATTTACACGAAAGAATAACGATAACCAAATTTACGGCCGCCTAGGCTTACTAGCAAAATGGAAAATACATATATCGGCTGGAAGCCCAACACGGAAGCCCGTCCACTGTTAACTGGCCCTATGCTACACGCCTACACCAAATCAAGTAGCCAAGCCCTTGACCTACAATACTCTAATGTCTAACCCTGAATACCTACGGTCAGCTTTGGTAAAGCAAAGCATCTTCCACGCCAGCATCAGCCTTGGGGCCTAAATATGGCGTTTATAAACTGCTTCAAGTTGCTGCAGGGCAAGATCTCGATATCCAGATTAAGCGGTTTGAGCAACTTCTCGGAGGTCCTGGGAACTACACATTTCTTGTATCCCAGCTTTGCAATAGCCATCACCCGCTTGTCCATTCTTGGCACCTTTTAAACAGAAAATAGAAAGAAATATTAAGACAACTGGTTCAGTCAAAACAAACTTGATAGGGGCAGAAGCATAAGATACAGTCTTGGAGTATGCAAGAGAACATTATCCCGTTTGGTTGGAGTATGCCAATTTTTCGCTCTTTCTACCAAACTGTTTTGAGGCCAGGATAAAAAGGGATCGAAAGGATATTGACTGAGATATAGCTTATGGAAAACTGTATGGGGATCAGAGATATTGTTTGTAGTCACTGATTACTTGTTTGGACAGTAAATTTTAACAGCACAATAGACATTTGAAGGCGTGGAAGAATAAGATAGGCCATTCTTTTTAAAAATTCAAACATTAATCTCGACTATTCTTTTCACCAACAACACATGTTATGTATAAGGGTTAATTGGATCCATGCCATTACAATTTTTTGAGTTCACTGATCTGTCATTACAATTCGTCATATTGGAACCGTGCCACTGCAATTTCACAACTTTCCGAAACATGCCACTACGTACCTCTTCGCCGTGTTTTTTAAAATTTATGGACTAAAATACCCCCGGCCTTCTTCTTCCTCCTCCTTTCATCCCCTCTCTAGTTCCTCTCTGTCTCCAAGGCCAGATCCCCTCCGCCGCCGCAGCTCGGCTCAACAGGAGGCTCGGCTCAGTGGTTCAGTGGGCGGTGGAGTAGGCCGGCGGTGCGCGGGTCGTTCCCCAACAGCGAGCAGGCGCGGGCCGAGGAACACTGGCAGCAGCGCGGGTCCGGCGGCAGGTCCGAGCACTCGGCTGCAGCGATCAAATCTAACCAATAGCTTTGAAGGCACGTGCGACCAGGTACGCACGTTGGCCGTCCGCAGGGAGCCACACACACACAGGCCGGTGCAGCGGGCGAGCGGGCGGCCGGTAGGAGGCTCGCAGGTCGCAGGAGGCAGCGGAAGGCCAGCATGAGGCAGCGGGTGGGCGGCAGGAGGCTCTGCGCGCCGGAGCAGGCAGCCGGTAGGAGGGCCGCCGTCAATCGCTCGAGAGCATGCGTGAATGCGTGATGCGAAAGTGGTCGATCTGGATGGGATTGGGCTATCGATCGATCTCGTGGCACTGGAGGTTCGCCCGGGTGCACGTCTGTCTGTCACTTCGTCCGTCCACCGACAGCGCCAACGACGTGCGGCACGCTCTCCCGTGCCAACAGCACAAAGCAAATCTTGAGCCTCTCGAGCGCCAACCAAATCTTGGATTCCATGCAAGCAGCACAAAGCAAGATCATCTCGAAAGGAGGGAGTGCCCTTGTTTCATCTGTAGCCCTCCCTGCAAGCCCGGATTGAGGAGCAGGAAAGGGGGCAGCACCCCAAGGGCCGGGGTGTCGGCAGCGGAGAGGATCTGACCATGGAGACAGAGAGGAAAGAGAGGGGATGAGGGCAAGAAGAAGGCCGGGGGTATTTTGGTCCATAAATTTTAAAAAACACGACGAAGGGGTACGTAGTGGTACATTTTAGAGAGTTGTGAAATTGCAGTGGCACGGTTCTAATATGATGAATTGTAATGGCAGATCAGTGAACTCGAAAAATTGTAATGGCATGGATCCAATTAACCCTATGTATAATGTCAAGTGTCAACTCAGATTATGGATAAAGCAAACATGGAGAAGAAGAAAGCTTACAGTTCGAAGTTCACCGCCAAGACCAATCTCTCCAATAAATGCAACATCATTTGGGATGGGAAACTCCAAGAAACTGAAGACAAGAAGAAAAGAGGCTTGGATGAACAGTGAAAAATAGACCAAAACAGGTCTCCCACTTGCTTTTATGCAGAAAAAGAATGACAAGAGAAATCATAGAACTATACTTAGTGCTTCACCAATCTGCTCAGTTGCACAAAGTTTATCAGTCAATTTGTCTAACTACACCCCAGAAATTGCAAATGACTGTAGAAACATATCATACGAATAATAGGCTGCGAAGTGGTTGAGTGACTTGTTACCTATACTAACTAAAATGAAATCTTGTACTGGTAGTGACTCTAAAATAAAGCACTAAAATTACTACCTGCTGCAAATTGAAGCTGCTATCGCCAGATCTCCTGCGGTCTCAGTCAACTCGAAGCCACTGACGACATTCAAAAAAATAGCCTGCAGCATGACCAGCAATATAGCACCAGAAGAATATGGGAACAAACATAGAAAATTGTCACTAGTGCATTTCTGTATTATTCCCTAATCCAAAAGTTGGCAACTTAAGAGATTTAGTGAACATGGTCAGAGTTATGCCATTACCATATCACGTACTCGCTTAATACAACCAGAATTCAAATGCATCAAACATGTCAGGACATCCACATATCACCTGCTCTAATGTTGACGCAAACTAGGTCATCAGACCACACTGATGCAAATAGTAAGCCTATATATATGACAGTCAACTGATTTTATCTCAGAATTAACACCAACACATTGTAAAGAAACATATATTGTCTGACATAGTAATAATTACAAAACACACATTGTAAAGAAACATATATTGTCTGACATAGTAATAATTACAAAACAATCTCTACGAACTTACATTATCCTGAAGTTTTAGGCCTGCTTGCTTCATAAGAACCTACAAAATAACAAACGAGATTAACATTTCACAAAATATAGGGAAAAAAGTATTGGTCAATCGGTTGAGTTGTGGCTTTGGGTGTGCTAGGGATCAAATCTTGGTGCAACTTTACTCAGTGTGAGGCTGTGAGCATCTCTATTGTTATGTTCGCCGGTGGATGGAGGAGTGTTGGTGGAAGGAACGTGGCGTAAGTTATAGTCGTGGCTCGTGGAAGGGCGAGGTCCGGGACCTCGGCGTTTCGGCGCCGTCGGAGACGTCGCCCAAACTAGGAGAAGGGGAATCGGGACTAGGGAAACTAGATAATTCTCATTGCTTGACTCCCAAACGAATACATCTCTTTCTTATATAAGTTTATCTCTACTAAAGGAAATACTACTAACCAACCCTAAGATACGTAAGCCAATCTCCAAAATCTTCCCTTGCCAAAACCACCAGATCTTCACGTACGCCGAGCTAACCGCCACTTTTCTCGGACTCCTGCTTTGATCCTTTCTTTTTGCGCCGCTGGTATGTTTTGCCGGTCATAACACTATGGACCGTGTGCGTCCGTGCTCCCGGAGGTCATGATTCATGAATTTATATCTGGTCTATGCTAGCCCACGGACGTGACACGTGTGGAGGCATGTGTATTTGTGTCTATGGTTATAATGTCAAAGAACAGATACTACCAAAACATCTTATCCCACACATATATTCCTGCAATCTGGAAACAACCACCTCATTTTCCTCTTATTCCAGCAGAAATGCAACAAAATAAGCAAAACTAAGTCTGCAAGAGGCCTAACATACATATGCAAACTTATCAGTGTCCACATCAAAACAAGCTCAGATATGCTGTTGAGATGACATGAAAGCTAATGGTAACTCAGCTTAAGGTGCTATGCTTGCAATGGTTTATAAGAAAGCGTGATCAAACTTATGTGAATTTGACTGTGACAGAATGATCTTGGGCTGAATAAAAGAAGTCAGGTCTGGCACTATTTATGCAGCTCTAATGCCAAAATAATGGTGCTATCAAGCTAAAGATAAACTAGCAACACTATTCATTTCACA